>NW_004444008.1:1514515-1550053 GCF_000243295.1 Trichechus manatus latirostris | reverse complement strand
ACTGTCTGCTCCCCCGTCCATGTGACACCCTGGACTGTCTGCTCCCCCGTCCATGTGACACCCTGGACTGTCTGCTCCCCCGTCCATGTGACACCGAGCACTGTCCTGCTCCCCCGTCCATGTGACGCCCTGGACTGTCCTGCTTCCCCGTCCATGTGACACCCTGGACTGTCTGCTCCCCCGTCCATGTGACACCGAGCACTGTCCGGCTCCCCCGTCCATGTGACACCCTGCAATGTCCTGCTCCCCCATCCATGTGACACCCTGGACTGTCTGCTCCCCTGTCCATGTGACACCCTGGACTGTCCTAGCTTGGTTTCCGCCAGAGGGACAGCAGCAAGGACACAGAAAGTGCTCGCAGACTGGGGCTTGTCTGCTCCTGAAACCCGAGACCACATGTGAACCAGCCCGGGCCAGCCTGCAGAAGCTGGCGTAACAGAGACCCCAGACTTCCCACACTGCCACTGATTGCAGCACAAGTACTTTCAAACTGTGGTGTTGACAAAGAATCCTGACTATACCAGGGGCTGCCAGAAGAATGACCAAATCATCTTGGAAGAAGGACAGCCAGAAGGCTCCTTAGACGCAAGGCTGCTGAGACTTCAGTTATCTTCCTTGGGACACGTCATCAGGAAAGGCAAATGGCTAGAAAAGGACATCATGTGTGGTAAAGCAGAGGGTCAGCATAAACGAGAGACCTTAAATGAGGTGGATTGACACGCAGCCACAACAATCATGAAGATGGAGCAGGACTAGGCAACGTTTCCTTCTGTTCTATATGAGGTCCCCATGTGTCGGAGCTGACCCAGTAGCAAGATTGTGTCATCTGCATATCGCAGATTGTTAATGAGTCTTCCTCCAATCCTGATGCCCCGTTCTTCTTCATATAGTGCAGATTCTTGGATTGTTTGCTCAGCATACAGATTGAATAGGTATGGGGAAAGGATGCAACCCTGATGCACCTTTCCTGACTTTAAAGCATGCAGTATGTCCTTGTTCTGTTCAAAAGACTGCCCCTTGATCTACGTACAGGTTCCTTATGAGCACAATTAAGTGTTCCGGAATTCCCGTTCTTCACAATGTTATCCATAATTTGTTATGATCCACACAGTTGAATGCCTTTGCATAGTGAATAAAACACAGGTAAACATCTTTCTGGTGTTCTCTGCCTTCAGCCAGGATCCATCTGACATCAGCAATGATATCCCTGGTTCCACATCCTCTTCTGAATTCAGCATGAATTTCTGGCAGTTCTTTGTCAATATACTGCTGCAGCTGCTTGTGAATTATCTTCAGCAAAAGTTTACTTGCCTGTGATATTAACGATATTGTTCAGTAATTTTTGCATTCGGTTGGATCACCTTTCTTGAGAATAGGCATAAATACGGATCTCTGCCAGTTGGGTGGCCAGACAGCTGTCTTCCAAATTTCTTGGCAGAGACAAGTAAGCACTTCCAGCACTGCATCCATTTGTTGAAACATCTCATTTGGTATTCCATCAATTCCTGGAGCCTTGTTTTTCACCAATGCCTTCAGTGCAGCTTGGACTTCTTCCTTCAGTACCATCGGTTCCTGATCATATGCTACCTCCTGAAATGGTTGAATGTCAACCAGTTCTTTTTGGTACAGGGACTACGTAATCCTTCCATCATCTTCTGATGCTTCTTGCATTGTTTAGTATTTTCCCCATAGGATCCTTCACTATTGCAACTCGAGGCTTGAATTTTTTATTCAGTTCTTTCAGCTGGAGAAATGCTGAGTGTGTTCTTCTTCCCTTTCGGTTTTCTATCTCCAGCTCTTTGCACGTGTCATTATAATACTTTACTTTACTTTCTTGAGATGCCCTTTGAAATCTTCTGTTCAGTTCTTTTACCTCATCGTTTCTTCCTTTTGCTTTAGCTACTCAACATTCAAGAGCAAGTTTCAGAGTCTTCTGACATCTATTTTGATCTTTTCTTTCTCTCCTGTCTTTTTAACGATCTCTTGCTTTCTTCATGTATAATGTCCTTGATGTCATCCCACAACTCATCTGGTCTTTGGTCATTAGTGTTCATAGTGTCAAATCTGTTCTTGAGATGGTCTCTAAATTCAAGTGGGATATACTCCAGGTTGTACTTTGACTCTCGTGGCCTTGTTCTAATCTTCTTCCGTTTCAGCTCGGATTTGCATATGAACAATTGATGGCTGATTGTTAATAACGGTTATGTCTACGTAATGAGCTTCAAGTGACTTCTGGTTCCGTCTTCTTAGCATCTTTACATACTCTTTAGAGTGAGCGTATATTACTCTTGTAAGTATAAAAGTAATAAAACCTATTTTCATTTTGAAAAAATAAAATTTTAAGAAATTTTCACTTCCTCCTCAGATTTCTTGCAGTGATTACTGTTTGCATAGCGAATTTGTGAATTAGTCATGATGTGTTTTGATGTCTGGAACTGCTATTTGAAGCTTTCTTTATTATTTGACTCCATGGGAGTAGAGTGTTCGATGACACATGCTTTTTTGTATCTTCCATAGTTATTAAACCTATGACTGGCATATAGCATGGGGTCCACAAATGATTTATTTAACTTGATTCAAAAATCACAATTTTATACTAACAACCAAGGGGCAGAATAAGGAACAGATATCCGAGAAGGGGGAGAGTCCCCAGTAATGGCAGAAATGGGTGGGTCATCTGAACACCAACACCAAGCATTTGGTTGTTCATTTGCACCAACCTGTGTCCTACGTTGGATCCCTTGAGTGGTGCAAACATCTAATGTTCTTGGCTGCCAACCAAAAGGGTGGACATTCAAGTCTACTCAGAGGCACATAGGAAGAAAGGCCTAGTGATCTGCTTCCAAACAATTAGCCACTGAAGACCCTGTGGAGCTCAGTTCTACTCTGACACACATGAGGTCTCCATGAGTTGGAGTCAAATCCTCAGCAACTGTTTGTTTGTTTGTTTCTTGTGTCCTGTGGAGACTGCATGAATTTCTGCTTCCACTTCCAATGTCAGGCTTAACTTAGATTGATGTAAACAGCACATACACATGTTGTTGTTGTTGTTAGCTGCTATCAAGTTGACCGCAGACTCATGGTGACCCCATGCACAATGGAACTAAACATTCCCTGGTCCTGTGCCATCTCTGTGATTGGTTGTGGGTTGGACCATTGTGATCCATAGGGTTTTCACTGGCTGATATTTGGAAGCAGATCACCAGGCTTTTCTTCCTAGTTCTTCCTAGTCTGGCAGCTCTGCTGATACCTGTTCAGCATCCTAGCAACATGCAAGCCTCCACTGACAGATGGGTAGTGGCTACACATGAGGTGCATTGGCTGAGAATCAAAGTTGGGTCTCCTGTGTGGAACCTGAGAATTCTACCACTGAACCACCAATGCCCCATGCCAGAGAATTAAGCAAATCACGGAAATTTAGTCAGAAGAATGACTGGAAGAAGGACAACCAGAACGCTCCTTAGGAGCAAGGATGGTAAGACTTCATCTCAAGTATTTTGGTCATATCATCAGCAGGGGCCAATCTCTGGAGAAAAACATCATGCTTGGCAAAATAGAGGGTCACCGAAAAAGAGGAAGACCCTCTACAAGATGGATTGACACATTGGCTGCAACAATGGGTTCAAGCACAGCAATGATTGTGAGGATGGCGCAGGACCAGGCAAGGTTTCACCCTGTAATACATAAGGCTGCTCTGACTCGACAACACCTAACAACAACAAAGCAAATGACATTGCTTACGCAAAAAAGTTCAAAGGTGAAAGAGGTCATCCTTAACTAAATTTCCAGAATTTAATGTTTAGATGATATGATTCACCTGCCTCATCCCAGTTCATAGAGAAATGTAAGGAAAGCAGGCATCATGCAGTTTTCTGATCTTCCTAAAAGACTCCATGTAACAGTGTAAGAGTGAGATGTCAGGGGACAAAGCAGAGACGAGGCAAACGCCACGCCAAGAGCCTCCCGGATCAGGGCAGGCAACTTCGAGGACCCTGACTGGGGTCTTAACACCGGGCTGTAAAATCCGCCCATGGCCCCGGAATGGGAGTTGGAAGGAGGAGCCATGTGGGCAGGTTTAAAAGAATTCGGATCATTTAGGTGATTGAGGCAGCAGATGGCAAATGCCGTTTATCCTGGAAGACCGCGGGGCAATTAGTCTGGGAGAGAGAGGCTCATGGAGCATAACGATCTCTGTGTGCATAGCTGTGCTTCTCACAAAACATCTTCCATGAGGATCTGCAGAGCGTTAAGGGGTTTGCAGGGATGGGGGACACACCCCAGGGAAAAGGGAAATCCGGACAACAGTGGGCCTGATGAAAGGGAGGGGGTGCCCAAAGGGAGGAGACCCATGGGGACTCATCGGATTCAGATCCCTCTGGACACTCAGGTGGACCCCAAACCAGCAGGAGGCTCACTGGAACATGAGTGGTATCCCCCGAGGGATCTGAATGCCATCCAGACAAAATTATATCCATTCAGAGACTTCTCTCTAGATAAAGGTTTAAGGAGTTTGGCTTTATCTTCTTAAAGAATGGAGCCGCCTCACCCCCTACCAAAAAAAAAGAAACTTTCAACTGACATAATGAAATTTTTCAACATGTTGTATAGTTCACACAGTTAAGCTGGTGAGCGGCGAGTGGAGGTCTAGGGACTGGAGAGGACCTTGTTCTTCAGTGAGTCTTCCCCTCCCCCATCTCCCCGTCTCCCGTCTCTGAGTGAGGTGGGGGCGTGGGTATGATCCTGCTGGAGCACCAGCCATGCCCCTGCCCCAAAGGAAGAAGCAAATGTAGAGCAGGAAGCCAAAGCCCATGCAGGGCCTGAGGGTTCCTGCTCCTAACGCATGGTGTCTCCAGCAGGCCAGGTCTGGTGAGCACCAGGGATGGCTGACATGGGCTCCATGGGAGGCGGACCGTCTGAAGCCCAGAGAACAGAGAGGATGGAACTCCTCCACACAGCTCTGGGGGCACCTGGAGGCCAAGTTCCCGAAGCCTAACTGTTAAAAACACAGCATCTCCTGTTTACAGAACCAGGATGACTATTTACACTAACCATCTCCCCGACAGAGAATGGGTGGGAGAGCAGCCAGCTGATTCCACACATCACAGCACTGTGAGAACGACCAAGCTCGGGGGTCCCCAGTAATGCAGGAAGGTGTGGGAGGCCTCTTATTGCTGGGGGGTCAGGAACTTGTCCGACCCACTCCTGTGCTGTACACCCAGTGCCCAAGGAAGTTACCTAAGCCCAATGGACTCAGTGGCAATGGATTTTTTCATACTTGGGAATAGGGTTTTCTTTGTTGTATTATTTAGGCCGCATTAGTATAGGGTGTCGTAAACCCAATCATTTTTGAGATATTAAAAGAGCAGACTGAGTACAGAAGCAAGCAAGCACAAATTGGGGAAGACAGAGGCCCCGCGGAGATGGCCAAGGAGGCAAAGAACAGGCTAGAAAGCTGAAACAAGGACCTTCCCCCAGAGCCGACACAGAGAAAGCCTTCCCCTAGAGCTGGCTCCCTGAATGCAGACTTCTAGCTTCCTGAACTGTGAGAAAATACATTTCTGTTCTTTAAAGCCACCCCTTGTGGTATTTCTTTTACAGCGGCACTAGATAACGAACACAATGCTTCACGTTTTAGCAAGAAGCTAATAAATGGGGGTCTTCCCCCTCCTTCTCTCCCGGCACCAGGGGAGCCTGGCGTCCAGTCCTCACCAGCATCTTCCTCCCTGTTCCTGGCAACAGACGATGCCAGCACGTAGATGTTGCTAAGTGCCGCTTTTGCGGAGAAAATAACATGCACAGGGAAGCTCTCACAGCATGGCTTAAGCAAAGTGCCAAGTTCAGGATGTTTTTTAATGTTCTCACCATAGGGACGGGAGGAAAAAACAGTGTCAGAAAAATCTGTGAATCCAAGTGCGTCTTAATTGTGATGCTGACTCTGGTTTCCGTCTGCTGGTTTCGAGAGACCTCCGTACGCTAAGAGGTGTGCATGTTAGCAGGTATGATCCCACTGGCGTCTCCACGGCGCCTGGGCGGGTGGGACTGAGCGGGGCAGGTTCTCTTTAAGATGTTATTTAAGGTTCTCTTTAGCTGTCCCAGCCGCACATTGATTTCCTGCCGCAGCCCTCTGTCTGGAGGGCTGGAACGCTCTACTGATCTACAGAGAGCGTTTTTAGTGCATCAAAGAGGGACAGAAGGTGGACTCAGACAAGAAGACAGCAGCTTGCTAATCGGGCTGGACTCAGTCTGCATTGCCAAAGTCACATGGAATGTTAAGCTGAACGTGAGAACTGTTCCAGTGTTGTGGAATCTGTTGAAACATGAGGCTCAATGGGACACAAAAAGGGTAGGATTCATGCCTGTTTTAGTAGCACAATTTCCCCTGACGGACAGACACAGCCTGACAAACCAAGCCCTGTGCTTCTCTTTTCATGGCGGGCTTGAGGCACCAATCACAAGCGTCTGGGTCGGAGTTCAGGTGGTGGAAGAGCCACAGTGATGTGTCAAGGCTGTGCGTCCATCCAAGCCAGCTGGTGGCCTTCGCCCCAGGATCAGAGGCTGTCCCCCGGCATGATGGAGAAACTCATGCTGTTCTCAGGAGCAAGAGGGTGGCTGGCTTAGGGAGTCTGTCACAGCACACAGCAAAACTGCTGCAGAGACAGAGCTGCCACGCTCTGTTGGCCGGAATGCTGACCACCCATCGACATCCCACGTGGGCCCCGAGGTCAGACTCAGGCTCACCTGCCTGACCCTAACCAGACATGGTCTCCACCAAAAAAGGATGAAAGAGGTTAACTTTTCTCCATCGGGTGAGACAGTTGAGGGGATAGTGGTGGTTCCATGATAGAATCCTCACCTTCCACGTGGGAGACCCAGGTTCGATTCCCGGCCAATGAACCTCAAGCACAGCTACCACCCATCTGTCAGTGGAGGCTTGTGTGTTGCTCTGATGCTGAACAGGTTTCAGTGGAGCTTCCCGACTAAGACGGACTAGGAAGAAATGTCTAGAGATCTACTTCCGAAAACCATCAAATGCAAACCCTATGGGTCACAACAATCCTATCCCCAACCGATCTTGGGGATGGTGCAGGACCGGGCAGCTTTTCATTCTGTTGTCCATGGGGTCACTATGAGTCAAGTAGCAACACAGTTGAACATGTAATTGAGTGATGCAAAGTCAGTGCACCCACACCGAAGTGGACAGTTCCTGAAGGCTGTGAAGACAAAAAGGAAGGCAAGCGAAAGACCATTCTTATGAACCTGCCTCTGCTGATTTGTGGTTTCCAATATGGTGACTCACACAGGGCCTGGTACGTAATAGACCCTCAACGTCTGTTGAATGAATGAATGAATATTTTCCAATAGTGGAAAGAGACTCCCATGAATTAAAATCAAAGCCAGAGATGGCCTCGTGGATACTTACTCAAGGTAAAAGTTGACCTAAAGTGACTTCCCTTTAAAATCAGGATTTCTAAATACAAAACTAGCATTTCAAACAGAGACAATTACATTTCTTATCAAATGCGTGGGCTCTTACATTTCTCTTTGTGAATTAAGCATAATTTATAACCAGTTTAATTAAAACTGATAAGTAGTGTGGGCCAAACCAAGTGTATCTTGATTAAATCAGAACTTGCTTCACAGACATTAAGGTTGACCCCAATTTTAATAGAGGAGACACACACACACACAGTCATTCGGGGCTTGGCTGAGTAATTTTGGTCAGATGGAAGCAAGATGAAGGGGAAGCCAGGATGGGCCTTCTACTCAAGGTGGACAGTAAGTGACCTACTGACCAGAACATTCAGAAAATTGGGGTGACCCACCCAACAAGCCATGAGATGAAAACGGGGAGTTAGTGTGTAAACAGCAAAGTCAGTTAAAGGGGAAGCATCTGACACCTGATGCAGAAGGAGGCACCTTCTCTGATTGCTCCCATCTCCTGGAAGGCCCCCAGCAGACCTGCCACTGCTCGACTATTCAGAAATGGAGACTGATGGTGAATCTTACGTGTCAACGTGGGTAGGCCATGGTGCCCAGACATTCAGTCAAACACCAGTCTGGTTACTGCTAGGAAGGAGTCACATGGGATTGGATCAGCTGGCCTTAAGTAAGGCCGATCACCTCCCACAATGTGGGTGGGCTTCATCCAATCAGTTGAAGACCTTACGAACAAAATGGAATTTCCCTAGGGAGTCTTCTGCCTTCAGACTATAAATAGACATTTTGCCAGAACTCTTTCACTCCTCACTCCTCCTGTCACCTCATATACAGATTTTGGACTTGCCAGTCCCCCACAATCATGTGAGCCAATTCCTTAAAATAAATCTCTATCTATCTATTATCTATCTATCCACCAGTTCATCTAGCTATCTATCCATCTATCTGTTTGTCTATCTGTCCATCCATCCATCCATCCATCCATCCATCCATCCATCTATCTACCTACCTATCCATCATCCCTCATCTCTATCTCGCTGGTTCTGTGTCTCTAGAGAACCCTGACTAAGACACAAGCAGAGCAGCACTGGGAAAGCCAATGCTGGACACTGGGGTTCTGCACAAATAAGGCGGCCAGATAAAATATAGGGCACCCAGTTAATTTTCCATTTCAGGTAAACAACAAATCATTTTTTAGTAAAAAAGTATGTCTCATGTAGGAAGCATTAAAAGAAGATGGAAGGAATACACAGAGTCACTATACCAAAAAGAATTGGTAGGCGTTCAACCATTTCAGGAGGTAGCATATGATCAGGAACTGATGGTACTGAAGGAAGAAGTCCAAGTTGCACTGAAGGCATTGGTGAAAAACAAGGCTCCAGGAATTGACGGAATACCAATTGAGACGTTTCAACAAATGGATGCAACAAATCATATATGCCAAGAAATTTGGAAGACAGTTACCTGGCCAACCGACTGGAAGAGATCCATATTTATGCCTATTCTCAAGAAAGGTGATCCAACCAAATGAGGAAATTATCGAACAATATCATTAATACCACATGCAAGTAAAATTTTGCTGAAGATCATTCAAAAGCGGCTGCAGCAATATATCAACAGGGAATTGCCAGAAATTCAGCTGGATTCAGAAGAGGACATGGAACCAGGGCTATCATTGCTCTTATCAGATGAATCCTGGCTGAAAGCAGAGAATACCAGAAAGATGTTTACCTGTGTTTTATTGACTATGAAAAGGCATTCTACTGTGTGGATCATAACAAATTATGGATAACATTGCAAAGAATGGGAACTCCAGAACACTTACTTGTGTTCATGAAGAACCTGTACATAGACCAAGAAGCAGTTGTTCGGACAGAACAAGGAGATACTTCGTGGTTTAAAGTCAGGAAAAGTGTGTGTCGGTGTTGTATCCTTTCACCATATCCATGTAATCTGTATGCTGAGCAAATAATCCAAGAAGCTGCACTATATGAAGAAAAAAAGGGGCATCAGAATTGGAGGAAGATTAATTAACAACCTGCATTATGCAGATGACACAATGTTGCTTACTGAAAGTGAAGAGGACTTGAAGCACTTACTGATGAAGATCAAAGACCATAGCCTTCAGTATGGATTATGCCTCAACATAAAGAAAACAAAAATCCTCTTAACTGGACCAAAAAGCAACATCATGATAAACAGAGAAAAGATTGAGGTTGTCAAGGATTTCGTTTTACTTGGATCCACAATCAACGCCCATGGAAGCAGCAATCAAGAAATCAAAAGACGCATTGCATTGGGCAAATCTGCTACAAAAGACATCTTTAAAGTGTTGAAAAGCAAAGATGTCACCTTGAAGACTAAGGTGCTCCTGACCCAAGCCATGGTGTTTTCAATCGCCTCATACACATGTGAAAGCTGGACAATGAATAAGGAAGACCGAAGAAAAGTTGATGCCTTTGAATTGTGGTGTTGGCGAAGAATATTGAATATATTATGGACTGCAAAAAAAATGAACAAATCTGTCTTAGAAGAAATACAACCAGAATGCTCCTTAGAAGCAAGGATGGTGAGACTACATCTGAGATAATTTGGACATGTTGTCAGGAGGGAGCAGTCCCTGAAGAAGGACATCATGCTTGGTAAGGTGGAGGGTCAGTAAAAAAGAGGAAGACCCTCAACAAGATGGACTGACACAATGGCTGCAACAATGGGCTCAAGCATAACAAGGATTGTGAGGATGGCGCAGGACTGGGCAATGTTTCACTCTGTTGTATACAGGGTCACTATGAGTTGGAACTGACTAGACGGCACCTAACAACAACATGTCTCATGCAATATGTATCCTGTTTTTTATTTTTCTAAATCTACCAGAACTAGGCATGTGGACCCTATGCACCACCTGTCTGTCAGTCTCTGTTGCCTTGTGGTGGCTTGTGTGCTGCTGTGATGCTGGAAGCTCTGCCACCAGTATTTCAACTACTAGCAGAGACACCCACGGTGGAGAGGATTCAGTGGAGCTTCCAAACTAAGACAGACTAGGAAGAAGGACCTGGTGATCTACTTCTGAAAATCAGCCAGTGAAAACCCTGTGGATCTGATATAGTGTCAGAAGATGAGCTCCCGAGGTTGGAAGGCACTTAAAATACATAGTGGACTTGAGCACGCCAATGGCTATGAAGATGGAGCAAGACTGGGCAGCATTTCATTCTGTTGTACATGGGGTTACCGCGAGTCAGAGCTGACATGACAGCAACTAACAACAACAAGACACACGAACTGTCTCAGGGCTACAAGAAAAAGCTGGTCAAGGAGCACCATGAAATTCCATCGTGGGAGGGTTGTCACTGTGGGTTGAGTGCAGTCTTCCATGGCGACTGCACCTGGGAATCCCGCTGTGCGTCTGTTCCAGCCTGGGAGGGGCTGGGAGGGGCAGGGAGAGTTGACCTGCCCATCAACCTCCAGTCCTTGCTGTCACCTGGCTGGGAGCCCTGCTTCCTTGTGCGTCTGCCTCAGAGCACGGCTGACTCTGGGGGAGGTGTCAGTCACGGGGAACTCTGCCGGTCTGAAAATCCATCTAGAAACCTTGATTTCAGGTCTGTTCTGTGGGCAGAACTATGCTTGATGTTCACATACAAAGGAAGCCTAGCTCTGCCTGTGCCCTCCAGGATGGACCACGGGCAGAGCTGGAGGGACTGGAAAGTCATCTGGCTCAGCTCCTCACTGCTCTGGTGAGGAAATGGGGGCTCTGCAGGGTGAAGTGGCTTTTCCAAGCTGGGGCTCACTGGCAGAGACGAGACTTGTTGCTTGTGTTGCTAGCTGCTGTCAAGCTGGCCCCCAGCTCATGGTGACCCATGCATGACGGAACAAAACACTGCCCGGTCTGCACCATCCCCATGACCAGTTGTGAATCGGACTGTTGTGATCCACCGGGTTTCCACTGGCTGATTTTTGGAAATAAGTTGCCAGGCCCTTCACCCAAGGTGCCTCTGGGTGGATTTGAACCACAGCCTTTTGGTTAGTAGCCAAACGTGCTAACCATTTGTGCCACCCAGCGTCTCCCGGGTGGCCCATTTAAAACCTCCCATGTAAGATTGTTAACCATTGTCATAGAGCAACATTTGTAGTAACTGTTAAATGAGAAACTATTTTGTTCTGTAAGCCTTCATCTTAAGTGAGAATAACAGCACAATTGGAAGAGCGTAGTCAATGTCACTGAACTGTGTATGCAGAAATTTTTGAAACGGTGTATCTTTGGCTATGTGCATTTTCACCAAAAATAAAAAAGGTTGAGATTTTAGAGGCTTAATATGTTGTGGGGTTGTTAACCAATGTCATAAAACAACATGTGTATTACTGTTTCATGAGAAACTATTTGTTCTGTAAGCCTTCACCCGAAGTACAATAAAATATAAAAAATAAAACAAAATAAAATATCTTTGAAATTAAAAAAAAAAAAACCTCCCATGTAAAGCTGCCATCTCTCCCCCACCCCATGGCTGCCAGCTGGAGGCAAAGCACCCAGCAGGCAAGTCTGAGACTCTAGGGGAGGAAGGACCACAGAACCAGTGCCTGAGTCACTACCTGGAATGCTCTCACAGACCTCCCTGGTGAAGAAGACAAGGACTCCTCGTTGTGTGAGATCACCGAGGTGTAGGACTGTTTGTTACAGCAGCCAGACGACCCTGAGACCCTGCCCTGGTAGAATGTCGAGTCTAGAGCGTAGACAGGGAATGAGCAAACACACAAAGACAGGTACCATTACGACTGTAAGCGTGTTCTACAGAAACAAGCTGGGTGTAGCAATGGAGGGTCACTGAGATGGAGGGGCTGCCTGGAGAGCCGGGGCAGGGCTGACAAGGAGCCAACAGTAATAACAGTAACGACAAGGAAGGTGAGAGCCATCGCCAGTGTCTGTAGCGCGTTCCCTCCATGCAGGCCCGTGGATATGCACTTCACACCCGTGGCTCACTTACTCTCACAATAGGCCTGCAAGTGAGAATCATCATCCTCCCCATTTCACAGATGAAGGGAAGGTTACGGGGCCGGCATCTATTCTGATTGGTTAAAACCTGTGCTATACCAGTTGTTAAGTGTTTTTACTGTTGCCCCTGGCTGAGGGATGAGTGGTGGAGGGTGCGTTTCAAGTAAGCAGGGGTTCTCAACTGCATGAGTTTGCCCCTGAGCGGACATTTAGCAATGTCTGGAGACCTTTCTGGTGTTACAATTCGGGGTGGGGGGTTGCTACTAACATCTAGTGGGTAGAGACCAGGGATGCTGCTAAACGACCTATAATGCCCAGGACAGCTCCCGCCACAGAGAATTATCTGGCCCTAAATACCAACAATGTCGAGACTGGAAGACCCTTGGAGAGAAAAAGGCACATGCAGTGCCTCTGAGGTGGCAAAGCACCCGGCGTGGCTGGCAGCGAGCGAACCTCAGGGAGAGCAGCCCCAGACGATGTTATCAGGGCAGGCAGGGGCTGCAGCATACAAGAACACTCTTGTAAGCAATGGGAAAAGTTGGGACTTTATTTCAAATGTAAAGAGGAGTATCATGAATTGAATTGTGTCTCCAGAAAGATATGTTGAAATTCTAACCCCTCTACCTGTGAATGTGGCCTTGTTTGGAAACAGGGTTTGTGGAGATGCGATGGGTTAAGTTAACACGAGGTCACACTGGAGTAGAGAGGTTCCTTATCACATCTGAGTGGTGTCCTTATAAAAGAGGAAAAGAAGCACAAAGACACACAGAGAGAAGAACGCCAAAGATCGCCAGCCTCACCAGAAGCTGAGAGAGAAGCCTGAACCGCTCCTCCCTCAGAGACTCAGAAGGAATCAACACGGCCGACACCCTGATCTCAGACTCCCTGCCTCCAGAACTGTGAGAAAGTAAATATCTTTCTTTAAAGCTGCCCACTCTGTGGTGTTTTGTTACAGCAGCCCCAGGAAACAAAGACAACAAACCATCCAATGTTCGCCTTTGTCTTCACACGGACTTCTCCCCTATGTGACTCTTATAAGGATGCTGGTCATTGGATTTGGGGCTGTGAGGGTTAAGGTTGTGTGTCAGCTTGGCTGGGTCATGCTTCTCAGTGGTTTGGCAGTTATGATGTAGTTTGGCAGTCATATGATGATGTGATCACTTCCATGAAGAGATTTGATATAACGCGATCACCTCCATGATGAGATCTGCTGTAAGCAGCCAATCAGTTGAAAGGGAGTTCCCTTGGGCGTGTGGCCTGCATCAAATATGAGTGGACATTCTGGCAAGGCTCATGGGCTTTTGCTCACTCTGGATCCTGCAGCTGGCTCCTGTTTGTCTGATTTCTGGTTCCTGGGACTTGAGCTAGCAGCTTACCTGTGGTCTTGCCTGCTGATCTTTGGATTCATCGATCTTCCCAGCCTGTGAGCCAGAGCCCTGCTGTTTGACTTGCCAATCTTGCATTCACCAGCCCCTGAGGCTATGTGAATCAGGAGAAGCCTCCACCTTGACTCAAAGATTTGAGATGTTCCAGCCTCTACAATCACATGAGCCATTTCCTTGATATAAATTTCTCTATATAGATATTTATACACTTCACTGGCTTTGCTTCTCTAGAGAACCCAGCCTAAGACATTTGGTACCAGGAGTGGGGTCAGAGGAGGAGGAGGCAGAGGAGGGTGCCATGGAGTCCTGTTTCTTGGGACTGTCCTGGGAACTCACCTCCTCACTGGTGTCACCGGCGGTGGATCTCTCCAGGGCTGGCTTGGGGATCTCTGAGGCTGCCTCTGCCAGGGATTCCCTACTGTTCTCCTTCTGTACCTCCCCATTGGTAAATGGCTCAGGCAAGGGACCATGCAGGTGCTCCTGAGATGCAGTCACTTTGCACTTCTTGAAGAACTCATCAGTTTCCCTGTCCACCACCAGCAGTTTGATTTCATCCTCATCAGCCTTGATGCAGACACCACATCCCCATGTTGATTGCCCTCCATGCAGACCCCATTTGCCTCCACTCTTACTCTGGATATAGATTTGCCTTCCCTGCATGCAATGCTTCTGCCAAAACTACTCACAGAATGCCTTATCCACCATCATGATATCCCACACAGCATCGCCTCAGATCAAGGGACTCATTTCACAGCAAATGAAGTGTGGCAATGGGCCCACGGTCATGGAATTCACTGGTCTTACCATGTTTCCCACAATTCTGAAGCAGGTGGGTTGATAGAACAATGGAATGGCCTTCTAAAGACACAATTATGGCACCAGCTAGGTGGCAATACCTTGCAGGGTCGGGGCAATATTCTTTAAGAGGCTGTATAAGCTCTAAACCAGTATCCAGTATATGGTGCTGTTTCTCTCATAGCCAGTATTCATGGGTCCATGGATCAAGGGGTGGAAATGGGAGTGGCACCACTCACTATATTTTTGCTTCCTGTCCCCTCGACCTTACGTTCTGCCAGTCTAGAGGTCTTAGTTCCAAGGGGAGGAATGCTCCTAGCTGGAGACACATCACTGATTCCATTGAACTGGAAGCTAAGAATGCCACCTGGCCACTTTGGTCTCCTTATGCCTCTGGATCAACAGGCAAAGAAAGGAGTTACCATACTTGCTGGTGTGATTGATCCTGATTACAAAGGTGAAATCAGACTGATATTACATAATGGAGGTAAAGAAGAGAATGTCTGGAATGCAGGAGATCCCTCAGGGCATCTCTTAGTACTGCCAGGCGCTGTGATTAAAGTCAATGGAAAACTACAACAACCCAATTCCAGCATGACTACTAATGGCCCAGATCCTTCAGGAATGAAGGTTTGGGTCACCCTACCAGGCAAAGAACCACGACCAGGTGAGGTGCTTTCTGAGGGCAAACGGAATATGGAATGGGTGGTGGAAGAAAGTAGTTCTAAATTCCAGTTACTATCACAAGACCAGTTGCAGAAATGAGGACTGTAATTGTTATGAGTATTTCTACCTTGTATGTGTTCTTCAAATATTCTTGTTTTCTTCACTTATAAAATACAAGATGTAAACAAGGCTCGTGCATATTCAGTTGTATGCGTGTTTGTTGTATCATGTTACGTGCAAGTATGACTTTATAATTGTCTTTATTCAGAGATTATGTGTGTTTTAAGGAGATGTGTACAGGTGCCAAGTTGACAAGGGGTGGACTGTGATGGTTAAGGTTGTGTGTCAACTTGGCTGGGCCATGCTTCTCAGTGGTTTTGCAGTTATGATGTAATTTGGCAGTTGTATGATAATGTCATCACTTCTATGATGAGATTTGATACAATGTGATCACCTCCATGATGGGATCTGTTGTGAGTAGCCAATCAGTTGAAAGGGAGTTTCCTTGGGGGTGTAGCCTGCATCAAATATAAGTGGACATTCTGGCAAGGCTCATGGGCTTTTTGCTCACTCTGGATCCTGCAGCTGGCTTCTATTCATCTGACCTCCAGTTCTTAGGACTTGAGCTAGCAGCTTACCTGCGGTCTTGTCTGCTGATCTTTGGATTCATCAATCTTCCCAGCCTGTGAGTCAGCGCCCTACTATCTGACTTGCTGATCTTGCGTTCGCCCGCAGATTTGGGATGTTCCAGCCTCTAACCTCGTGAGCCATTTCCTTTATATAAATCTCTCTATATAGATATTTATACACTTTACTGGTTTTGCTTCTCAAGAACCCAGCCTAAGACAGAGGCCCACGCGGGTGA
Organism: Trichechus manatus latirostris; assembly: GCF_000243295.1. Classification (NCBI taxonomy): domain Eukaryota; kingdom Metazoa; phylum Chordata; class Mammalia; order Sirenia; family Trichechidae; genus Trichechus; species Trichechus manatus. The sequence goes on along the minus strand of NW_004444008.1, from coordinate 1,533,921 downwards.
CCCAAGATGATTGTCTCATCTCCAGATCTCTAACTTAATCACACCTGCCAGGACCCTTTCTCCAAACCAGGTCACACTCACACAGGTTCCAGGCGTTTAGACGTAGACAAATCTTTTGAGGGGGGCCACCTTTCACTCCTCTGTGTGGAGGCAGAGGTGGACAGAAGTACCCCTGGCCTCCTCGTCCAGTGGGGCAGAGCTGAGGACACTGGGCATGGAGGAGACCAGAGGCCATACCAGGCCCCATTAGCAGGACAGAGCTGCTAGGGGCCACAGCGTTTTGGAGATGTCCAGTTCTGATTAATCCTTGAGAATTACAATCATCTCCTCACTGTTTCCCCCTGAGCACAGTTCTCAATGATTTGGGCTAAACCTGATTGTCCTAAAAATAAATGAGCCACAGCCAAACCAGGGCAGCTGCGGCTGTTCTGGTCATTGTGTGCCCAACAACGCACAGCGCTGCCCGGAGACAATGGTGGGGGGGAGCGTGTCTGTCTTCCATTGTGGCAGGTGAACCAGAAGAGCCCCCCTCCCTCACGAAATGTCCGATGATTTTAGGACAGTTACATCGACATCTGCTCCAACTCTGGGGATGGCCTACCTTGTGTGCATTTTCCTAAACTTCATAAAATTGGGTTAATTTTCACTGAGATTTTTTCCTAACAAGTTATTGCTTCTGCAATGCATGGAATCACAGACAAATACCGCCATCCACACACACACCCAATTTCTATTCAGATTTTTCCCCAGAGTGCTCCTGGGAGTCCATTGTTTGGACCTGGGGTATGTTATCACAGACAGCAATGACGTAGGTCCCCCGGTGGGCTGTCAAAGCCATTAGCTTACAATCTGATTGGAAATGTTTTCAGACACGGAAACTGTGTAATTAAAATAAATCCTCAAGAATACAGTTCCAGTAACCAGTTAAGTAGTTGCTGTCAAATATCGATCCCAACTCATGGCGCCTCCATGTGTGTCAGAGTAGAACTGTGCTCCATATAGGTTTCAGTGGCTGATTTTTTGGAAGTAGATCACCAGACTTTTCTTCCAAGGTGCCTCTGAGGAAACTGATGCCAAGGGCTTGCCAGCAAGGGTAGAGGGTGAAGGACAGCCGTGTCCTCACCCCGCTATCCTGCATGTGTCCAGTAGGCAGAGAGCACGAGACTGTCGACTTCTCTGGCTCTTTCTGGACAGAGGTGATCCTCGGGGCATCCCAGGGCATTGCAGCCTCCTCTGCCCTACTCTCCGGTTCTGCGAGATGGGAGGTCTCCAAAGTCAGGACCTTCAAGAATCCTGCGATGTCCTCAGCAACCCAGAGTTCCATCCCGTATCCAGCTGTGAGTAGAAGGTTCCAGAAAACCCACTCACCTCACCCACTCTCCCAGAGGAGACAGGCCCGCTTGAGAAACATCTGATGTGGTCAGCTGAGTAACGGCCCCCAAGATGTTCATGTCCTCATCCCGGACCCTGTGAACATGTTACCTGATACGGCAAAAGGGACTTTGCAGGTGTGGTGAGGTTAAAGATCTTAAGATGGGAGAGGAGCCTGGATTTTCCAGGTGGGCCCAGGGGTGTAGTCACAGGGTCCTCGAGTCTGTAAGTTCGGAGCCAAGAAATCCCCATGGAGCACAGTGCCACTCTGACACACATGGGCCATGAGTCAGAGTCAGCTCGACAGTAACTGGTCACTGGAATCTTCTCTGCCAGAGACAACAGGCTTAAAATCCAAAAGGCAGCTGCACAACAAGGGTAGTGGAATGTGGGGGCTCAGCTAGGGGTCAGAGGTCCAGGTTCCAGGGTCATGGAAAGCTGGGGACTCAGCTAGGTTCCAGGGCTGGCTATCATCATGACCCCTCTGGAGTTAAGCAGGGTGTCCTTTAAATAATTTGCATTTCCAGCATTTCATCTGTAAAATCAGGACTAATTAAGCCTGCTCTTCAGGGGGGCTGTGAGATCAGTTAATTTAAGTCTGTGCTAATTTCCACACTGCTGGTAACACATCAGTACTTGGGCACAGTCTGATGTGGGGGCTTCAAGCACCACTGAGCGGAGACAGAGGGGACCCGCGGTACATATCCCCTGACGCGCACATTTGACAGGTCAGCCAACAGTTGAGCGAAAGGCCAGAAATCAAGACTGTTCTGGAAAAGGTGGAAGTTAAAGTCATTGACAACATAACTTACCCCTCCAGAAAATTCTGCTTCACTTTTAAACATGTTCACCTGAAACAGTATTTCTTTCAAGCAAAATGTAGTCGAAGCCAACGTGTAAAATGGATGAATGTGGCTTTGTTTGGGTGGGTGCAGGGGTGGACCCCAAGGCCTGGCCGTCCCGGGTCACTGGCCCCGCCTGGTGGCTCAGGGTGGGGGTGGGTGGAGGTGCAGTACAGCTCCCCTTGCAAACCACTCTCCCTGTCGGAAAGCCAGTCGGTCCCATCAACTCTAGAATGTTTTTAATGAAAACTAGGACCTTTCCCATGAAAAAACAGAGGCCCGGAGTTATTGCCTCATTGGGCAAATGTGTGTACAGGATCGGAGTGTGAATTATGGAGCGGAAGGGAACTCTGAGGACCCCATCAATCCGTGCCGTTGTTCCACGCTGCCCAGTGCTCAGCCCGGTGCTGTTTACATTAAACTGTGAGGTCTCCGCACCACCTCACCCTGCTTCACGCCTCCTCCTGCCTCCCTGGTGGACCCCACAGAAGTTAACCCCTCCTCAACTCCTCTCATTCTTCCTTCATAACCAGCTCTATGCGGTCATCCATGCCCAAAGTAGCTTCCTGACTGCTAAACGCACATTGCTCTCAGGTTTCCATAATTACAGGTTGCTGTCAGCTGCCATCAAGTCAGCCCCTGGCTCATGGCTAGCAGAAAATAAACCAAAAAAACCCCAAGCCAGTTGCCTTTGAGTCAATTCCAACTCATGGCAACCCCATGTATGTCAGAGTAGAACTGCCTCCGTAGGGTTTTCAATGGCTGATTTTTTCAAAAGTAGATTACCGGGCCTTTCTTCCAAGGCACCACTGAGTAGACTTGAACCTCCAACTTTTCAGTTAGCAGCCGAGCACATCCATCCAGGGCCCCCATAAAGGCTAGCATATCCCAAATGCAGCCTCATTGTTGACTTCAGGAGTGGGGTTTCCAGTGGTTTCTGTGGTACGTCCTGACATTTCATCGTAGGTGCTATTGCTACTCCACCCTGGTGCCCCTGAACCCTTTCCTCATTACACCCGAGTCCTCCCCTCCCCTGCCGCCAGCTCTGCCAACATGAGACATGGCTCCTGGCGTCACCCACTCTCTCTCCTCCCTGGAAACAGACCGGCACTTGTTGCTGTTGGTAGCGTCGAGTCAGCTCCAGCTCATGGCCACCTTATCTGTGTATGACAGAATGAAACATTGCCTGTACATCAATAGACTCTAAACCATGGTGACCCTGTGTGTTACAAAGTAGAACTGAGCTCAGTAGGGTTTTCTGGGCTATAATCTTTATGTAGAGTGTCAGTGAAAAAGAGGAAGACCCTCAACGAGATGGACTGACACAGTGGCTGCAACAATGGGCTCAAACACAGCAATGATTGTGAGGATGGTGCAGGACCGGGCAGTGTTTCATTCTGTTGTACATGAGGTTGCTAAGAGTCAGAACCGGCTCCACGGCACCTAACAACAACTATCTTTTTATTTATTGATTTATTTATTTTTATTATTGTAGTTTAAATGAAGTTTACATTTCAAGTTAGTCTCCCATACAAAATTTATACACACATTGTTATGTGACTCTAATTGCTCTCCCCACACTGTGACAGCACACCCCTCCTTACCACCCCTGATTCCCCATGTCCATTCAACCAGCTCCTAACCCTCTCTGCCTTCCCATCTCACCTCCAGACAGAAGCTGCCCATTTAGCCTCTTGTATTTACTTGAGCTAAGAAGCACTCTCTTCACGAGTATCACTTTATGTCTCACAGTCCAATCCAATCCCTGTCTGAAGAGTTGGCCTCAGAAATTGTTTGAGTTCTGGGCTGATAGAGAATCCAGGGGCCATGCTTTCCAGGGTTCCTCCAGTCTCAGTCAGACCATTAAGTCTGGTCTTCTTACTAGAATTTGAGTTCTGCACCCCACCTTTCTCCTGCTCCATCAGGGACTCTCTGTTGTGTTCCCTGTCAGGGCGGTCATTGGTGGTAGCCGGGAACCATCTAGTTCTTCCGGTTTCAGGCTGAGAAACTCCTAGACCAGGGGAAGACTGATGACAAGGACCTTCCCCCGGAGCCGACAGAGAGAGAAAGCCTTCTCCTGGAGCTGCTGTCTTGAATTCCAAGTTGTAGCCTCCTAGGCTGTAAGAGAATGAATCTCTGTTTGTTAAAGCCATCCACTTGCAGTATTTCTGTGACAGCAGCACTAGAAACTAAGACAAGGGTCACCGAATCTTTACGGATGAGAAGTGATGTGCATGGTAAATTTTAGCTCTATGACTATGATGAACACAAGTAAGCTGTTTCCCTTTAGGCAAAAAAAAAAAAAAAAAAAATTGGAACCCTCAACCTGGAAACTAAATTCTCTCCTGGCAAAGACCTGATCCCTCTGAACTGATTAGAACCACCTCCACCCTCCCTCATTTTCAGCCTTGATTAAATAACGGGAAACACTGGGGTAGAATGAGTCCTCTGCAAATGTCAGCAGCCAGAGAACCTTTCCCCTAGGTCCTCCTGCCACATGGCAGTTTGCCCTACTCCACAGTGATTAACTCGGGGATACGGAGCTAATCCAGACCCACTTCCAACAGAAACATTTTAATACTGCTAGTTGTAACAGAAAAGGATATGCATCCTGAAATGGTTACTAACCAATTTTCATCATCAAAATGAATTGTACTATATTGGCCAAAACATTAGTCATGGGATTAGAATCCATCCTCCCTTGAATTGTCTAATCGTCTTAAAAATAGCTTGGAGTAATCAGGTTAGCTTCACTGCAGATTTTAGTAAGCCCATCCACTCGCTGGCAATGGGTTTGGCTTTTGGGTTTTTTTAATCACTCTTACAAAGGAATTTCAGAAAAGGAAAGATCAAATCGTTTCTAAAATCCTTGATACTGATGAAACATTGGGCAAAATAAATGTCTCACGAAGCACTCCTACAATTGATTTAAGCTAAAATATCCTAATAGAGATACACTTTCCATCACAAATAGATTTGTACCATAAAGGCTTTTACTGTGGAAACAAGTTCTGAGTGGTGGTTTTTTGAATAATGTGACAGAAACACGGAAGCACATAGAGAAGTGTCTCACCCCGAACACTGCCTTCTAGCAATTTCTGAACAGAAGCCTCTTTACCAGTGCTATTTAAGTACGCTATTTAAGTATGAAATTGGAACCCTCATCCATTGCTAGTGGAAATTTAAAATGGTGCAGCCTCTGTGGAAAACAGTTTGGCAGTTTCTCAAAAAGGTAAACATAGAATTACCACATGCCCGCTGATACCGTTCCTAGGTATACACCCGAGAGACTTGAAAGCAGGGACTCAGACAGAGACTTGTACACCAGTGTTCATTGCAGTATTATTTATTCTCAATAGGCAAAAGGTGGAAACAACCCAAGTATCCATCAACAGATGAAGGATACACAAAATGTGGTCTATACATACAACAGGATATTACTCGGCCACAAAGAGAAATGAAGTCTTGATATGGGCTGCAGGACGACCTTGGAAACACTATACTAAGTGAAATTAACCAGACACAAAAGGACAAATGTTATAAGATTCCACTTACGTGAAACATCTAGACAGGCAAATGCATAGAGACAAGAGTTGGTTGGTGGTTACCCGGGGCTGGGGGCAGGGAGAATTCGGAGTTACTGCTTAAGGGGTGCGGGGTTTCTGTTGAGGGAGACGGAAAGCATTTGTACACAGACAGTGGTGGTGGTCGCACAACGTGGTAAACGTATTTCAAGTCACTGAACGATACACATAAAAATGGTTAAGATGGCACATTTCTTGTTATATATATTTTACCATAGTAAAATTTTTTTAACTTAATAATCAGACCTGCCTAGCTTTACTCGTGTTATCAATAAAAACGTTACAAGGATCGGAAGATTACCAATCCAAGAACAATGTCCTTTATCACATCCAAGTTGACTTGGATGGCATAGTTACCCAACTGGTCGTGCTTCCCAGTGAGAGTCCTCGCATGCAGTCCAGAGTTCTCTAAACGCTTGCCTGAATCTCACCACACACACAAACACAACGATCCTTGCAGGGCTTATGAACTCACACTGAATACGTAACTCGAGCTGATTGTAAGATGCAGACTCCTCCATTGACTAACTGTTGTTGTTGTTAGTTGCCAGCCAGCTAACTCTGACTCACAGTGACCTTATGTAGAACAGAACGAAATATTGCCCCGTCCTGCATCATCCTCATAATCGCCAGCATATTGAAGTCCATCCTTTCAGATACTGTGCCAATCCATCTCACCGAGGGTCTCCCTCACCCTCGCTGACCCTCTACTTCACCATAAAGTCCTCCTCTAGCAATTGATCCCTCCTGATGATGTATCCAAAACAAGCAAGTCAGACAATGTTCTGTTGTGACTTACAAGGTTTTCATTAGCTAATTTTTGGAAGTAGAACTCTAGGCCTTTCTTCCTACTTTACCTTAGTCTGGAAGCTCTGCTGAAACCTGTTCACCATGGGTGACAGTCTAGCATTTGAAATGCCAGTGGCATAGCTTCTAGCATCACAGCAATACGTAAGCCACCAATTACACACCGTGACAGACGGGTGGTAGATCGACTAAATAGAAGGAAAAATTCACCATGATCCATCCCACATAAACCCGTCGTTCCTAGGACAGCCCCTTCTCTCCCATTTATCAAGAAGTCAACCATCCCGTCTAAACTGAAAGAGCTACAACCAACATAATTGCAACCCAAGAGCTTTTACACTTTTGGAGGAAGTGGAGGGAAAGTATTTTAATATGAAAGTTGTAAAAACAATCCTAATACATTGCACAAAAACAACTTATTACCAAGGGGTCCAAACCAATCAACAATAGCACAGAAGGCTCTTTCTTCTCTTGAAGTGGCTCATACCCGTCGTTCTCTGGACATCTCCTCCCAGTGTGACCCATCTTCTCATTCATCCTGGGAATCTTGGGTAAAGAAAAGTGTGTAAATACTTCACCTTCACGACTCCATTCTCCACTCTCCTGAAGACACTCGAGTCACATTCAGAGACGCAGCCACTCCGGACCAGAAGCCATAGACCAGAACAACTCCTAGTGGGTTTATGAGTCAGGCTTATTGAACTAAAAACCACACGCAGGGCGTGACAGCCCCTCAAGGCAAATGAGAAAGGGACGCCTATTCAAGAGTGTGGGGAGCTGGACAGCTCCAGGCAGAGGAACCCCACACTTAAACACACTGCGGAGGGAGGAAAGGCCGTGCTGGAAGCAGCTTCCAGAGCCAGCCACCCTCAGCATGCTGTGCTTATAACAAGGATTTTCCTTTTAATGACAAATGATTTCTTAGGAGAGGTCTTGGTCTAATGAGATGCCACCATAAAGTAACAAAACCTCAAAAGACATAGAAATACAGATTGATAGCATTAAGTCACAGTGCCCAGTTATCTTCACATTTCAATTACTTGGGGTAATAGGAGACAGACATAATATGGGTAATAAAAAACCAGCAATAATCCCAAAACCTAATTTTATATCTGTTGCTAAGTTGTTGAGAAGGGCTGCAGTTGGAGTGCCAAGAGCTACAGGAGCTGCCAGAGAAGACAGGATAGAAGTCCAGTGTCTCCCTGTGGTGATGCTGGTGAAGGGCCTGGTCCTCCTCTCCTCCTGGTGATGGTTCTGGTGAAGGGCCTGGTCCTCCTCTCCTCCCAGGTGGTGGTTCTGGTGAAGGGCCTGGTCCTCCTCTCCTCCCAGGTGGTGATGCTAGTGAAGGGCCTGGTCCTCCTCTCCTCCTGGTGGTGGTGCTGGTCCTCCACTCCACTTGATTGTGGTCCTCCTCTCCTCCCAGTACTGCAGACCTCAAAGAACCTGGCTCCATCCTTCCTGGCGAGGCTGCTATGTAATGAGATGCGAGTTTCTTAAGTCACAACAAAGACTTCCTTGCTCACCATGATACCACCTCTTCTGGTCAGCGCATCACCTCCCTTCCAAACACTCGAGCATGGATACTGAAATTACAGACAGGTTTTTTGACAAGCACGCAGTGAGGACAGGGGAAGCTGTCAGACAGCAGCATAGATGCTGACCTCATATCACGGTGATGGAGAAACAGCTTTCAGAGATCCCAGCCCGTGCCTGCCACCCAGGCGTCCTCCCCTGAGGATCATGGAATTCCTGCCCAGAAATGTCCTGCTCTTCAACGCCCTGTTTTGGGGACCCAGTCAGAGTCCCTGTGTGGTGCAAACGGTTAACACCATTGGCTGCTCACTGAATGGTTGGAGATTCGAGTCCACCCAGAGGCACTTGGGGAGAGAGGCCTGGAGGTCTGCTTCTGAAAGGTCACAGACTTGAAAACCCTATGGAGCGGTTCTGCTCTGCACACGTGGGGTTGCCATGACTTGGAATCAACTCCACAGCAGCTGGTTTATGTTGATCACCTGTCTTCTCCTAACGGGGCCTTTCTTCAGAGGAGGAAGTTGAGGACTGACTGGGTAACAGCTTCAGACATGCTAACGCAGCGTCATTTCCTAAGACACCGTGATTAGATTCTAAGTGTTTCTAAAACTCCCCAAGTACCCATTTACAGATTACTCCACAGGATAGCTTTCTTCAGAGCTTACATGTAGATTTTTTATTCTCAGGAGACAAGGTTTTTCAGAATTTTAAGAGGTTTTGGTTTTGTTTTTTGCCCCTATATGCCATCACCGTCAAACACTAAAAATGACTACCTACCTAATGAGCAGGGAGATGTTTATTGCCAAAGACTGAAGAAGGGAAACTATTTCAAAAGAGGAATGGGGATAGTGTACACCCCAGATCTCTTAATGAGCTCTGAGTGATTCAGCTCACTTACTTTGAACACATCATCAGGAAAAACCAATCACTAGAAAAGGACAGCATGGTCAGCAAAAATCAAGGGAAACCCTCAATGAGATGAACTGACACAATGGCCACAATGATGGACTCAAACATACCGATGATCATGACGATGGCGCATGACCAGGCACCGCTTCCTTCTGTTGTACGTGGGGTCGCCATGAATCAGCCGACTTAACGGCAACTAACAGCAACGATACCAACTGATGAGTGTAGAGACAAGAGATCATGCAGACTTACTAAGACAGGGTTGATCTTCATGAAACTATTGTCTCCATTTGGAGCCTCGATACTTCCCTGCCGCTTTATCCTTAATGGAAACCCTGGTGGCATAGTGGTTAAGTGCTAAGGCTGCTAACCAAAAGGCTGGCAGTTCAAATCCACCAGACGCTCCTTGGAAACTCTATGGAGCAGTTCTATTCTGTCCTATAGGGTTGCTATGAGTCGGAATCAACTTGATGGCAATGGGTTTGGTTTTGTTTTTTGGTTTTATCTTTAACACCCTGCAACCATTCCCTCCCCCAAATCGATCCACACAAGAGAAGCTTCTTAATGTTCCTTAATTGGCAAATCCAGTAGAAGGTTTTCTATTACTATTTTTACACCTCTCTGACACCTGATCCCTTCCTCCTTCTTGAAACTCTACTATATTTCATTTCAACCATCACAATCAACTGATTCTCTTATGTCTCTGACTAGTCTTTCTTGGTCTCTGCCATGGGTACTTCTTCCTCCAGCTGCTTTGTAAATATTGCCATTATCTGAAATTACACCAGCTCACTTCTACAACAAGTATCCAGCCCTAAGTTTAACCGAGTGGTGCAAACAGTTAAACGGTTAACAGCCTCGGCTGCTAACTGAAAGGTTGGAGGTTTGAGTCCAGCCAGAGGCACCTTGGAAGAAAGGCCATCCAGGACGGACACGGGGGAGCTGAGCACAGAGAGCCAAATCCCCAGATACCCCAAAACACCCAAGGGACCATTTGGGAGGCAGGTATCTGCAAATGGGAGTTTGAAGTCAACGTCATTTTGAGAGTTGGAGAAAATGTGACTTCAATTTCCACCTGTGAGCCGACGAGGGCTGGACACCCAGTTCCCGACTCGAAGCCCTCTTTTTTTACGTATGTGCACATGCTCGGTTGTACTTAGGGAGCGTTCTGACTGCTAGGCTGGAGAAGAGAATAATCACACATCTTGGTTCCAAGTTCTCCCAGTGAGGAGAGGGGAGACTTGTTCCAGGAGGAGAATCTAGCGAGCGTGGGGTACTACACAGCCCTCAGCACTCCCCGGGGATTTTCCGAATCGCCCCTCTGTGAACTGAAGGGAAGGACTTGCGGCTTGTGTGTGTGTGTCTGTGTGTATCTGTGTGTATCTGAGTACCTATGTGTATGTCTGTATGTTTATGTCTGTGTGTCTGTGTGTGTCTATACGTGTCTGTGTGTATCTGAGTACCTGTGTGTATGTCTATATGTTTATGTCTGTGTGTCTGTGTGTGTCAACATGTGTTTGTGGGTGTCTGTGTGTGTCTGTGGGTATCTGTGTGTTTCTGAGTATCTGTGTTCATGTCTGCGTGTTTATGTCTGTGTTTCTGTGTCTGTGTGTGCATGTGTCTGTGTCTGTGTATCTGTGCGTGTCTGTGTATGTCTTTGTGTTTGTGTGTCTGTGCGTGCGTGTGTGCCTGTATGTGTCTGCGCGTCTATCTTTGTATGCATCTGTGTGTGTATCTGAGTATCTGTGTGTCTGTGTGTCTGGGTATGTGTCTGTGTGTGCGTGTGTGTATCTGTATGTGTGTTCCTGCGTGTCTGTGTGCATATCTCTGTATACACCTGGGTGTCTGTATGTATTTGTGTGTGTGTTTACAGTTCATATTAAAAGACATTGTGGGATAAAATGTACTAGGTACAGAACTGTGACCTTTTTGGGCAGTTTTATATAATGGATGAAAAGATGCTTTGTTAAAACCTGTAAAGCCTTCAATTTAATTGACAAAAACTAATGGACGGGTGGAGGAGCAGCATAAACATCGGTACCAAGAACATCTCATACTCATCAATTTGTGCAGAAAGACCAGCTCCTTGGAACAACTCATTAAAGTGGAGAACCAGACTTTGGCCCATCATTATTTTTGGAAGACCAATCCTAAAAGCCACTGTCTAATTGGGATAATTGGAAGAGAAAAATTGTACAAAATTCCTTCCACATGTAATTAATTTGCTGTAATTTTCTGCTAAGACTTTTTATTTAATTGTATTGATTTATAGTTCCAAACAAATGGACAATCCTAAGAGAAAAACTCCTTTAAAGGGCAATTTTAAAAGAAAATAAAAATAAAAAAAGAAGGAGAAGTAGGTCAAAAGTGCTATAAAATTTAAAATACTATTCATCAACAACCTGTTTTTAAGATACTACAATCACTTAAAACTCGGTAAAAACATCATCTTGAACACTCTTAGAAGCTGAGGACAGCATGTCCCCAACAATTGTCAACTTGACGTAGGGCTTCTACATTACTGTAAGGCAGTTCCCAGCTAAAAAATGGGTTGCGTTCAAAAAAGTTCTTCCCAAGTTAATTGTTCAGAATGCAGGGCAGCTTGCATAAAAAAGAACACCAACCCTAAATATTCCTAAAGCATTTTGCTGATATACTCTGTTATAGGTTGAAAAGAAGTGCTGCCGTCCTAACCCCTGCACCTGTGGGCACGGCTGTCTTTGGAGATGTTATCAGTTAGTTAACCTGAGGTCACACTGGAGCAGGGTGGGTCCTAACCCCATCTGAGTGGCGTCCGCCAAAGGAGGAGGAGAGGCACAGAGACAGAGGAAGGACGACGCCATGGGACCACGGAGGCAGGTGCGTCTACAAGCCCAGGCTCTCCAGGAGTGACCAGAAGCTGGGAAAGAGGCCTGGAGCAGCTCCTCCCTCAGTTTCAGGAGGATCCACATGGCCGACACCCCGATTTGGACTCCCAGCCTCCATAACTGAGACCATGAATTTCTGTTCCCATAAGCCCCCTGGTAGCAGCCCCGGACGCTGGCATGTGCTCCTTCTGCAGCACTGCCAAGCACACTGCCTCTCTCAGAGAAGTTTTCTGGGGCCAGGGTGGTCCCCAGGCTCATGTCTCCTCCACACCTGGAATGGGGTGTGGGGAGGGCAGGCTGGAACCCTGCCAAGCCCCCACCCCAACCCGGAGGGCATCGGTCCCGTCTCCTCAGAAGGGGGCCTGGGTCCCACAGCAGTGAACTCACACGTGGCAGGTGTTAAGGGACCACAGGAGGAGGGCGGGTTTCTGCCCCAGGAGGGAATGGGCATTTCTAACAAGTTCCCCGGTGAGGCGGATGCTGCTGGCCTGGGGACCTCGCTTTGAGAACCGCTGCATTAAACATGCATTGTTGAACAGATTTGGTTTTGATTTATAAAAAATACCTATGAAGGAGATCAAATGTGTCAGATCGGGAAACACCTCTGCAGGAATAGGGTGTGTACTGGGTTGAAGGGTGCCCCCCCCAAAAAAAGACATGTCTGCTCGGAACCTTGACGGGGCCTTATTGGGAAGGGCCTTTACAGGTGCAACTAAGTTAGCATCTCAAGGTGAGATCCTCCTAGATTAACTGAGTGGGCCCAACCCAATGGCACCGTCCTTACAAGAGACAGAAAAGGAAAAGACAGAAAGGAGAGAACTAGGCCGTGTGAGGACAGAGCGGAGACTGGAGTGAGGCTTCCGCAAGCCGAGCACCACCTGGAGCCACCAGAAGCCGGAGGAGACAGAGAACGAAGCCGGAGGAGACACGGAACAAAGCCGGAGGAGACAGGGAACGAAGCTGGAGGAGACAGGGAACGAAGCCGGAGGAGACACAGAACGAAGCCGGAGGAGACAGGGAACGAAGCCAGAGGAGACACGGAACGAAGCCGGAGGAGGCACGGAACGAAGCCGGAGGAGACACGGAATGAGCCTCCCCTAGAGCCTCCGTGGGAGAGTATGGCCCTGCCGGTTGAGCTTCTACCCTCCAGAGCTGTGAGAGAATAAACTTCTGTGGTGTTATGCCCCCTGGTTTGTGGTAATTTGTTATAGCAGCCACAGAAAAAGATGATGAAATATTAAATAAACCTACACTAATCTGAATGGCAGCTGCGTGGTGCAAACGGTTAAGCGCTCAACTGCTAACCAAAAGGTTGGTGGTTCAAACCCACCCAGAGGTACCTCAGAAGACAGTGCTGGTGATCTGCTTCCAAAAGGTCACAGCCTTGAAAGCCCAATGGAGCAGTTCTACTCTGCAAGGGTGAGGTCGCTGTGAGTCGGAACCTCTTCAACGGCAACCAGGAACAACAAGTTGAAGACGAGGCTGTTTTCCCAATTTTCCCCAGAGATGGATAAAATCACAAAGCAGTACCAGTCATCCTTCCAGAATTTCTCACCAAAAATTCACCATGCTTCAATGAAATAATATTATGTTATGTAGACAAGCTGTAAAAACATTTTCTAAATAATAAAAAATGAACTTGGCCCAGGAGTGATTTCACCTACCGAATAAATTATGCTTTTAAAAATTTATATACAAGCAAGAAACAGTGGAACAATACAACGATGTCAACCAGAGACGCTGTCGCTGGCAGGCCCCTGATCGACGTGCCCCTGCACCCAAAGCGAAACCAAGCCCTGTTCCCTAAGCCTCCTCTCTCTGAAGGCAAACACTGGTATGATGAAGCTGAAAAGCCCTATAAATTCAGCTACCGATGGAGTTTGAACACGAAGAGAGAGTGCTGTAGCAAGCTGCAGTGAGCAGGAGGCAGCTCGGACTCAGTGGAGCTCAGCTCCTGCTTCTGGAATGGTGCGTCCTCATCCCACTCCTGATAGCGGGAACCAGCCAGCGAGAGGGCACAGACATCTAGGGAACCAAACGCTAACCCTGAACCAAAGCCCCGGTGCCCTGTGTTAGGGACTGAATTGTGTCCCCCCCACAAATATGTGCTGGAATCCTAACCCCCGTATGTCGAAAGGAGCCTGGGTGGTACAAGCAGTTTGTGATCATCTGCTAACCCAAAGGCTGGCCATTTAAACTAACCCAATGGCTCTGCAGGAAAAAGACCTCGTGATCAGCTTCGGTAAAGACTGTCGTTGTTGTTAGGTGCAGCTGGGACGGTTCTGACTCAGAGTGACCCTAAGTACAACAGAACAAAACACTGTCCAGTCCTGCGCCATCCTCACAATCGTTGTTATGCTTGACCCCATTGTTGCAGCCACTGTGTCAGTCCATCTTGTTGAGATTCTTCCTCTTTTTCCCTGACTCTCCGTTTTATTAAGCATAATGTCCTTCTCCAGGGATTGGTCCCTCCTGATAACATGTCCAAGGTATGTGAGATGCAGTCTCACCATCTGTTATGGATTGAACTGTGTCCCCCAAAAATGTGTATCAATTTGGCTAGGCCATGATTCCCAGTGTTGTGTGATTGTCCACTATTTTGTCATCTGATGTGATTTTCCTATGTGCTGTAAATCCTATCACTATGAAGTTAATGAGATGGATCAGTGGCAGTTATGTTGATGAGATCTACAAGATTAGATTGTGTCTTAAGCCAATCTCTTTTGAGATATAAGAGACAAGCGAGCAGAGAGACAGAGTAACCTCATACCACTAAGAAAGCAGCACCGGGAGCAGGGCACGTCCTTTGGACCCAAGGTTCCTGCACAGAGAAGCTCCTCAACAGGAAGGAGATTGATGACAAGGATCTTCCTCCAGAGCCAACAGAGAAGAGAAAGCATTCCCCTGGAGCTGATACCTGAATTTGGACTTGTAGCTTACTGGACTGTGAGAGAATAAATTTCTCTTTGTTGAAGCCATCCACTTGTGGTGTTTCTGTTACAGCAGCCCTAGATGACTAAGACACCATCCTTGCTTCTAAAGAGCATTCTAGTTGTACTTCTTCCAAGACAGATTTGTTTGTTCTTTTGGCAGTCCATGGTATATCCGATATTCTTTGCCAACACCACAATTCAAAGGGGTCAATTCTTTTTGGGTCTTCTTTACTTATCGTCCAGCTTTCGCATGCACATGAGGCGATCGAAAATACCATGGCTTGGGTCAGGTGGACCTTAGTCTTCAAGGTGACATCTTTGCTTTTCAACACTTTAAAGAGATCTTCTGCGCAGCAGATTTGCCCCTTGCAGTGCATCGTTTGATTTCTTGACTGCTGCTTCCATGGGTGTTGATTGTGGATCCAAGTAAAATGAAATCCTTGACAACTTCAATCTTTTCTCCATTTATCATAATGTTGCTTATTGGTCCACTTGTGAGGATTTTTGTTTTCTTGATGTTGAGGCGTAATCCATACTGAAGGCTGTGGTCTTTGATCTTCATCAGCAAGTGCTTCAAGTCCTCTTCACTTTCAGCAAGCAAGGTTGTGTCATCTGCATAATGCAGTTTGTTAATGAATCTTCCTACAATCCTGATAACCCGTTCTTCTTTATATAGTCCAGCTTCTCTGATTATTTACTCAGCATACAGATTGAATAAGTATGGTGAAAGGATACAACCCTGATGCATACCTTTCTTGATTTTAAATGATGCAGTGTCCCCTTGTTCTGTCTGGATGACTTGGTCTATGTACAGGTTCTGCATAAGCACAATTAAGTGTTCTGAAATTTCCATTCTTCGCAATGTTATTCATAATTGGTTATGATTCAAATAGTCAAATGCCTTTGCATAGTCAATAAAACACAGGTAAGAATCTTTCTAGTATTCTCTGCTTTCAACCATGATCTATCTGACATCAGTAATGATACCCCTCATTCCACGTCCTCTTCTCAATCCGGCTTGAATTTCTGGCAGTTCTCTGTCGATGTACTGCTGCAACCACTTTTGAATGAGCTTCAGCAAAATTTTACTTGCGTGTGATATTAATGATATTATTTGATAACTTCCACATTTTGTTGGATCACCTTTCTTTGGAATGGGCACAAATACGGATCTCTTCCAGTCGGTTGGTCAGGTAGCTGTCTTACAAACTTCTTGGCATAGACAAGTGAACACCTCCAGCACTGTATCGTTTTGTTGAAACACCTCAGTTGGTATTCTGTCAATTATCAGAGCCTTGTTTTTCACCAATGCCTTCAGTGCAGGTTGGACTTCTTTCTTCTTTATCATACGCTGCCTCCTGAAATGGTTGAACATCCATCAATTCTTTTTGGTACAGTGACTCTGTGTATTCCTTCCATCTTCTTTTGATGCATCCTGTGTTATTCAATATTTTGTCCATAGAATCCTTCAATATTGCAACTTGAGGCTTGAATTTTTTCTTCAGTTCTTTCAGCTTGAGAAATGCCAAGCGTGTTCTTCCCTTTTGGTTTTCGAATTTCAGGTCTTTGCGCATTTCATTACAATATTTTACTTTGTCTTCTCACGCTACTCTTTGAAGTCTCTGTTCAACTCTTTTACTTCATCATTTGTTCCTTTCATTTTAGCTACTCTATGTTCAAGAGCAACTTTCTGAGTCTCTTCTGACACCCGTTTTGGTCATTTCTTCCTTTTCTGTCTTTTTAATGACCTTTTCCTTTCTTCACGTATGATGTCCTTGATGTCATTCCACAAACTCGTCTGGTCTTGAGTCATTAGTATTCAATGCATCAAATTTATTATTGAGACGATCTCCAAATTCAGGTGGGGTACAGTCAAGGTAGTATTTTGGTTCTCGTGGACTTATTCTAATTTTCTTCAGCTTCAACTTAAACTTGCATATGAGCAATTGATGGTCTATTCCTCAGTCGGCCCTTGCCCTTGTTCTAACTGATGATATTGAGCTTTTCCATCATCTCTTTCCAAAGATGTCGTCCATTTGATTCTTGTGTTTTCCATTTGGTCAGGTCCATGTGGATAGTCACTGTTTATGTTGTTGAATAAGGTACATGCAGTGAAGAAATCGTTGGTCTTGCAAAGATCTATTCGGTGTCATTTCTATCATCAAGGCCACATTTTCCAACTACTGATCCTTCTTCTTTGTTTCCAACTTTTGCATTTCAATCACCAGTAATTACCAATGCATTTTGATTTCATGTTTGATCAATTTCAGACTGCAGAAGTTGGTTAAAATCTTCAATTTCCTCATCTTTGGCATTAGTGTTCGGGGCGTAAATTTCAATAATAGTTGTATTAACTGGCCTTTCTTGTATGGGTACAGATAGTATCCTATCACAGACAGCATCGTACTTCAGGATAGATCTTGCAATGCTCTTTCAAGAGCTCCATTAAAAAATAAGAAAACCAAACCCATTGCCGTCAAGTTGGTTTCGACTCATAGCAACCCTACAGAAGAGAGTAGAACTGTCCCAAATGACTTCCAAGGCATGGCTGGTGGAGTCAAACTGCTGACCTTTAGGAGGCTCCATTAGGGCCTTAAAAACAGAGAGACCAAATTTCAGCCCAGATGACGAAGAGTATAGAAGAGGGTCAGCAGAACTTAGGAGAAGCTTTACCCAGAATGGGCCAGAAGAGGAGCTCTTCCCAACCAAGAGGCTGCGAGGTCATGAGCAGGCCTGGGAAGGGACAGAAACTGGACATCACACTCACTGCATGGTATGTGTCAGGTAGATAAATATACAGACAGTCACATACATTATATATCACACAGCACATATGGAATATTTATTGTTAATATTGTATATTGTGCATATTAATGTAATGTATAATACATTACATTACATATTGTATATGTCACTATTATATATATATATATGTGTGTGTTAATATATATATGGTCACCAACAAAAGACACAAACATGCAAAAAACGTGGCACTAAGCAGACCCTGAATAGGCCACTAGTTTACAATATGAGAGCTGAAACAGAAAGTAGAGTGTCGCCTTGTTCAACCTCAGCAAATAATGAGGGTCAACTGCACATTTCCCTCCAGAAGGCAGACCCAGTGGTCCTCAGTGCATCCCTGTGTCCACCTCCATGAAGTTACATGGACTCAGGAATCCTGCCCAAGCACCGCGAAGCGAGTTGCAAGCGTGCCTGGCCGATGCAGCACCATGAGCTCGCCTCAGCCTGGCTGGGCGGTGTGCCTCGGCTCATGGGTCTGTCTCTGAGTGGCTTCATGGCCATATCTGCTTCAGAAGCACCTATCTTCTCTGTGGTGGGTCCCCAGAGTAATCTGTTCGTTGTCAGTAGGGTCCTGGCCACTCTGCCCCCTTCTCAAATGGGTCCCCGCAGTGCTCACCTCACTGCCTCTTCTCTCTTGCTGTAGTTCAACCGGAGTCCCTGGATGGTACAAACAGTTAACGTGCTAACTGAAAGGTTGAAGGTTCGAGTTCACCCAGAGGCACCTTGGAAGAAAGGCCTGGTCATCTACTTCCAAAAAATAAGACACTGAAAACCATATGAAGCACAGCTCTGCTCTGACACACATGGGGTCACCGTGAGTCAGAGTCGACTTGACGGCACTGTTTTTCCAGCTCAGCCAAGCCCAGGGAGTACGATGATGTGCTGATGCCTCCTCACACTCCGATAGGACTCTGCCTTCCTGATGCCTCTCCCTCCAGGCACATGGGCACACACGGGATAAGGGGATGCCATGGTAGAGAGAGTAGGAGAAAATGAGCTGCAGCCTGTTTCACCCCAGGAACATCTAACTTTCTCCCTTCTGGCCCCTGAGTCCCAACAGCCAGACACTATGAACCCAGATGCAGCTATTGGGTCTTAGCCAACCTTTGTCCATGAAAGAGAAAGAACAGATCAGAGGTGACTGTGCCAGTACAACCATCTCATGGCTATGTCAAAAATCTAAGGGAAAGAATTCAACTTATTCCTCAAGAAGTTAAACAGAATTACCATATGAACCAGTAATTCCATTCCTAGGAGTATATACCCAAAAGTCTTGAGAGCAGGGACTCAAACAGATACTTGTACACCAATGTTCATAGCAGCACTATTCACACTAGCCAAAAGGTGGAAACAATCCATATGTCCATCAATAGATGAATGGATAAAAATGTGGTCTATCCATACAGTGGAATATTATTCAGCCATAAGAGAAATGAATCTCTGAGACATGCCACAACATGGGTGAATCTTCAAAACATCACGCTGAGCAAAGTAAGTCATATGCAAAAGGCAAATACTGTATGATCCCACTTACATGACATATCTACACAACAGGCAAATGCATAGAGACAAAAGTTTATCAGTAGTTATCACGGGCTGAGGTGAGGGGGAAATGGACAGGTATTACTTAAGGGGTAATGAGTTTCTGTTTAGGGGATAAAAAACATTTGAAAATGGATAGTGGGGATGGCTACACAACATGGCGAATGTAATTAATGTCACTGAAGTGTACACTTGAAAATAGTAAAAAAATTTAATAAA
>NW_004444008.1:1442659-1514326 GCF_000243295.1 Trichechus manatus latirostris | reverse complement strand
TTGTTTTTCTCTTACATAACTTTCCCAATTAATTATAAATGATGATACAGCATGTCATCTAAAATCTCAATAATAGAGAAAGTTTTGTGTGTCTGTTGTTTAGTGATATTATCAGAGTTTCCTGCCACTGAAGAAACTCAATCTCCTAAAACCAGCAGAAATAACTTGTATGATAAACCTACTGTGCCATTTTCCCTTAGAAACATTTGCTATTTGTAATCTACTATATCGGGATGATAAGTTTCTATTAAAAATATATCAGCACCTTCATACAGGTGATTTTCCCCCTCACAATTTATTCTGAGTAATAATATCCAAGCCACACATTTATTGACAATCAATTTTTGCTTCTCCACACAATTTGTTTGAGGAGGATCCACTTCTTAGTAATAGAATGGCTCAAACACAAACTGACATTCCATGACCAGGTGCTAAGACACGCTGCAAAGCCACCAACAATGTTTCCTTTTTTGCTGATGACATATCTACACATCAGTCGTAAACCCTGAGCCACCACAAGGACTTGTCCTTTTACTTGCATTATGTTATGGATTGAAATGTGCCCCCAAATGATATATTGAAGTCCTGTGAATGAGACCTTGTTTGGAAGTAGGGTCTTTGAAGATGTTATCAGTTAGGTTAGCATGAGGTCATACTGGAGTAGGTGGGTCCTAAACCTGTATAAGTGGTGTTCCTATAAAAGAGGAGAAGAGACACAGAGACAGAGAGACAACAGCCACTGAAAGTGCATTTACAAGTCCAAGAATGCCAAGGATCGCTAGTCATCACCAGAAGCTGGGAGAAAAGCATGGAGCAGTTCCTCCCTTAAAGACTCAGAAGGAATTAACTGGCCAGAACCCTAATTTGGACTCCAGCCTCCAGAACTGAGAGAAGATAAATTTCTGTTCCCAGAAGCCACCCACGTTTGTGATATTTTGCTAGGGCAGTTCTAGGAGACTGGGGCACATTTTAATTCCCGAATAGATTTCATTGACTTCAAACATGAATAATACATTGAATCTCAACTACATCACAAAAAATGTCTGAGCATAGTGTAAGAAAGTCTGTGAGAGCTTATGAGGGGCCCCCTCGTGACCACTTTTTTCACCTGAGAAAACATTGAAAAGCATCAAACAAATGAGCCTAGCAGCTTGAGCGAACACTTTCCTCTCTGAATCACTGAGGCCACTGCCTACCTGGTCCAGTAAAGTGGCAGGGTGGACTGCTGCCATTATAGTTTATCTTCCCATCTCAGTTTCCTAGGGCTATTGTAACAAAATACCACGAATGGGTGGCTTTAAAGGACAGGAATTTATTGTCTCATAGTCTGGAGGCCAGAAATCCAAAATGAGGCCATTGGCCGTGTTGATTACTTCGAAGGCTCTGAGGAGCTGCTCCATGCCTGTCCCCTAGCTTCTGGTGATAGCCGGCGATCCTCTGCTGCTTGTAGATGCATCTTCGCATGGTGTTTGCCTTCCCCGTATGACCCTGCTCTGTGTCTCTTCTCCTCTTTAATAGGACACCACTCAGAAGGGAGCAGGACCCACCCTATTCCAGGAGACCTCATATTAACTCAACTGATGACTCTTTCAAAGACCCCATTTCCCCAAAGGTCACATTCACAGGTACAGGAGTTAGGCTGTCAACACATCTTTCTGGGGGACACAGTTCAACCCATAACACCACACTTCCCCTTCTCCCATTATTTCTGGAAATAGAGCCCCTTATGCTAAACCTCTTCCACATGATGGATTTGAGGCTGGCCTCTTTCCCCTCTTACACAGGAAAGAATGTGACTCAGGTCTGGTCATTCAGAAACTCACGGCCCGGGCCGCAGTGGTTACTTCAGGGATATGCCCCCTCCAGAACTAACCAGGAAGCAGGACTCTCCAGCGTGGACCAGACTCTTCACAGGAAGGTGTGAGTCCAGATGTGCTGGCCGCTATCTTTGTCCCACCTGGAGACCCCACCTGAGGGAAGCAACACAGATCCAAAAGGCAGAGAGGCCACGTTCTGATTACTTGATGGCATCCACACACCCCTCACACCGAGTGACCCCAGACACCCCTAACTTCCTGATGCAAGAAACACGCATTAAAGTCCTCTCAGTTGAGTTTCTGTCACTTGCAGCTAAAATATCCTAATACCAACACTAAGAGGAAAAATGTATAACTTATATCTAGGCAAACCTTGTTTTTATTTTTAAACACGAAGCCTTTTAGAACTTGTGTTCTTGGCTCAACTCTAACGCAAATAGTAAGGGAAGATTTTCTCTCGTTGGTGCTCTGGGAATGTTAATAAACACGAGGACAAGGAACAATTGGACATAAATTGTCTGAAAGGCAATTTAACCAGACATTGGGAGGTAGGAGTTCCAGAGATGGTGTTGGCTATGGTTCCATTACTGGACGTTTCTGAACTTCCACTCACAGACTGCTCTGCTGCTATTTCCCAAGGACCTAAAACCCAAGAAGAACTAAGAAGAGGTCGGCTCCTCATCTGAGCCTGGTGTGCGCAGAGTAGGAAAGACACACCATGGCAGAGGAGTGGGTCTTGACAGATGATCTGTGGCTTTCTGGCAACTGGTTTTTCATATATTGCTATTAATAATTGCGGCATTTTCCTCTCTGGCCTGAATAATTTATTTGTGTCAACTCTCCCTGGAATCCCGTTAAAAAGTAGAACAACTCTTTCCCTTTCAAATTGAGAAAGGCTTACTTTTTTGTTTTTCGAGGTGTAGCAAAAAATAAAATAGGACAGTCAAATGTAGGGGGATGTTTTGACTCAATAAACGTGGATTCAGTGTTGCCTTCAAGGAAAACATTACACTGGGGAGGATGGAGTGAGGAAGAGACAGGAAAATAGAGTCACAACCCTGCCCCACTGAGTTTGCAGTATAGATGGGCACAGAGGAAAGAGATACGACAAGGGAGAAAACACAAACACATAAATCTACAAAAAGGTGAAAAATATGTCATAAGAAAGACACAGACTGTCATGAGTCTTCAGAAGGAGTTCACATTCTTCTGGAATTTCAGATGTATTTAAAATCAGATGTTGTTGTTGTTGTTAGGTGCCGTTGAGTCAGTTCCGACTCATAGCTACCCCATCTACAACAGAACAAAACACTGCCCGGTATTATGCCATCTTCACAATTGTTGTTATGCTTGAGCCCATTGTTGTAGTCACTGTGTCAATCCGTCTCATTGAGGGTCTTCCTCTCTTTCACTGACCCTCAACTTTACCAAGAATGATGTCCATCTTCAGGGACTGGTCCCTTCTGATAACACGTCCAAAGTATGTGAGACAAAGTCGTGTCATCCTTGCTTCTAAGAAGCATTCTGGTTGTACTTCTTCCAAGACAGATGTGTTCGTTCTTTTGGCATTCCAATACCACAATTCACCACAATCCAAAGGCGTCAGTTCTTCAGTCTTCAGCTTTCGCATGCATGTGAGGCGATTGAAAACACCATGGCCTGGGTCAGGCGCACCTTAGTCTTCAAGATGACATCTTTGCTTTTCAACACTTTAAAGAGGTCTTTTGCAGCAGATTTGCCCAATCCAATGCATCTTTTGATTTCTTGACTGCTGCTTCCATGGGTGTTGATTGTGGATCCAAGTAAAATGAAATTCTTTACAACTTGAATCATTTCTCTGTTTATCATGAATAAAATCATATGTGGGCTGTAAAAAGTGGACAATGGATATCTTCAAACTTCTCTTTAAAAAGGAGTAGCCCTGGTGGCACAGTGGTTAAGAGCTATGGCCAGTTACGGCTGCTAATCAAAATGTCAGCAGTTCGAATCCACCGGCTGCTCCTTTGAACCACTATGAGACAGTTCTACTCCGTCCTATAGGGTCGCTATGAGTCAGAATCAACTCGACAGCAATGGGTTTGGCTTGGAGTCTTGATGGCGCAGTGGTTAAGATCTTGGATGCTAACCAAAATGTCAGCAGTTCAAATCCACCACCCACTCCTTGGAAACCCTATGGGGCAGTTCTACTCTGTCCTATAGGGTCGCTATGAGTCAGAAACGGCATGAGAGCAATGGGTTTATATATATATGTAAATGTACATATCTTTTAAAAACTATCAAGTTGATTCCAAATCATGGTGATCCCATGTGTGTCAGAGTAGAAATATATGATTCACGGAGTTTCCAATGGCTGATTATATTTTATGTAATAGGCAATTTCAAACTTATGTGGCTTTTTAAACTTTTTAAACACACATATATATACTTTTATATATCTATCCCCAAGTGTCTGTCAGTTTGTCATAGTGGGGTGGCTTGCATGATGCTGTGATGCTGGAAGCTATGCTACCAGTATTTCAAATACTATCAGGGTCACCAATGGTGAACAGGTTTCAGCAGAGCTTCCAGGCTAAGCAGACTAGGGGGAAGGACCTGGCCATCTACTTCTGAAAATACTGGCCAGTGAAAATGTTATGAATAGCAGCGGAACATTGTCTGGTATAGTACTGGAAGATGAGCCCTTCAGGTTGGAAGACACTCAAAATATGACTGGGGAAGAGCTGCAACCTCAAAGAGTTAACCTTAATGATGTGGATAGAGTCAAGCTTTTGGGACCTTCATTCGCTGATGTGGCACAACTCAAAAAGAGAAGAAATAGCTGCAAATATCCATTAATAATCAGAACCTGGAATGTATGAAGTATGAATCCAGGAAAATTGGAAATCATCAAAAATGAAATGGAATACATAAACATCAATATCCTAGGCATTAGTGAGCTGAAAGGGAGTGGTATTGGCCATTTTGAATCTGACAATCATATGGTCTACTGTGTCGGGAATGACAACTTGAAGAAGAATGGCATTGCATTCATCATCAAAAAGAACATTTTAAGATCTACCCTGAAGTACAACGCTGTCAGTAATAGGATACTATCCATACGCTCACAAGGAAGACCAGTTAATATGACTATTATTCAAATGTATGTACAAATCATTAACACCAAAGATGAAGAAATTGAAGATTTTTACCAACTCCTTCAGTCTGAAATTGATCAAACATGCAATCAAGACGCATTGATAATTACTGATGATTGGAATACAAAAGTCGGAAACAAAGAAGGAAGGATTGGTAGTTGGAAAATTTGGCCTTGGTGATAGAAATGATGCTGGAGATCACATGATAGAATTTTGCAAGACCAGTGATTTCTTCATTGTAAATACCTTTTTTCAACAACATAAACAGTGACTATACATGTGGACCTCAGTGGATGGAACACACAGGAGTCAAATTGACTACATTTGTGGAATGAGACAATGGAAAAGCTCAATATCATCAGTCAGAACAAGACCAGGAGCTGACTGCAGAACAGATCATTGATTGCTCATATGCAAGTTCAAACTGAAACTGCAGAAAATGAGAGCAAATCCACGAGAGCCAAAATACTACATTGAATATATCTCACCTGAATTTAAAGATCATCTTAAGAATAGAATTGACGCACTGAACACTAATGACCAAAGACCAGATGATTTGTGGAATGACATCAAGGACATCATACACGAAGAAAGTAAGAGGTCATTAAAAATACAGGAAAGAAAGAAAATACCAAAATAGATGTCAGAAGAGACTCTGAAACTTGCTCTTGAATGTAGAGTAGCTGAAGTGAATGGAAGAAATGAAGTAAAAGAGCTGAATGGAAGATTTCAAAGGGCAGCTCGAGAAGCTCGAGAAGCTCGAGAATGACATGTGCAAAGACCTGGAGATAGAAAACCAAATGGGAACAACACACTCAGCATTTCTCAAGCCTAAAGAATTGGAGAAAAAAATTCAAGCCAAAACTTGCAATATTGAAGGATTTTATGGGGAAAATATTAAACGATGCAGGAAGCATCAAAAGAAGATGGAAAGAATACACAGAGTCACTATACCAAAAAGAACTGGTCAACATATAACCATTTCAGGAGGTAGCATATGATCAAGAACTGATGGTACTGAAGGAAGATGTCCAAGCCGCACTGTTGAAAAACAAGACTCCAGGAATTGACAGAATACCAGTTGAGATGTTCCAGCAAAAGATGCAGTGCTGGAGGTGTTCACTCGTGTATAAGAAATTTGGAAAACAGCTTCCTGGCCAACTGACTGAGATCCATATTTGTGCCCATTCCAGAGAAAGGTGATCCAACAGAATTCAGAAATTATCAAACAATATCATTAGTATCACACAAGTAAAATTTTGCTGAAGAGCATTCAAAAGCAGTTGCAGCAGTACATCAACAGGGAACTGCCAGAAATTCAAGCTAGATTCAGAAGAGGACATGAAACAAGGGATATCATTGCTAGTGTCAGATGGATCTTGGCTGAAAGCAGAGAATAGCAGAAAGATGTTTACCTGTGTTTTATTGACTATGCAAAGACATTCGACTATGTGGATCACAACAATTTATGGATAACACTCCCAAGAATGGGAATTCCAGAACACTTAATTGTGCTCATGAGGAAGCTGTACATGGATCAAGAGGCAGTTGTTCAAACAGAACAAGGGGATACTGTGTGGTTTAAACTCAGGAAAGACGTGAGCCAGAGTTGTATCCTTTCACCATACCTATTCAATCTGTATGCTGAGCAAATAGTCCAAGAAGCTGGACTCTATGAAGAAGAACAGGGCGTCAGGATTGCAGGAAGACTCATTAACAACCTGTGTTATGCAGATGACACAACCTTGCTTGCTGAAAGTGAAGAAGACTTGAAGCACTTACTGATGAAGATCAAACCACAGCCTTCAGTATGGATTACACCTCAACATAAAGAAAACAAAAATCCTCACAACTGGACCAATAAGCAACATCATGATAAATGGAGAAATGATTTATGTTGTCAAGGATTTCATTTTACTTTGACCTGCAATCAATGCCCGTGGAAGCAGAAGTCAACAAATCAAATGATGTATCACATTAGGCAAATCTGCTGCAAAAGTTCTCTTTAAAGTGTTGAAAAGCAAAGATGTCACTTTGAGGACGAAGTCATGATATTTTAATCACCTCATATGCATGGGAAAGCTGGACAATGAATAAGAAAGACAGAAGAAGAATTGATGCCTTTGAATTATGGTTATGGAGAAGAATATTGAATATACCATGGAATGCCAGAAGAACACACAAATCTGTCTCAGAAGTACAGCCAGAATGCTCCTTAGAAGCAAGGATGGCAAGACTCCGTCTCATGTACTTTGGACATGTTATCAGGAAGGACCAGTTCCTGGAGAAGGACATCATGATTGGTAAAGTAGAGGGTCAGTGAAAGAGAGGAGGACCCTCAATGAGATGGATTGACACAGGCTGCAACAATGGGCTCAAGCTTAACAATGATTGTGAGGATGGTGCAAGACCAGGCAGTGTTTGGTTCTGTTGTACATAGGGTTGCTATGAGTCAGAAACGACTCCGGAGCACCTAACAACAACAGGGGAAGAAGAAGCCCTAGTTGCACAGTGGTTAGGCACTCGGCTGCTAACCAAAAGTGAGCAATTTGAACCCACCAGCCACTCTGAGGGAGAAAGGTGTGGCAGTCTGCCCCCATAAAGATTTCAGCCTTGGAAACCCTATGGGACAGTTCTACTTTGTCTTATAGTGTCCCTATGAGTAGGAATTGACTTGAAGGCAATGGTTTAATCTTTATGGGAGCAGATCACCAGGTCTTTTCTTTCACAGAGTGACTAGTGGGTTCGAACCACCAACCTTTAGGTGGTCAAGTGCAAACTGTTTGTGCTACCTAGGGACCTATTATCACAATAAAATTTTAAATAAAAGAAGAAGAAGTAGATGAGAAGGGTGGGTATACAGGAAAGGAGCGGTGGGAAGGATAAGAGGAGTTCAGGAGGAATCTTGGCTGGTTGATTTTGAGATAGGGAGGAGTGTCAATGGGCGTTTATCATGGTGTAACAATGGCTGCATGTCCATCAGATCATTGCATTCTCATCTGGAGCCTCTCCTCTCTTACCCCTGGGCAGAAACACCCTTGGTGTCTGCATTCCCGTGATCTCCTGCACCCCATGGATTTTCTGTAGCTGAGCTTGTTGGAATAACTCAGTACAGAGGCCGGTCCTCCTGGAATTCCCAGATAACAAACGATAGTTAGGAGGCTGGATGGAATGGGAGGCCTAAGCCTCGACGCTCTCCCTGCAGGTGATAAGCAGGGGAGAAAATGGACTCAAGGGTCTGGTGGCCAGGTGAGCACCAACATGTGGGCTATCACTGGGCTGGGAGGGGCACAGCCTGGGCTGGGCTGGGTGGGGCTTTCCCCTCTCCAATTCTAGGCCATGAGCACGCTCAGTCCTGAAGGAGTGACAGCAGGAATGGGAGGGAAGTGCTGTGTTCAGGGGCAGCCCTGACTGAAGGCCTACTGGTCAGAAACAAGAAGTGGGAGGGATGGAAAACACCCACACACCTGGGCACAGGTAGGATGGGACAGACAGAGGACTGTACAGGTGCCAACAGGGCTCTGGAGCCTGGGCCCACTTATGGGTGGAAGCACAGACTGGGCTTACCCTGCTCTCATCTGGGAGTGTGCCCCTCCCTCAGCTAGGAGCCCACCAGTAGGGAGAAGGAATCCAGATGGTCCCTCACACATTCACCCATTGTAGGGGGGACAGAGATCTCTCTAGAAATCTGAACAAGGGAAATCGCTCCAGTTACATACACCATCAGTACAAACATACATAATCTGTACCCTGCAGAACTTTACATTAAAAATGAAAATTAAATTTTGATCAAAGATTCTATAGAAGAATCCTAATTAAAAGAGGGAAAAATGTAGAACAGAATTTCAAACTCTCAATGGAATCCAGACTTTCTGGAACTATTGAGGCTGAATGAACCCCTGAAACTCTTGCTGTGACCTAATCTTTAAACTTTGAACCAAATCTATCCCCTGTAGTCTTCTGTCTTAGTCATCTAGTGCTGCTATAACAGAAATACCACAAGTTGATGGCTTTAACAAAGAGAAATTTATTCTCTCACAGTCTAGGAGACTAGAAGTCTGAATTCAGGGTGCCAGCTCCAGGGGAAGGCTTTTTGTCCGTTGGCTCTGGAGGAAGGTCCTTGTCATCAGTCTTCCCTGGTCTAGGAGCTTCTTAGCCTGGGGATCCCCAGGTACCAAGGATGCACTCAACTCCAAAAAGAGACTGACTCAAGATACAACCTAATCCTGTAGATTGAGTCCTGCTTCGTTAACATAACTGCCTCTAATCCTGCCTCATTAGCATCATTAAAAAAAACACATTGCCATTGAGTCAATTCCAACTCAAAGCAACCCTATATGACAGAGTAGAACTGCTCCATAGGGTCTCCGAGGAGTGGCTGGTGGATGTGAACTGCCAACCTTTTGGTTAGCAGCCGTAGCACTTAACCACTAGGCCACCAGGATTTATAACACATAGGATAATCACATCAGATCACAAAATGGTGGACGACTACAAAATGCTGGGAATCATGAACTAGCCCAGTTGACACATATTTTGGGGGCACACAATTCAATCCATAACATTCCACCCTGTGGCCCCCCAAAATTCATGTCCTCGCCATATATAAAACTCATTCATCCCATCATATCATAGCTAAGGTCTAAATCAACTTCAAGTCTAAATTGAAAAATTCCTCTTCCTCTGAAATCTAGAATACAAGTTATCTTCTTCCAAAGTACAATGGCGGAACAGGCTCTAGGTAGACATTTCCATTACAAATGGGAGAAATTGGAAGGAAAGTAGCGATAACAGTTACCAAGCAAGTCAACAGAACACATTACATTAGCTCTCAAGGCTTGAAAATAATCCTCTGTTCTTGGAGACCATTTAGGCAACGACCCTGTCTTCCAGAGTCTGGGTGTTGGCCACACTCTCCAGGTTCTGGGTGGAGGCCCCTCAGCCTTGGGCTTCAGCTCTGCCTTCCAGGCCCACTGGAATGGCAGCTCTGCTCCCTGGATTTTGGGCAGCCCCATTCTCCTAGCCCATCTGAGTTTCAACCCTACCCACTGGGTCCCAGCAGGCCCCCTTCTTCTGCTTCTTGAGCATGGCAGCCTCTCCCTCTCAGCTTTGGGCAGTAGATCTGGCCCCATCCCGTTAGCACTCATGAAAAGCAGCCCCACACTTTGGAACTGAGTTGGTGAATATATGACTCTTTGAAACCTAGGAGGCCATGGTCCCACCCTTTGAGACTCATCAGGCCATGGTTCCACTCTTTGAGACCCCAGAGGTCATGGCCCTACCCGTTGAGACAGAGACAGCTCTGCTTCCTGTGCTCCTTGTCTCTTCAACTTCTGCTTCCTGATTCCTTGGTTCCTTGGCCCCTCGGCCCCTCAGCCCCTCAGCCCCTCAGCCCCTCGAGCCTCTTGGGCCAGAACAGCATATGCCATCATCGGGCAAGTATTCTAGAGCTCTTTAGCTCCACCGATAAGTGCCCAGAGGCACCCCCACTCCTCCAGGAAGCCTCCTGCGCAAAGGCACTCAGCTTTCTCGATCCATGGGTAAGCTTCCACACCATCTCATGCTGGTCTCCTGGTTCTGCTGCTGCTGTTTCTCTGTTGCTGCTTCTCAAAGTCTGTGCCATCTCCAGTTTTACAGCTCTCCTTACTTCCTTCTGAGCCCTTACCCGAATTGTCTCTAATGTTCACAATACCACCAACAGTCTCTTCAAGACAATCTAGGCTTTTACTACTAGGCACTTTAAAACTCTCCCAACTTCTACCCATTGTTGTTGTTGTTGTTAGGTGCCATCCAGTAGGTTTTGACTCATAGCGACCCTATGTACAACAGAATGGACACTGCCCGGTCCCGCGCCATCCTCACAATCATTGTTATGCTTGAGCCCATTGTTGCAGCCACTGAGTCAATCCATCTCCTTGAGGGTCTTCCTCTTTTTCACTGACCCTCTACTTTAGCAAGCATGATGTCTTTCTCCAGGGACTGAGCCCTCCAGATAACATGTCCAAAGTATGTGAGCCGTAATCCCGCCATCCTTGCCTCTAAGAAGCATTCTGGTTGTACTTCTTCCAAGACAGATACGTTCGTTCTTTTGGCAGTCCATGGTATATTCAATATTCTTCACCAGCACTACAATTCAAAGGCATCAATTCTTCTTTGGTCTTCCTTATTCATCACCCAGCTTTCACATGCAAATGAGGCGATTGAAAATACCAGGGCTTAGGTCAGGGACATCTTAGTCTTCAGAGTGACATCTTTGCTTTTTAACACCTTAAAGATGTCCTTTGCAGCAGATTTGCCCAATGCAATGTGTCTTTTGATTTCTTGACTGCTGCTTCCATGGGTGTTGATTGTGGAGCCACGCAAAATGAAATCCTTGACAACTTCAATCTTTTCTCCATTTATCATGATGTTGCTTATTGGTCCACTTGTGAGGATTTTTGTTTTCTTTATGTTGAGGTTTAATCCATACTGAAGGTTGTGGTCTTTGATCTCCATCAGTAAGTGCTTCAAGTCCTCTTCACTTTCAGCAAGCAAGGTTGTGTCATCTGCATATCGCAGGTTGTTAACTAGTCTTCCTCCAATCCTGATGCCCCATTTTTCTTCATAGAGTCCAGTTGCTCAGACTATTTGCTCAGCATGCAGATTGAACACGTATGGTGAAAAGATATAACCCTGGCGCACACCTTTCCTGAGTTTAAACCACACAGTATCCTCTTGTTCTGTTTGAACAACTGCCTCTTGATCCATGTACAACTTCCTCATGAGCACAATTACGTGCTCTGGAATTCCCATTCTTTGCAATGTTAGCCATAATTTGTTATCATCCACACAGTCAAATGCCTTTGCATAGTCAATAAAACACACGTAAACATCTTTCTGGTATTCTCTGCTTTCAGCCAGGATCCATCTGACATCACCAATGATATCCCTGGTTCTACATCCTCTTCTAAATCTGGCTTGAACTTCTGGCAGTTCCCTGTGGATGTACTGTTGCAGCCACTTTTGAATGATCTTCAGCAGAATTTTACTTTCTGTGATATTAAGGACATTGTTCGATAATTTCCACATTCTGTTGGATCACCTTTCTTGGGAAGAGGCATAAATATGGATCTCTTCCAGTTGGTTGGCCAGGTAGCTGTCTTCCAAATTTCCTGGCATAGTAATACCCATTACGCAATTCCAAAACCACTTCCACATTGTAGGTATCTGTTAAAGCAGCACTACATAACTAAGACATCTGCTTTGAACCAAATAGTAGTTTATCTTAATTAATTAGTAAAGTACAACTGCTTTGAGCACTGTGCTCTTTTAAAGACTTATCTATGTGAGATCACATTGACAATGGCAATTTGAAAGGTTGGGTGGGAAGCGTAGGGGGCAGTGAGTTTAAGATAATGGTGGTGGAATTATTTGGAATAGGATAGCGAGAATGGTAGCACAACTTAAAGAATGTAACCAGTGTCATTGAATTGTACATGTAGACATTATTGAAATGGTGTATCTTTGGCTGGGTATACTTTCAACCAGATTTTTAAAAATTTTTAAAGAAAACATAAGATCGCATACTATTTAAATATAATATAGCTGACCTAGGTAATGCATGGAAACCCTGGTGATGTTGTGGTTAAGAGCTATGGCTGCTCGCCAAAAGGTCGGCAATTCGAATCCACCAGGCACTCCTTGGAAACCCTTACGGGGCAGTTCTGGGTTTGGTTCATGTAACGCATATTAAATTATTCACAGTCTCTGTAAAAATCTTTTTCAATGACAACTAATAATAAGGGCAACTTTAGGGGTCGATCATAATCTGAACTTTCCGAAGCCGCAGGCACGCTCCTTGTGGGGTTTTCAGTGATGCGGTGGCCCCAGGGGCATCTCCACCTCTGGTTACTTCCCAGCCCTTCCAGTCTGAGTCTGGGCCACCCCAACCTGAGAGGGGGCAGTAGGGGCATCGTTTGGCCTGAGTCCTTCTAAATGATAGGAAAACAGTTAAAAGATCATCTCCAGATGGAAAGAGTATTATGGATTGAATTGTGTCCCCAAAAATGTGTGTCAAATTGGCTAGGCCATGACTCCAAGTATTGTGTCTTTGTCCACCATTTTGTCATCTGATGTGATTTTGCTATGTATTTTAAATCCTAACCTCTATGATGTTAAAGAGGCACGATTAGAGGCATTATGTTAATGAGGCAAGGCTCAATCTATAAGATTAGGTTGTATTTTGAGTCAATCTCTTTTGAGATATAAAAGAAAGGAAAAAGCAGAGAGACAGGGGGGCCTCATACCACCAAGAAAGCAGCACCGGGAGCACAGCGTGTTCTTTGGACTCAGGGTCCCTGGGCTGAGAAGCTCCTAGACCAGGGAAGACTGATGATGAGGACCTTCCCCCAGAGACAGAAAGGCTTCCCCAGGAGCTGGTACCCTGAACTCGGACTTCTAGCCTCCTAGACTGTGAGAGAATAAATCTCTCTTTGTTAAAGCCATCCACTTGTGGTCTTTCTGTTGTAGCAGCACTAGATAACTAGTCAGAGACTGAGGTCTGCTTCTCGAGAATCGTGGTTCCAGGCCTTGCACTCCTTGCACTAAAGATCAGCTATCATGAGTGCTATGACGATGGGCTTTACTGTAAGCACACATAGCGTGGGGATACTGCTCAGCTTTCTATAACACACCACTGTATTTGCACAATGCCTCTTTTCTTGTGACGTCAAGACACTTGGCTGCTCCTGTTGTTGGTTGCCATGGAGTCGGCTCTGACTCACAGCAACCCCTTGTACAACAGACAGAAACACTGCCCTGTCTGGTACCATCTTCACCATTGTTGGTGTGCTCAAGTCCACTGTGGTGACCAATGTGTATTTTGAGTGCCTTCTAACCTAGGAGGCTCATCTTCCAGCACTATATTGGGCAATATTCTGTTGTGATGCACAAAATTTTCATTGGCTAATTATCGGAAGTAAATCACCAGGCCTATCTTCCTAATCTCTCTTAGTCTGGAAGCTCTGCTAAAACCTGTCGACCATAGGTGATGGTGCTGGTATTTGAAATACCGGTGGCATAACTTCCAGCATCACAACACACAAGCCACCACAATATCCCTATCATTAGATAATCTGCATCTGGACTGATCTGATTCCCCACATTTTATCCCTTTAAGTCAGCTGGTGCTCTTATTTCTTCACGCTTCTTTTTTCTGTCCCCAAATGATCCTTTTTCTTTGTGAGTTGCTTCAGATTACATGTTTGAGACCCATTCTTCCTCCTTTAAATATTGACACTTCATTCCTGGGTCTCATGGAATTCATACAGAGCAGCTAAAAGGCATGGCAGATGGGAATGGAATTTCCCTAGGCCATTCTTAAAGAAGCACTTAATGAGCGGCAATCAGCTGGAACTAATGTTTGATTGATCAGTCGAGGTGATAAACAGGAATAAAGGAACAGCATAGCCAGAAAGCCCAGGCCAAGAGCAACCTAGAACTATTGACAAATCAGATAAGAAATTTAAAACATTTTAAATCAATACCTAGTTTGGCATATGGATAAACATTTGATGGATGCCTTTTAACAGCTGTAATTCAGCTTTGAACTATTATGTCGTAAGAACCATCTGAGAGGAAATTGAAAAAAGAAAAGCCTAAATCAAAAAAAAAACATCATTTTTATAGCATTTGTGATGGAATTATTTCTAGAATAATGTTGCTCCACAGCTATAACTCAGTCTAGGTTTTAGTCTATTGGTTTAACTGCAGCAGATTTAAAATGTTGAAGTTTTTATAGCTCGACCCCACATAATGGTGGTTAAAACCTCAGAGAAAATTCAATTATAGTAGAGATTTTTGCTGCCTTTACTCATAAAGATAGACTTCATTTGGAGACCTGTAAAATCTAATAGCAGCTTCCAAATTTCCAACCTAGTGTCTATAAAAATAGAGTGGATTACTGTCATGGATTGAATTGTGTTCCCCAAAAACGTCTGTCAACTTGGCTGGGTCATGATTCCCAGTATTGTGGGATTGGCCACCATTTTGTCATCTGGTGTGATTTTCTGTGATCTTCCTAAGCGTTGTATATCCTGTCACGATGATGTTAATGAGATGGATTAGCGGCAGTTATAGTGATGAGATCTACAAGACTAGATAGTGTCTCGAGCCAATCTCTTCTGCGATATAAAAGCGAGAAGTGAGCAGAGAGTCACGGAGACCTTATGCCCCCAAGAAAGCAGCACCAGCAGCAGAGCGTGTCTTTTGGACCCGGGGTTCCTGCTCGGAGAAGCACCTACTCCAGGGGAAGACTGACGACAAGGACCTTCCTCCAGAGCCGACAGAGAACGCCTTCCCCTGGAGCTGACGCCCCGAATTTGGACTTGTAGCCTACTGGATTGTGAGAGAATAAATTTCTCTTTGTTAAAGCCATCCATTTGTGGTTCTTCTGTTACAGCAGCACTAGATAACTAAGACATTACCAATCCAGACAGGCAATGGGCGAACACATCGATTATTAGATGTGTAGCAGGGACATAAAGAAGAACTTAAGTCTTTTTTTTTAAAGAGTTTGTTTTACTTTTTATTGTTGTTTTTGTTGAGAATATGCACAGCAGAACATACATCAATTCAACAATTTCTACAAGTAATTGAGACTGATTACCTTCTTCTACTTGTGCAATCATCCTCCCCCTCCTTTTCTGAACTGGTCCTCCCCCATTAATATAAACTCACAGCCCCCTGAGTTTCCTATCTAATCTATCTATCCCAAATAGGTAGTTCTTAAAAGAGCATAATGCTCAAGGCAGACATAATTTACTAATTAAGCTAAACTTATTGTTTAGTTTTAAGAAGATTTCAGGGGATATTTTTGGTTTAATGTTTAAAGATTATCTAGGGCAACAGTTTCAGGGGTTCATCCAGCCTCCATGGCTCCAGAAACTCTGGAGTCCATGAGAACTTTAAATTCTGTTCTGCATTTTCCCTCCTTTGATCAGGATTATTCTATAGAATCTTTCATCAAAATGTTCAGTAATGGTAGCTGGGCACCATCCAGTTCTGGTCTTATGGCAAAGGAGGCAGTTGTTCATGGAGGCAGTTAGCCACACATTCCACTTCCTCCTCCTATTCCTGATTCTCCTTCTTCTGTTGCTCCAGGCGAATAGAGACCCATTGTTGTGCCTTAGAGAATTTAATTCTTTAACAGAGTAATTTTTGCTCAGGTAAAATACAACCTGATCCAAGTATAGTTTAGATATATGATGAAATAATTATGCAAATTTCTATAAATACATGTGGCATGAGAAAAAATCCAGAAAGAGCCCAGAAATGCTGATGGCTAGAGGTCTCACCTGTCATCTTACAGAGACTCGACAAAGGCAGAGAGCTGCCCTGGGCCTCACAGAGGCTGGCATGAGCCCTGGCAGCTGTCCTCAAAGGCACGTTTTGTGCCACAGAGAGGGATAAGGGAAATTTTTTGTACTGTGGTGGCCTGGGTGTTGTGATGTTGGAAGCTATGCCGCCAGTATTTCAAATACCAGCAGGGTTGCCCATGGGGACAGGCTTCAGCAGAGCTTCCAGACTAAAACAGACTAGGGAGAAAGGCGTGGCAATCTACTCCCAAAAATCAGCCAATAGAAACCCTATGGAACAGAATAGAACATTGTCCGATATAGTGCTGGAGGATGAGCCCCTAGGTTGGAAAGCACTCCAAATACAGAGTGGCCACAACAATGGACTCGAGCGTAACAATGATAGCGAAGACGACGCAGGACTGGGCAACATTTTGTTCTGTTGCCCATGGGGTCGCCGACTCAATGGCAGCCAATAACAGCAACAAGGGCAACTGGCTGAGAGGCAATTGGTTGCCCTCTTGTCTTCCTCTCTGTACCCACCCCTGGGTCTACTTAAATGGGGTCATTCTCCAAGCTGTAACTTTCTCTTAGAGATAGACTGAGCAGTAGATGCTATAGAAGGTAGGATAGGAGGTAGAGTTCCAAGGAAAGAATTACAGAATTACTTGGAGTTCAAGTTGAGAGATTATTTAATGCAAATATCTCATTTTATGGAAAAATGAAAATGAGATCCACAAAAATTAAGCAGCTTACCCAAGATCAGGAGGGGCCAGCCCCTAGAGAAGGACATGGTGCTTGGTAAGGTAGAGGGTCAGTGAGAAACAGGGAGACCCTCAGCAAGATGAACTGACACAGTGACTGCAACACTGGGCTCAGGCATAACAACAATCGTGAGGACAGCGCAGCAGCGGGCAGGGTTTCGTTCTGTGGTACGTGAGGGCTCTATGAGTGGGAACCAACCTGATGGCACTAACAACAAGAACCCAAGATTAGACATCTCATTCACGGCAGGGCGCCTACAGCCTGTCTCCCTCTCCCAGTCTGCGGCAGCTTCCCCTGCACCAGGCACCGCACACCTTTCTCTCCGGCGCTGGGCACTCCTGACTACGACCTTCTCGACCCTCAGGCTGTGAACATCTTTGGCTGGCTGAACTGGCCGCAGTCACCAGGTCTGCAGGACAAAGGGCTCCCAGGCCAGGTCTGCACCTGGTTGAGGTGGAGACTTTCTCTGCAGGATTCAGCTGAGGAGCAAGTTCACAGGGTCTGTCTGGGAGGCTCTGCACACAGCGCTTTATCAATACCAATGCATAATCACCGCCAGCTGCCTGCGTTGGTCATGGAGAGAAATGCGGGCCACAGCAGCCGGCAGGCCGCTCTGGCCTGTGAAACCCCATGCCGGCAGCACAGCCTGCAGCCTCTGGCGACAGGCCTGCCATCCCACCATGAAGAAGTGTTGAGGGAGTTATTTCAAAACCAAATACTGAATGAAGGAAGGGCACGGCAAATATGAAATACACCATAGGTTTGCTTAACCCACTTACAAAGCCAACTTTCTCTCCTGGAGCTGGGATTTGGGGGGAAAAATTGCACATTTATGCACATTAGCATTCTGTCAAGGGCCCTGATTTACTTCAGAACCTTGAGGATTCCATGACTCTTGGCTAATTTGAGAGATTTTCTTTGAGGGAATCATTTGTTTGCTATTCTGTTGCATTGTTGGTTTGTCTCGTGTGTGTGTGTGTGTGTGTGTGTGTGTGTGTGTGTGTGTGTTTTAACTCAGTCTTATAGCTTCTTATCCCCTCTATTTTTGACGGTTTAGTTTCATATATACTCATTATTTCTTTTTAAGGATGATTTATTTTTTCAAGATTAAATAACATTTTAAGTGAATTTTTAAAGCATATACATATGTCTAACTTGATATCATATGAACAGTTTTGAGAGCGTAATTATAACAGAAATTTGCATGCATTCCATTAAAATGATGTGTGTGCAATGAACTGCATCCCAGCTCTCTCTGGCTGGAGGCAGAAGAGGGCTATGGGAGGGGGAGAGGCAAAGAAGGGGGCAGCTGGGAGGGACAGCAGGTAAGGGCTGCCTGAGGTCCTGTGAGGTTCCCACTGACTTCCTGTTATGGATCAAATCGTGTCCCCCAATATATGTGTTGAATTCCTGACCCTTGTACCTGTGGATGTGATCCTGTTTGGAAATATGGTTTTTTTTTTGTTATGTTAATGAGGTCATTCGTGTAGGGTGGATCCTAAACCTCATCACTTCCGAGTTATAAAGAGCAGGACAGACACGGAGACACACACCTCTGGAGAGACAGATGCCACATGAGAATCGTCGATAAGCCAAGGACCCAAGGAATGCCCGGGGCTCCCGACAAGGGAGAAGTCCACATGGCCGAGACCCTGATCTGGACTTTCAGCCTCCAGACTGTGATACAATAAATTCCTGTTCTTTAAAGCCATCCAGTTGTGGTATTTATGTTACAGCAGCACCAGGTAACTAAGACACTGTCCCACAATCCCAAAAGAGTGCTGGTCTTCCTTTAAATTCCGAAAGCTCCCAGGTGGAACAGGCAGGTGAGGGCAGCCACCAGAAGCAGACCAGCCTGATATTCCAGCTGCCGTCACTCTGAGCCATGCTTTTTCCAATTCGGATGGCTCTCATTCCTCTCGGTCAGGAATTTTGTCCACGGTGGACCAGTATCCCAGATAAAAGAAGAAAGCAAGAGGATAATATGCTTTCAAGTTCCTCTGTTCTGCAGCTAGGCTTTCTCCCCTTTCCCTTTCCTGGCTTAACTTTGAGTTCTGGTTACTGGATCAGGGAGCTGGGAAGTGAACTTCACTCAATTGTTGATGCTACAGATGTGTGGAAACCTGGTGATGGTGGGAGCCAATGACTGGTCTGCCAGGCCAGTGTCCCGGAAGGACAAACTCCTTAATGTGATACCAGGAACCACACTGTCTTCTGGTCTTGACCGCTTTCTGGAGAAGGCTAGAACTTTGCAGCAAGCACAGCACGCGGCGAGCTGGGCTAAGACTCAAGTTACTCGTGCTTATTAAGCATCTACGGGATGCTATCCCTCCTCCTCGCTAGAAAAGGACATCCTGGTTGGTAAAGTAGAGGGTCAGCAAAAACGAGAGAAACCCTCCAAGAAATGGATTGACACAATAGCCTCAACAATGGACTCAAACATACACACTAAAGACTGTGAGGTTGGCGCAGGACCAGGCAATGTTTTGTTCCATTGTGCGTAAGGTCGCCACGAATTGGAGACAACTCCACGGCACCTAAAAACATCAGTGCCTCCTCCAGAAGCTACCCTAAAATGAATAAGAGCAGTACGCACCATCGTGAAGGCCATGCTTATGTCTGCTGAGTATTTGCTCAGATCGTTCCCAAAACCCTCTGGATAAAGTGCATACCCTCTATGCCAAAAGGTCCCCCTGTGCCTTTAGGACCCTTTTGTAGCAAAGACATTTTCTGGCTCTTAAGTGCCTGCCTCCCCCCACCCCCCACCTCTCCAAGAGGCTCACGGAGGAGATGGCCACTTGTGCGTCCTTCATGAGAACAGTCCTGAGGACCAATTGGCTGGGACAGGTTGTAATTTCATGCCATGGCTACAGAGCCGCTAAGCAACTACAACAGAGCAAGCAGAAAGGCGGAGTACCCACTTCTCTTCTA
Organism: Trichechus manatus latirostris; assembly: GCF_000243295.1. Lineage (NCBI taxonomy): Eukaryota > Metazoa > Chordata > Mammalia > Sirenia > Trichechidae > Trichechus > Trichechus manatus. The sequence continues at coordinate 1,494,346 of NW_004444008.1, read as the reverse complement.
ATAAAGGAAAATGTAAAGTTAGCTCCTTGGATGTGAGAAATGAGGACGGAGGGGGAGTTAGGTTTGCTTTCTAAATGGGGTCAGAGTCTCATTTGCTCTTTTGTCTTGTTTTGGTTTGCCTTGGTTTGGTCTGGGATTTGGTTTTGCTTCAGGTAAGAAAAGGTGTAGGCCTGACTGAAAGGAAAGGCAGAGGGCACACAGGCCCAGGCTTCCTCTGCTGTCTCTCGAGGGGAGAGGTGGAAGCTCAAGAGAACCTCTTAGAGCTGGAAGGAAACTTCCATGGCTTGACCAGCGAAGGACGGGTATGGCAAATACGAAATACACAATAGGAGCCAAACTAGTCTCCTCCTTCCTTCACTCATTCTTCCCAGAAATCCTCAAGTGTCGAGCATTTGCCAAAACAAACAAATAAAACCTGTTGCCATCGAGTTGATTCCGACTCATAGTGACCCTAGAGGACAGAGTAGAACTGCCCCACACGGTTTCCAAGGAGTGGCTGGTGGATTCCAACTGCCAACCTTTCGGTTAGCAGCCAACCTCTTAACCACTGTGCCACTAGGGCTCCCAAGCATTTGCCAGCACTACGGACACGCGAGCAGTCCCTCGGAGGTGCCAACAGTCAGTGTGTTCATCTGCTAACTGAAAGGCACCCAGAGGCACCTCAGAAGAAAGATCTGGTGATCTGCTTCCAAAAAATCAGCCATTGAAAACCCTGGGGAGCACAGTTTCTACTCGGACACACGTGGGGTCACCATGAGTTGAACTCGACTCCATAGCAACTGTTTTGGGTTTGTTTGGTATGAAAATGTAAAGGTCAAGAAGATGGACAGAGTTCCCCAAAGAGCCTACAGCCAGCTGGGAAAGTACTTAAGTGGTAGGTTTGTAGAATTGGGGAGTACTGTCAATGGAAGGCTCCCCCAGGTATTGGTCCCAGCACCCCATATGGTCTCAACCAAGAGACGTCCACTGCTTGTTATTCTTCAAGGATGAACTCACCTTCCGGGAGCTTAATCTGGTTTGCACTTCCACTTTCACTGCTTTTGCAGAGTGTAACCGAGTGGCAGAATGTTGAGCTGCTACCTAAACTAAGGTCTCTCCTCTCACTTCACTCTCCTCACACAATCAGTGATTATAATCAAAGACACGACTACCTTTGTTTAGCAAGATCTGCTTTAATTAACCTGTTTGTTCCTCACTGAAAACACTCTACTGCAATGCACCTAATGAATCTTCCTGCTCTGGGCCTGAAAAAGCAGCTGGCAAGGCTTCTCCAGGCCCAAGACCTTAGCTCTCAGGGACACTGAGTCCTGCGTGGGCACCGGGAACGGGGACTTGGTCCAGGCAGCTTTGGAGAACGCAGGGTTGTCCAGAACAAGGGAGAGAGGAGCTTGGCCTGAGATGCTGGAGGAGGGTGCGGGAGAGGACCCAGACTTCCTTCTGGCTGGTTCCCAAGGTACTCGTGTCGGCTTCACATGGTGTTGCAATGACGCTCTCCTGGCCACAGACCTCCTCACAGCATCAGAACCAGCCGGGTCAACACGCCTCTTGCTGATGCGTCACACTGCACAAGCAACTGAATTCTTTTAATCTTCAATAGAGAAGGAGATGTGCCAGCATAACTCCTAAATGCTATACGTATGGCTGATAAGGATTTCCTCACTCCACTCATCCCCAACCGACCCTCCCCTTCATGGCACCAGGACAGACTCAGTTATGTGGGGCAATTAGGAGAGATGGAGACAGAGAGAGATAGAGGAAGAGGTAGGGGTAGGAGTAGAGATAGAGAGAGACAGAGACAGAGAAACATGAGAGATAGAGGAAGAGGAAGGGGTAGGAGTAGAGATAGAGAGAGACAGAGACAGAGAAACATGAGAGATAGAGGAAGAGGAAGGGGTAGGAGTAGAGAGAGAGAGACAGAGAAAGAGAGATGATAGAGATGGAGATGGAGATGGGGTAGACAGATAGTGAGAGGGAAAGAAAGAGACAGAGAGCAAGAGATAGGGAGACAGAGATAAGAGACAGAGTAAGACAGAGACAGAGAGAGATACAGAGGCCGAGATAGATCGCAAGATTCAGAGAGATACAGAGACAGAGAGGGAAGAAAAGTCCACATCCCTCCCCCACTGAGCACTCTGTGTGCTGTGAGGAAGGCAGTGCAGGAGGACAATAAGACTTGAATGCGATTAATTATTTACCCAAACGAGTCTGAGATTTTTAACAACCAGATTAATCTGAGAAATCACGAGACTGGGATGAACTCACCATAAATGGCCCCAATTCTATGAACTGGCAGCCTTGTGGCCCCCTCAACCCATGGTGTCTGGGAAGAAGACTTACAGGAGCACATTGAGGGCAGTTTTTAGAAAACAAGGCACCCCCACACTCACATTTGATGAGTTGGGATTTTTCGACTTTGGGTCTAGGTTTATACCCCTGGTATAAAAAGGATCTTTGGATTAGACAGGCCCATAAAACAAAACGAGACTAAATGGGCACACCAGCCCAGGAACAAGGACTAGAAGGCAGGAGGGGCAGGGAAGTTGGTAATGGGGAACCCAAGGTTGAAAAGGGGAGAGTGTTGACGTGTCATGGGGTTGGCAACAAATGTCACAAAACAATATGCGTACTAATTGTTGAATGAGAAGCTAGTTTGTTCTGTAAACTTTCTTCTCAAGTACAATTCAAAAAAAGACAATAAAAAAATGTTTTTTAATTTTAATAGAATGGTTAAGGTAGAGGCCAGCTCACATCCAATTAAATGAGTTACAGCATGGTGTGCAAAACAACAAACAAACGAAAAGAAGATCTTTGGGATTTTCCCTGTATTAGAAAATCTGCTAGCTCATGCTGGTAATATTTGGTCATGTCCACATGGCCAAGGAGACGGAGATTACCATAGATGAGGGGCTCCCATTGGGACAATTCTTCCAGCCAGGGGACATTAGGCAGTGTCTGAGGCACTATCAGGGCCGGATGAAGGCGTGTGAGGGCCATAAACACTGGTAGTCTGTGGTGCCCCCTCCTCTGCTCATTCAAGCATTAGAACAGGACATGTGAGTTACATAAGTGTGTATGTGTGTGTGTGCATGCGCGTGTGTGTGTGCGTGTCTTAGCTACCCACAATGTAACTTCTTTTTAAAAGTGACTATGATATTAGCAATTGAACACAAATCAACCACATTTTCTACAAAAAGAATATTCCACGTGTTCTACAACAAAGAGAATGAGTCCGTGAGCTTAGCGGTTTCGACAATCAATGTAAAATTCTGTTGATCTCCCACAAAGGAAAATTGACTGTCAGCAATTTTGCTTTAAAGAGTTCACACTTCAGTTTTGATGCTTGTTTCATAATAAATGCTATAATTATAAATGAACAAATGAAAAGATGTCATAAAAGAAAACTTAATGATCGAAAAACAAATATTACAGCAAATTCCTGTATCTTATTTTTAGATAGATCTTTAATCTCTAATATGTTATAATTAAAAACATTTCCTTCTAGTCTTTGCTCTCACAAATTCTTCAATGATTTCGTCACAGTTAAACTGCCAAAGAATATCTACTTCCATCCATGATAAGGATAACGAATCGAGTCTTTCCTGAAACGTTGTATGCTGAGGGTTTTGAGACTCTTTAGGGACAAAAATGAGTGCTCTATAGAAAGAACAGTATCCTCCTAAGAAACCTGCCAAGATAAGGAGTTTCAAGTACATGGGAGGGGATGTCTACGAAGGTGTTGAAGGGGTAGGGGCCTCATAGTGTAAACAACCTTATGACCCTGCGTGAACTTTATTTCTGGCTGGCACAAGCTCACACACTGAGCTGCTATCAGTTTCATTTAGTGCCCTGCCAGTTCCCTTCTAGTGCAGCACTTGCTTGTCCTTGTGTCCTGTCTGCTTGGCATCTATGGGTCTTTGCTTTGGACAACGGGTGCCCTTGTTTGGTTGATGCCCTGAGCACGTGCTCACCTTGCTGATTGGGTAATCCATCCCCAAGATATTGTTGGTTGTCACACTGGGGGTACTTTGTCAGCTAGTGGGTAGTGGGCAGAGGCCAGCAATGCTGCTAAACATCCACACGTCAGAGGGCAGCCCTCCACGGATGATCCCGCCCAAAGCAGGCCACCCCGTAGTGAGAAGCCTGCCGTTCACCACAATGGAAAGAAACGCACTTCCCCCAATGCTCCTGCATGAAGACAGCTACCGAAGCACCACAGGGAGAACAGTCTTGTAACTGTGCTTAGTCAAGAGGTGTCTTCTTCTGCTGGGCTGGGGGCAGCCTGTTCCCTGCAGGGACCACGTCAGTCCCGTCTGCTCTCACAGCGAGCCTCAGCCTCACGGGTGCCGGAGGGCCGTGCGGAAGTCAGCTAAGCTTGCTTGTTTTGTTTAGAAGCTGCAGAGGCCAAGACAGCAGCGAGCCTGCTAAGTCATTCCTCTGGAAACGGATCCTGAAAGCCCACTACTTCTCTCGGCATGAGCTCCCTCTCCTGCAGGCTCTCCTCCGCAGCCAGCCCCTCCTGCACGGAGCGTGCCTGCCGGCTCTGGCCTGGGCTCAACCCTGGCCAACGGTAGACGCCATCACGAAGCCACAATCCTGCATGTGCTTCTTATCTGTAGGAGACCAGGGTGTGCAGGCTTTCAGGAGGATGGCCCCTGGGCGTGCATCCTGCAGGCACCTATCTGGGGAAAGGGGGCAGTGGTGGTTCAGTGGTAGAATTCTCGCCTTGCATGCAAGAGACCCGGGTTCGATTCCTGGTCAAGGCACCTCACGTGCAGCCACCACCTGTCTGTCAGGGGAGGCTTGTGTGTTGCTAGGATGCTGAAGAGGCCCCAGGGGAGCTTCCAGACTAAGATGGAGTAGGAAGAAAGGCCTGGAGATCTCCTTCTGAAAATCAGCCAACGAAGACCTATGGATCACCACACTCTGATCTGCAACCAGTCAGGGGGATGGCGCAGGACCGGGCAGCGTTTTGTCCCATTGTGCGCGGGGTCGCCATGAGTCGGGGGCCTAACAACAACATCTGGGTGAAACCATACCTTGAAGATTAACCATTAACTGTCCCTCAGTCTCAGCTGATCTAACACTGTTTTCCCTCCACATCTGAAGAGAACCTTCTCTTGAGCATTCTGAATCCTCATTCAGAGCTCCCGCGTCAGCTACTAAGTTTCACAAGAAGGTGGGGACATGGGGCCCTCCCAGGTCTTCAAAGCCCTTCTGGAAATTTGACTCTGACCTTCGGGCCACCTGATGCCTTTCTGCACTGCAGCCACAGCAGGCGACTCCCAGGACTGACAAGAAAACTAATTAACAGATGTCTTCCACTTGCCCCCTAGCAAAGCTCCAAATTCATTCCAACCCTAAATCCCACCCACTCAAAGAAGAAAAAAATATGTATTGCCGTGTAAGTGAATCACCTCCCAAAAAAATGATCCAGATTCAGTATTTTTCTCCAGTAAATCTCCCCATCCCATAAGGACACCAGTCTTCACTGCAGCATCATTCGCAGTAGTCAGACGGTGGAAACAGCCCAAGTGTCCATCAACCGATGATAGATAAACAAATGAGGTCCATCCACACAATGGAATACGACTCAGCCAGAAAGAGAAATGAAATCCCGATACATGCTAACAACATGGATGAACCTTGAAAACATTACACTGAGTAAGTCAATCACAAAAGAACGAATACTGTCTGATCTCACTTCTATGAAATACCTAGCACAGGCAAACGTATAGAGACCAAAGTTTAATAATGGCTAACAGGGACGGGAAGGAGGGGGCAAACCAAAACAACCAAACCCACTGCCGGTGATTTGACTTCGACCCCTAGCGCCCCAACAGGACAGAGCAGAACTGCCCCATAGGGTTTCCAAGGCTGTAAATCTTTACGGAAGCAGACTGCCACATCTTTCTCCCGAAGAGCAGTTGGTGGGTTTGGTTAGCAGCTGAGCACTTAACCACTGCACCACCAGGGCTCCTTGGAAGGGGAAAAGGTGTCATTATTCAGGAAGCACTGAGTTTCTGTGTATCGTGATGGAAAACTTGGCAACGGATCTTCGTGATAGCTGCACAAGATGATGTACTTGGTGTCACTGAATTGTACACCTGAAAGATGTTGAATTGGCAAATGTTGTGTTATCTATATTTTTACAATAAAAAATGCAAAAGCCAATTTCCCCATCACTTGATATTTTCCAAAGATGAGCAAAAAGCCTGCATTAAATTTCCCTCGTTTTTATTAAATTTGAGCTCAAATTTCACTACAGTGGTTCCCTGAGTTATTGCTGCAGTTTCTAGCTCCGAACTCCATAAGGTTTATAATAACATTGAAATCGGGCTTAAAAACTGAGAGCCTCGTGTTTTCATAGCCAGGACTGATTAGCACAGAAATGAAAGGGATGAGAAAACAAAGCTCTGAACGTGAATCCGAGCATTCTGCTCCACACGAGCCAGACCCAGAAATGTGTTCTATTACGGAATGAATTTGCCGAGAATGAATTTGAAATCGAATGGAAGCAGTTGCATATCCTCTCCAGCAATGGTTCCTAACTTTCTCAAGAATCCTTTTTGAATACCAAGAAATTTAGTGAAAACTCCCATATGATTGAAAAAATGCAGAATATATACGGGTAGAGATTCACGGGTCTTTGCATTAATTCCACGGCCTCTCAGGGGTTGGGTCCCACCAGCCCTAGCCAGCTTCCACGTATCCTACGTTTGGATAGCCACAAAATTAGTCAAAAAATGCCTGGGCCCCCTGCAAACAGACTGGAACATGCTCACTGCTCACAGCGAGATTAGGGAGATCAGGGTAGCTGAGCCATGTTTAAGGAACCCTCATGGCGCAATGGTTAACCACTCAGCTGCTAATCAAAAGGTCAGGTGATTGAACCCACCAGCCGCTCCACAGGAGAAAAGACCTGGCTATCTGCTCCTGTAAAGATTTCTGTTCTACTCTGCCACATGGGGTCCCTAGGAGTCAGAATCGACTCGATGGCACACAGCAACACGCTATGCTTGCCTGTATCAGAAAACAAATGTCCCTTATTTTTTCCTCTAGCCTTAATCTGTAGTCTGCTACTGATGTTTTACCTTTCTCATACTCGCCAGTTACATCTAAACACTGGTCACCTTCCTCCCAAGTTTAGGGTTGAATGGTGAGAACCCACGGAATTCATGACGGCCTGTCTATAAGCAGATAATAAACGTGATGACTTACATTCCCACCATCGGGATGATCACCCACATCAGTCTTATCTGTGCTGCTGAGAGTGGGGTTAAATCGTCCGCGGGGCCCTTGTGCTGCGGGTGAGAAGCAGCGCTTGTACCTACTTAACCCCGATGCACCAGCACAGGAAGTGCTCGCCCTGTCTGTCTGCAAGAGCCTCTGAGAGAAACCCAGGCCAAAAATGAGCCGTCTGAGCCCTCCCCAGGAGCCCCTGGGTGGTGCAAATGACTAATGCACTCAGCTGCTAACAACAGGTTAGAGGTTCAAGTTCACCAAGAGGTGCCACAGAAGAAAGCCCTGGTAATCTACTTCCAAAAACTCAGCCATTGAAAATTCTATAGAGCACAGCTCTACTCTGACACTCACGGGGTTGCCGTGAGGCCAGACATCAACCGGCGAGCCCCCATGTACCCTGTGGGCATCAACACTCCATGTCACACTGCGTACCAGTCTCTATGTCCAAACAGTTGCCTCCAGGATGCTCACGGTGCTCCATCTTCCCTTGATCCCATAAGGTGTCTGTGATGGTTAAGATTGTGTGTCAGCTTGGCTGGTCCATGATTCTCAGTGTTTATATGTGATCACCCCATGATGGGATCTGCTGTGAGTAGCCAATCAGTTGAAAAGGAGTTTCCTTGGGAGTGTGGCCTACATCTGAATATAAGCGGACGTTCTAGCTTTTGCCTGCTCTGGATCCTGCCGCTGCCTCCTGTTCGTCTCATCTCCAGTTCTTGGGACTTGCGCTAGCAGCTTACCTACTGATCTTGGGATTCGTCAATTTTCACAGCCTGTGAGCAAGATTCCTGCTTTCCGACCTGCCAATCTTGGGTTCGCCAGCCCCTGTGGTTACATGAATCAGGAGAAGCTTCTATCCTGATCCACGGACTTGGGACATTCCAGCCTCTACAATCCTGGGAGCTGTCTCCTTGATATAAATCTCTCTCTCTATATATATATATTTACATATTTTACTGGTTTTGCTTCTCTAGAGAACCCAGCCTAAGACAGGGTCCCAGTATCAGCTGTGTTTATCCTGTTACTATGCTTCATAACAGGAGTCCCTGGGTGGCACAAACAGTTAATCGTTTGACTACTAGCTGAAAGGTCGGTAGTTCAAACCTACCCAGAGTTGCCTCAGAAGAAAAGCCTGGTGATCTGCTTCCAAAAGTTCACAGCCTTGAAAACCCTATGGAGCAGTTGTACTCTGCACACACTGGGTCGCCAGGAGTCAGAATCAACTTGACAGCTAATAACAACCACAGTATACTTCATAACATACACATACATTATGAACTGTCTTCTGTGTGGATGACTGTCTCATAACCAACAGTAAAGAATAAAAAGGCAAAAACAAAAGAGAATTCCTAAAGGGAGCTTGCTCCAAGGCAGTAAGGTGGGCTCACCATGGACGGAAATGAGAGGAAAGAACATGTGATGTTAAGGAAACCGAAAACATCAAAACGACTTGAGGGAATGAAATAACGCCAAATCTAACCAAGTAGGGAAGGAAGCCCGTGCCATCTCCGTGAGGTGAATGCTTCATTCGACCTGGTGAACCCCATCATGGGTCAGAGCTAACTTGAGCCCTGTCCCTGGACTGCAGGACCTTCCCATTTGAAGGGTGTGGTCTTGGAGTCTCCTGGCATCTATAAAGAAGGCTCACGGTTTCCTTCCAAAGCACAAGAAGCCCAAAGCATTCAGGACTTGGATCCCAGACACAGTTCTCTTCAAGGTCAGCAACATCTTCCTGCTTAGGATGACAGCCCCCATATTCCTGGAACCACAAGGCTGCATTTTTGGTGAGTATCACTTAACTCTTGTAATGTGTTAAGGAAAAACACATCAAAATTCTTTGTTTGAACGGTGACACATTCAAACTGTGGTGTTGGCAAAGAATACTAAATATTCCATGGACTGCCAGAAGAACGAACAAATCTGTCTTCGAAGAAATTCAACCAAAATGCTCCTCAGAAGCTAGGACGGCGAGACTTCAGTTCACTTACTTTGGACACGTCACCAGGAAAGATCAATCGCTAGAAAAGGACATCATGTTTGGTAAAGCAGAGGGTCAGCGATAAACAGGAAGACCCTCAGTGAGGCAGACTGACACCATAGCCTCAGCAATGGGCTCCAACATACCCACGACTGTGAAGATGGCTCAGGACTGGGCAAAGTTTCCTTCTGCTCTATATAAAAGCGTCATGAGTTGGAGCCAACTAAATGGCAACCGACAGCAAGGTGTTAAGACGTTTGTTCTCTACTTTAAACTACCTCAGCATAAACGGTGTAATGCTGTGATGTGCCGGTTTAGGTCCTGCCTTCAAGCAGCCTTCTGGAGACCCCCAGCAGCCGTCGGTGTGCGCCAGGAAGCCCAGAGGTGCCAGGAGAGCTTCAGCCACCCAAACGTCCCTCACCACTGGAGGGTTTACTAATTAACATCCTGATCATCAGAAAAGGGTTTTGTTGGTGAAATTAGTGGTGTTAAAGTGATGTGACTAGTAAAATATTTGAGTAACTCTCCCTACACTCAATGAACAGGATAGAAGACCCAGTTAACCAGTTGCTGTCAAGTCAGCTCCAACTCATGACGACTTCATGCGTGTCAGAGTAGAACTGTGCTCCACAGGGTTTTTAGTGGCTGATTTTCGGAAGTAGACAGCCAGACCTTTCTTCCTAGTCTGTCTTAGTCTGGAAGCTGCACCGAAACCTGTTCAGCATCCCAGCAACACGAAAGCCTCCACTGACAGACGGGTGGTGACGGCACATGAGGTACATTGGCCGAGAATTGAACCCGCGTCTCCCACATGGAAGGCGAGAATTCTACCACAGGACCACCAAGGCCTCAAACAAGGTAATTTAAATTAAGAAAAAAAAAAACAGTTGCCATCGAGTCAACTGCAACTCATGGTGACCCCACAGATGTCCAAGTAGAACTGATCTCCATTGGGTTTTCAGTGGCTGAGTTTTCAGAAGTAGATCACCAGGCCTTTCTTCCAAGGCGTCTCTGGGTGAACTCGAACCTCCAAAACTTTCAGTTAGCAGCTGAGCACACTGACTGTTTGTACCACCCAGGGACTCCAGGATGAAAGGAGAACCTAGTACAGTATATGATGTCACCCAGCATCTGACAATGGTCCAGGTCCAGCCTTCGAGCTTCGAGAAGCCCAGCTGCCTGACCCCAGAGGCGAGGGTGACAGAATCAGCCTGTGGAATGTTGTCATGTCTGCCTGGGGTGGCCCTTCCCTGTCAGCGGGGTCAGCTCACCTACAGTCAGAGAGCCGGGACTTCGTGAGCTTACAGAGGGGCTGTACCATCTGTTTTGCCTGCTGGAGAGCAAGTGTTTGTTTAGTAAAAGCCACATGGAGGGAGAGTTGGGTTTCAGACCTGTTTTCTTATAACCAGGTTGTGCCACCACTGTCCACCGACAAGAACCTAAGGGTTCCCATGAATGAACAGGCCTGTTCACAGCAGGGGAGTCCCCAGGTAGCGTAAAAAGTTAATGCACTCAGCTGCTAATTGAAAGGTTGGTGGTTTGGATCCACCCAGAGGTGCCTGGGAAGAAAGGCCTGGTGATCTATTTTTGAAAGCTCCCAGCCATTGAAAACCCCATGGAGCACAGTTCTACTCTGACACACACGGGGTCACCAAGAGTCAGAATCAACTAGAGAGCAGCTGGTTTGGTTTTCTGATTTTGGTTTACAGCTGAAGGTTAGAATATGGGCACTGGCATGCCACACTGAGGGGTGACCTGTGTGTGTTTGCTACTCAAGGTTCTTTGGGATAACTTGGCCTATCAGAACCAACAGGCTAGCTCTGTGATTCCACTAAAGTGTATCATGGATTTTGGATTGGAGATTCCAGCTGAAAGGTTTAAGAGGACTTGGCTAGGTATGTAAACAGCATTTGGGGTGCTTAGAGAACTTGAGATTAACTATATTTGTAGGTTTGATGGATTAGATTTACTGCAGAGGAGAAGTCAAATATAGTACATCTGTAAATGCAGCTAAAATGTTTAAAGGAATTTAACTAACCAAATTGTAAGTGGCTCTGATTATTTAAGGTCATTTTGTCTGTTCTACTGGAATACTGATAAAAGCACCCCGGAATGGGATTGTTAAAATGCACTGAATTGATAAAAAGAATTCACTGAATTGATAAGATTTACAAGTGGAACTTATAGGCTTAAGGAAAACTGACTTTTTAAATTTTTAGTTGAATAAATTAAATGTTGACTTAAAACTCCAAATAAAGATAAATACTCCTTTTTAGGGGAAAAAAGGAAGAAAAACTGCCTTCAAGACCAAAAGACCTCACATTGACCAAATCAGAAACCATGACTCATTGTCAAGCTGGATACTGAAGGACACTGGACACCCCTCACCTACGTGAGGGATCCCTGTCTCCTAGGAGGGCAGCCCAGCTTTTTGATTCTTGTTCCCTCGTAGTAAAAATGTACACCAGCCAAGTTATCTCCATCCTCGCTTCTGTGGAGCATTCTGGTTGTATTTCTTCTAAGACTGACTTGTTCGTTCTTCTGGCAGTCCATGGTATTGAATAATATCCTTCGCCAGCACCATAATTCAAAGGTGTCAAATCTTCGGTCTTCCTTTTTCATTGTCCAGCCTTCCCATGCATACAAGGCCACCGAAAACACCACAGCTGAGTCAAGTGTACCTTAGTCACCAGAGTGACTCATCACTCACTTTGGACACGTCATCAGGAAGGACGAACCTTTTGGACTTTGGTAAAGTAGAGGGTCGGTGAAAGCAAAGGAGATCGTCAATGGGATGGACTGACGCGACAGCCACAACAATGGACTCAAACACGCCGATGATCATGAGGACGGCGCAGGACCAGGCAAGGTTTCATTCTGCCAACTAACAACATAGGAAAACCCTTTCGAGAACGTGTCTCCAGTGCACATATCTTCATCAGCACGTCATGGTGGATGCTGCGAAGCACCCAGAGCCCCCTCAGTGAGGGACCTGCCGCCGGGAATGCTGTGGACAGACAGCCCCAGTGGTCAGCCCCTCCAGGGTCTCCTCAGCTGCAGAGCTGCCTGGCCACATGCATCCCCCCACAGGGCAGCTCACACCAGTGACTCATGAGTGCGGGGTACAAAGACCTCTCAGGACAGCTCTGAGCGCCACTCTAGCCCTGAACCTCCACATTCCAGCTGCCAGGCTATCCCTGGGCTTGCATAACAGCTCAGCCTCTCTGTCTGTCCCCTCCTTCTGCCCCCTCCCAGGCTTGCCCACCACAGGTGGCCCTGCTGGTATGTGAAATACCAGTGCATAGCTTCCAGCATCACAGCAACATGCAAGCCCCCACAGTACAACAAAGTTTCAGACGGGTGGTGGCTGGCAGACCTATCCTAAAAGAATGGGTAGAGGAAGGTTTCTAAAATGAAAGGAAAGCATAAAACAAGGAGGCCTTGAGCATCAGGAAGGAAGGAAGAACTCAGCAAGCAAAAATATAGACACAACAGGCTTAACTTCTCTTCCTCGAATTTTCTAAATTAGGCTGGACAGCTGAAGCAGAAGTTATAACACTGTATTATAGGGTCCTCAGTGTATAAGGAGGAAATAGTTACGATAATTATAAATGGGGGAGGGTAAAGGGAGGCAAGATTTCTGTACTTCACTCAAACACGCCACCCAACAAAGCAGGATACACATTTATCTCAAGTACCATGGAACATATACAAGATAGACCATATCCTAGGCTGTAAAAGACCTCAACAAATTTAAAAGATTGAAAACATATAGAGTGTGTTATCTGGCCACAGTGGAATCAAACTATAAATCAATAACAGAAAGATAAGAAGAAAATCTCCAAACACCTGGAAACTAAACAACACACCTCTAAAGAACCCCTGGGTCCGGGGTGAGTCTGAAGGGAAAGTGAAACATACACTGAACCCAATTCACCTGATATTGTTTCTCAGTACTTCTGATCTACCTCCTAATTTGTTGCGTAGTGACTAGGGTATTCAGCCATCCAAAGTACAACAGCTGGTCTCCATTCACCTGAAGCAAGAGAGGAAGAAGCAAAGTTAGGAGTCAGAGGAGGAAATCAAATACATGTCTGGTGGCCTCCAGGAACAACTGCCTACTCTTCCATGAGACCAGAACAGGATGGTGCCACCACGACTGAACATTTTGATCAAAGACTCTATAGCAGAATCTTGATCAAAGGGGCTGGGAGGAAATGTAGAACAGAATTTCAAATTCTCAATGGAATCCAGACTTTCTGGAGCCATTGAGGTTGGACGAGCCCCTGAAACTATTGCTCTGAGATAATCTTTAAACTTTAAACCTTAAACTAAAACTATCCCCTGAAGTATTCTCTGAACCAAAAAATAGCTTATCTTAATTAGTAAAGTACTTCTGCTTTGAATATTGTGCTCTTTTAAACAATTATCTAAATGAGATCAAATTGACAATGGAAACTCGAAAAGTTGAAAGGGAAGCTCAGGGGTCAGTGAGTTTAAGATAATGGTGGTGGGAAAATGTGGAAAAGGATAGCAAGAATGGTAGCACAACTTGAGAACTGTAACCAATGTCACTGAATTGTACATGTAGAATAAGCTGAAATGGTGTGTCTTTGGCTGTGTGTACTTTCAGCAACCACCGTGTGTCTGTCAATTTGTCATACTGTAGTGCCTTGTGTGTTGCTGTGATGCTCGAAGTTATGCCACCAGTGTTTCAAATACCAGCAGGGTCACCAATAGTGGAAGAGTTTCAGTGGAGCTTCCAGGCTAAGACAGACTGGAAAGAAGGACCTGGTGATCTACTTTCAAAAAAATTAGTGAAAACTTTATGAATAGCAGTGCAACATTGTCTGATATAGTGCTGGAAGATGAGGGCCTCAGGTCAGAAGGCACTCAAAAGACAACTGGGGAAGGGCTGCCTCCTCGAAGTAGAGTCGACCTTAATAACATGGATGGAGTCAAGCTTTCAGGACCTTCATTTGCTGATGTGACACCACTTAAAATGAGAAGGAACAGCTGAAAATATTCATTAATAATAGGAACATGGAATGTACAGAGTACAAATCTAGGAAAATTGGAAATTGTCAAAAATGAAATGGAATGCATAAACGTCGATATCCTAGGCATTACTGAGCTGAAATGGACTGGTATTGGCCATATTAAATCAAACAATCATATGCTCTACTGTGTCAGGAATGAAAAAATGAAGATGAATGACGTCACATTCATTATCAAAAAGAACATTTCAAGATCTATCCTGAAGCACAATGCTGTCAGAGGTAGAATAATATCCACAAGCCTACAAAGAAGATCAGCTAGTATGATTACTGTTCAAATTTACACACCAAATACTAATGCCAAAGATGAAGAAATTGAAGATTTTTACCAACTTCTGCAGTAAGAAATTGATCAAACATGCAATCAAAATGCACTGATAAGAGTGGTGAATGGAATGTGAAAGTTGAAAACAAAGATGAAGGATCAGTAGTTGGAAAATATGGCCTTGATGATAGAAACAATGCTGGAGATTACATGATAGAATTTTGCAAGACCAATGACTTATTACTGCAAAAAAAAAAAAAACTTTTTTTCAACAACATGAACGGTGACTGCACACACGGATCTCACCAGATGGAATGCATAGGAATCAAATCAACTATATCTGTGGAAAGAGACAATGGAAAAGCTCAATATCATCACTCAGAACAAGGCCAGGGGTCAACTGTGGAACAGACCATCAATTGCTCATACGCAAGTTCAAGCTGAAACTGAGGAAAATTAGAACAAGTCCACGAGAGCTAAAGTACAACCTTGAGTATATCCCACCTGAATTGAGAGACCATCTCAAGAATAGATTTGACATGTTGAACACTAATCACCAAAGACCAGACGAGTTGTGGAATGCCATCAAGGACATCATACATGAAGAAAGCAAGAGATCATTAAAAAAGGCAGGAAAGAAGGAAAAGAACAAAATGGATGTCAGATGAGACTTTGAAACCTGCTCTTGAATGCAGAGTAGCTAAAGCGAAAGGAAGAAATAATGAAGTAAAAGAGCTGAACAGATTTTAAAGGGCAGCTCAAGAAGACAAAGTAAAGTATTATAATGATACGTGCAAAGACCTGGAATTAGAAAACCGAAAGGGAAGAACACGTTTAGCATTTCTCAAGCTGAAAGAACTGAAGAAAAATATTTAAGCCTCGAGTAGCAATATTGAAGGAGTCTATGGGGAAAATATTGAATGATGCAGGAAGCATCAAAAGAAGATGGATGGAATACACAGAGTCACTATACCAAAAAGAAATGGTCTACATTCAACCATTTCAGGAGGTAGCATATGATAAGGAAAAGATGGTACTGAAGGAAGAGGTCTAAGCTGCACTGAGGTCATTGGTGAAAAATAAGGCTCCAGGAATTGACGGAATACCAATTGAGATGTTTCAACAAATGGATGCAGCACTGGAAGTGCTCACTCATCTATGCCAAGAAATTTGGAAGACAGCTACCTGGCCAACCAACTGGAAGAGATCCATATTTGTGCCTATTCCCAGGAAAGGTGATCCAACAAATGTGGAAAATGTCCAACAATATTATTAATATCACACCCAAGTAAAATTTTGCTGAAGATTATTCAAAAGTGCCTACACAGTACATCAACAGGGAACTGCCAGAAGTTCAAGCCAGTTTCAGAAGAGGACATGGGATAGGAGGATATCATTGCTGAAGTCAGATCACGGCTGAAAGCAGAGAATACCAGAAAGATGTTCACGTGTGTTTCATTGACTGTGCAAAGGCATTCGACTGTGTGGATCATAACAAATCAAGGACGACATTATGAAGAATGGGAATTCCAGAACACTTAATTGTGCTCATGAGAAACCTGTACATAGATCAAGAGGCAGTCGTTCGAACAGAACAAGGGGATACTGCATGGTTTAAGGTTAGGAAAGGTGTGCATCCAGGTTGTATCTTTTCACCATACTTCTTCAATCTGTATGCTGAGCAAATAATCCAAGAAGCTGGAGTATATGAAGAAGAACGGGGCATCAGGATTGGAGGAAGATTCATTAACAACCTGCGATATGCAGATGACACAACTCGAAGGCAACTAACAACCACAACTAAGGCCCTCGCAGTGTATTCACATGAATAAAATTTGCCTCAGTAAGATATGTAACCGATATTAGGAAGACTGTTGTCTCCTGCTAGTCTGATTTGCCCCTTTGCACTTCTCCTCATACCCAGTAGTGAAGAAGTCATCATGGGCATTGTGGTGACAAGCTACAGGGAACCTGAGGAGGAGAAACACGTGCTTTAGCTCGGTAGTTGAAGTTTATGTGGTGTACAGTCACTTCCAAGTGTAACAAAGCTGTTTCCAGCCATCTCAGTATTGGATGCATCCAGGATTTCCCCACTGCCCACTGTGCCTCCCGCCCAGCGTCACGACACAAAGGTGTAGGGCCAGAGGTCACACTCCAACACCAACGCTGTCGATGACCACCAACACCTCAAATGTGGGTAGTGGAAGTTAAACAAGGTTGGAAATGTATGGTGTCAGAAACTTGGTGCTGTTAGCTGCTGTCGAGTTGGTTCTGACTCCTAGCAACCTTACGTACAACAGAACGAAACACTGCCCGGTCCTGTACCATTCTCACAATTGTTGCTATGCTTGAGCCTATTATTTCAGTCACTGTGTCAATCCATCTCCTTGAGGGTCTTCCTCTTTTTCACTGACCCTCTACTTTACCAAGCATGATGTCCTTCTCCGGGAAGTGGTCCCTCCTGGTAACATGTCCAAAGTCTCGCCATTCTTGCTTCTAAGGGATCATCCTGGCTGTAATTCTCTCAAGACAGATTCATTCATTCTTTTGGCAGTCCATGGTATATTCATTACTCTTCGCCAACACCATAATTCAAAGGCATCAATTCTTCTTCAGTCTTCCTTATCCATTGTCCAGCTTTCGCATGCACATGGGAGGCAATTGAAAACACCATGGCTTGGGTCAGGAGCACCTTAGTCTTCAAGGTGACATCTTTGCTTTTCAACACTTTAAAGAGGTCTTTTGCAGCAGATTTGCCCAATGCAATGTGTCTTTTGATTTCTTGACTGCTGCTTCCATGTGTGTTGATTGTGGATCCAAGTAAAATGAAATCCTTGACAACTTCAGTCTTTTCTCTGTTTATCATGATGTTGCTTATTGGTCCAGTTGTGAGGATTTTTGTTTTCTTTATGTTGAGGTGTAATCCATACTGAAGATTATGGTCTTTGATCTTCGTCAGTAAATGCTTCAAGTCCTCTTCACTAGTCTGTGTAAATTTCTTCCAATCATCAAAGGTGTAAAACTGTAAGCAGAGGATTCAGTTATCATGAATCCAAGTCCAAATGGAAGTGCTCTTCTGTAGAGAAACTCAAAATAGAAACATTTATAACACTAAACAAACCACATCTTTTTATGAAAATAACACAAAATTTATTTGAATTTATTAGAGGTCTTGTATTTTAAAGGACAAACATGTAGCAGTACTTTGGACGAGCACTACAAACATCTGAGTAACGTTTCATACCTTCCAACACATGAGATTGCTCCTTAGGGTCTTTTTTATCATCTTGTCCTGATGAAATCTGGCAGTTTCAGATGAACTGCCATGCAAAACCGAACGGACGCGGTGAAATGGCCTGGAGAATCAAATGTCCAAAGACAATGTTGTCATCTCAAACAATAAGACAGTGTACACAGTGCAAGAGTAATTTGATAACCATTCTGTAGCTCAGTACAGCGTAGCAATCAAGGAATATGTGGACAAACAAATTAGGAAAAATTGCATTATGGCAGTGGAACCGCAGTTAATTAATGAAAGAATTCATGCCATTTTCCTAGATTTTGTAGTATTTGTGATATATGACAGCTTTCCATTATAAGCAGATTTGTAATGTTTTGTTCTATTTGTTTTTCCCATTCTAGATAAATAATCACTATTTTCACCTAATTTTTGTGATTTTGTATTTTTTTTGAAAGCCCCATCCCCCAACTGTATAAACTTCAGTCCCCCAGACAACCTAGATCCACCCCAGTGAGTCTAAAAGCGGACACAGCCAGATAAGAGCCAGTGCCAATGGTGTCTGGTTATTTTAAGAAATGGTGCATCATCAGACTTTGATGGCTCAAAGAACAAAACTGGGTTGAAAAAGTAGACTTTTTTATTTGAGAAAGTGTTTCAGAAAAGTCAAAGTTTGGACGTAAAGACTTTTAGGAAAATTGTAACCATTTCTTCACCTACCTATTTCCTTCTTAATGCATGAATATACTCAACATATGGTAAAAATCTAAGTCTCATCTAAAAAAGCTCTGTCAATAAGTATAAAATAAACTTTTCAAGCGATAAGAGAGCATCACATCGGTTTTAATGGCAGCATTTTTTTTCCTAGTGCTATATAAAATAATGGTGTGTCTTACCATCAAAGACATCTTAGACTGGGTAAAATATACAAATGTGTATAAATCAGTTTTAATCTACAACCTAGGGGTATTTAGTTAACATTTTAAATACCCCATCAGAAATCCACAGGCCAGGGGCAGTTCCTTAGTGTTTGAAAGACCTTTTTGGGAAGCCCACAACCCAAGGCCTTCAACGGCCACACTGACCCTGTAGCAGAGAGTGTGTTAATCAGCGAAATGGACTTTTCGTTGGTGAAAGGAGTGGTGTTCCAGGCATGTGAGCTGGCTGGAGACATTATCCAGGTCCCTCTGCAGGGGCGTCCCCAGGGGGCTGCAGTGGACACAGACCGTCCCAGGTGACACTGTCAGAGGGGTGGCACCAAAGTGACTGCCTATAAAATTTTAGAGCAGTGTTTCAGCAGAATTTAGTATTTTTTTAATAAAAAAATCCCTGTAGTTAGTTATAACAACAAAAATATTTTTCGTAAGCCAGCTTACATATATCAATATACCTACAATGCTAATTTACTCTTTTGACCCTTCTAATGCACTCCGGTCAGAGCTGTCATTATTACCAATTACAGCGATGCTTCAAATCACATGGTTTCGTCTGCAAGCACTACAAGCACGCGCTGTTGTTTTCATTGGTGACGGGTTTTTGGTTTCGTCTGCAAGCACTACAAGCATGCGCTGTTGTTTTCATTGGTGACGGGTTTTTATAGCAGCTGACTTTGTCAAATTTTCTGGTGTTTCAGCAGCAATATTTTGGTAACTAGTATTTGTGAACCTGTAACAATAACTTTTTTGAGAATGAAGGAGTAATTAAAGGAAAAGAAAGAAAAATCAAAAAAGGCTCCGCTCAGTTACTAATAATGTTGTAATTCAATGTAGAAAGATTTTACAAAATAATTTGTTGTTAGTATTTATATAATCTAAAAAATATTACATTTAAGCAATTTACAACCATATTTATCACATATTATTCTATGATTAAAATAGAAAATAAACATTACTAAGGATTCTGTAGGGTCTGGTACAGGAGGAGGTCCATGGCGGGGGCGGGCGGACACCATGAGTTACCACACTGGTGACACCAACCCTAGTGACGTCACTGGACCTCCGTCCATGCGTGAACACAGTAGGATACAAGAGTCTGGCCAGCAGACTAACAAAGGGCCCACCCATTCCCATAGACTTGATTTTGACTCATAGTGAACCTATAGGACAGAGCAGAACTGCCCTATAGGGTTTCCTAAGCTATAATCTTTATGGAAGCAGACTGCCACATCTTTCTCCCACAGAGCAGCTGGTGGGTTTGAACTGAACTTTCAGTTAGCAGCTGAGTGTTTAACCACTGTGCCAGCAGGGCTCCTTAACACCAGACCGAAGCCGCCATTAAGTCTTGGATTCCACCAGATCGCTAAGGGTTCTGCTGTGTGGTCTCACTTCCAAAGAGGCTAAGGACAGAGAGCGGGCAGTGGTGGTTCAATGTAGAAGTCTTGTCTTCCATGTGGGAGGCTCAGGTTCAATTCCTGGTCAATGCACCCCATGTGCAGCCACCACCTATCTGTCAGTAGAGGCTTGCACGTTGCTATGATGATGAACGGGCTTCAGTGGAGCTTCCAGACTAAGAGAGACTAGGAAGAAAGGCCTGGCAATCTACATCTGAAAATCAGCCACTGAAAACCCTTTGGAGCACAACAATCCGACCCTCAACTGACCATGGGGATGGCTACGGTACTAGGTATCATTTTGTTTCAACTCATGGGGCCACCTTGAGTCGGGACTGACTCGACAGCAGCTAACAACGAGGACAGAGGGCTAAGACTCCCCTGAGCTGGAAGCACAGGTTTTATGCCTGCTTTATGCTTCTTTGCTAAACACAGCCTGTTGGGATGAAGACTTGCCTTCATCGTCCACGCCTGAGGTGGCTGACGCTGGAAGTGGAGCCTACACCCACCTCTGCTCTTGGGATGTAACCTACAGCACAAATAGCACCTGATGACTGTGAGGTCCAGCTGGCAAAGTAAACTCACTTCAGAACATCTGCAGGTAGGAGTCTGCCCAATTCCTGACCCCAACTGCCATGTCACCCTCCCAACCAAGGCCACTTCTCCCAGCTCCCAAGGCGTAACAAGAGCTGTAACCCAAATCACTAACCTTCATGATCATGGAAACCTCTCTCCTTGGCACAGATATTGGAATAAAATGGTATTGGCACAGGTTCAGCTTTTAGAATTTCTTTTCATTTTGCCCCAGTTCGTTTATTTCTTCTCTGAAAGTGGCCCAAAACTTGTCCATTTGGAGTCTGTTACTAACAGACATATACTGGTTGCTAAGTAACATCATGCATTGTTATTTCTTCATCTAATTTAAAATTCTCAATCTGAAATAAAGGTCTTCAGAGAGATGTTGTTGTTCGGGGTGGGCCAAATACCATTTTTCACTGTAGCCCATTCAATTTAGAAAAGAAATTACAGTGCTCCATTCAATCAGTGTAAAATGATTTGTTGGAACATTTAACATCTTCTGGAAATGTAGCTGTCTTCTCCGACTAATCAGGTGTACTTAAATTATTTTAAACTTTCCCAAGGAGATTTCCTTTCTCCTCTATCCTTGCCCCTCCAGCCTTCAAGCCCGATACCCTTTTAGCATGGGACTTGGAAGGCATGGGAAGAAAGACTTGGAAATATAGCATCCACTCCTATTGCTCTATAATTAGTCATGGGAAAGGATCCCCAAGTGGTCTCCTTAGATTTCTAGTGAGTCACTTACCCAAAATTCCAACTTCATTAGAAAGAAGATAGAGTTAGCAGAGTAGTTTTCTGATATGAATGCTGCAAAATCGACAAATTGTGTATTCTAATAATAGCCTGGCTTCACTTCAAGTATTTTTGGAGAGTGTTATCAAGGTGTCCTCCCGAAGGAAGGAGTATCACATTTTTTCATTCAGCCACCAACATTTCTTAGCTTTAAGATTAACTTCTTGGAAAAACTTGTTGGAAAGGAAGTGCACTTTCACAAAACAGGCAAAAGAACTTCTTCATAGTGCCCCTGTCATCATGCCTTGAGAATGCTGAAGCATCAAGTGATCCCAAATAGATTAGAACCGACTCTGGTTTATGGAGATTGCCTGGAACAGGGAACAATCTAGAATAAAAACTCACAAATTCAGGCTAATTGAAGAAAGGAACAATAAAAGTGAATAAATGGGTGAAAATAAGTGGAATTTTTTAAAAGAAATGTAATTTTGTTTCTATAACAATATGGAGAAGATCTGATTTTCTGAGCAGTAAAACCTCTCCCAGGACAAGACTGATTTTTGTTGGCTTCAAAGCTTATTCAGCCTCTTGGCAGTGCACGTATGTAGGGGAGAGCCTGCTTAAGTTGCAATAGCAGAGAAGGGGTGGGGGGGGTCAGTCTGTTCTTGGCTTTTATGACTTGTTTTCCCCAGTAAGGAGGCAGAGACTGCTGGTTAAAGGCGTACATTGGAACCAAGAATACCAGGGTTCAAAGCTCAGCTGTGCTGTATTTTAACCCTGTGACCATGGGCTGGACGCTTAGCCTGTCTCTACTTCAGCATTCACATTGGTAAAATGGGGATAGTAATACCTCAGATATCAGTCTAGGAGGAAGTACAACTGGAATGCTATTTAAAAGTGAGGATGGCAAGACTTCATCTAGCTTACTTTGGGCCTGTCATCGGGAAAAAACAATGGCGAGGAACATCATGGTTGGTAAAGTAGTGGGTCAGCGAAAATGAGAGAAACCTTCCATGACGTGGATTGACACAATGGCTGCAACAATGGGCTCAAACACAGCAACCGTCATGAAATGGCACAGCACCAGGCAACGCTTCATTCTATTGTACATAGGGTCACTGAATCTGATTCGACTTGACGGCAATTAACACCAACAACAAAACCTCAAATACCTTAAAGGAAGGTGTGTAGCAGCACTGTATCTTTTCACCATACTTATTCAATCTGTATGCTGAGCAAACAATCAGAGAAGCTGGACTATATGAAGAAGAGCATGACATCAGGACGAAGAAGATTCATTAACAACCTGAGATACGCAGATGACACAACCTTGCTTGTCGAAAATGAAGAGGACTTGAAGCACTTACTGATGAAGGTCAAAGACTACAGCCTTCAGTATGGATTACACCTCAACATAAAGAAAAATAAGCAACATCATGATAAATGGAGAAAAAAAATTGAAGTTGTCAAGGATTTCATTCTACTTGGATTAACAATCAACACCCATGGAAGTAGCAATCAAGAAATCAAAACACATATTGCATTGGGCAAATCTGCTGCAAAATACCTCTTCAAAGTGTTAAAAAGCAAAGATGTCACTTTGATGACTAAGGTGCTCTTGACCCAAGCCATGGTCTTTTCAACCAGCTCACATAAATGTGAAGTTTGTATAGTGAAAAGGGAAGAAAGACGAAGAATTGATGCATTCAGGCTGTGGTGTTGGTAAAGAATATTGAATACACTGTGGACTGCCAGAAGAACCAAGAAATCAGTCCTATAAGAAATACAACCAGAGTAGTCCCGAGAAGTAAGGATGGTGAGACTTCAGCTCACTTACTTTGGACACGTCATCAGGAACAACCAATCACTAGAAAAGGACATTGTGGCTGGGAAAGTGGAGGGTCAGCGAAACCAAAGGAAACCCTCCAGGAGATGAACTGACACAACAGCCCCAAGAATGGAATCAAACATATCAATGATCATGGAGATGGCACAGGACCCGACAATATTTGTTCTGTCCTACACAAGATCACCACGAGCTGGAGCCCACTTGAAGGCAACTAACAAGAACCACAGCAATACTTCAAGATGTTGTCATGAGGATTAAAGACTTAATGCACCTCAGGGCCCTACTCAAAGGGGCCCTGCTCTCGGTTGCCTGCTCTGCTGTCACCATCTGAAATTCCTCATCATTTTTTAAGAGGGGACCATGTGTTTTCATTTTGCACAGGGCCTGACAAATGCTGTAGTTGGTCCCAAAATACATTAAGTATTTAGAACAAGCCTGGCCCATGGCCAGTACCAGCTGTTCTTTTTATTCCCTTTCTCTCAGCACAAAATTTTGCGGAAATTCCCAGGACTCCGACCTGCTAGTGAAGCTGGAAATTTTTTGTGGGAGGAGGGAGGAGATAAAGCCAGCCTGGTACCTAAAGTACTGATTTTGCAATATCTTACATCAGGCCAGCAGAAAACAGAGGCTGCTGAGAGGAACCAGTCCGTCTAGGTTATTTTACCTTCAGTTTTAGGTACAAACCACATAGGCTGAAGAGACACACATTGATAGTTTAAGAACCAAATTTAATGACTAGGTGACAACATCTGTAATTAACACATCAATTATTTGCATGTAAGTAAAAACAAAAACCCATTGCCATCCAGTCTATTCCAACTCACTGTGACTCCATGTGTTACAGAACAGAATTGCCCCGTAGGGTTTTGTAGGCTGTAATCCTTACAGAGGGAACCCTGGTGGCTTAGTGGTTAAGAGCTTGGCTGGTAACCAAAAGGTCGGCAGTTCAAATCCACCAGGTGCTCCTTGGAAACCCTATGGGGCAGTTCTACTCTGTCCTATAGGGTCGCTATGAGTTGGAATCAACAGGATGGCAATAGGTTTGGGTTTTGTTTTGTTTTTTTTTTAATTCTTACAGAAGCAGATCGCCAGGCCTTTTCTTTCATGGTACTGCTGGGTGGGTCCAAATCACCAACCTTCATGTTAGTAGCCAATCACAATTTTTTCCACCCTGGAACCTTCTGCATGTAAACAGGCACAGAAAAGTCACAAGGGATTATCTGAAGATACTTTATCCTTTTAAGGATTTTCCATTCCAGGCCCACTCCTATCAGTCACAGGGCCCAGGGCAGGAGTACAATGGACGCCCATGTGCTTTTGGTCTAAATGATACAATATGTGCAGTATTTAAGAATGTACAAGTTATTCATCAGGCTAACAAACTTTTTAATAAAACATCTTCATTTCTCCTACCTCATCAAATATACTTTCAAATAGCCTGGAAGGCCAAGTTGAAATTCCTTTAATTTCTCAAACTTCCTCATGGGCATGTGTGTGGGCACCCCTATCACCATATCCGAGCTCCAACCTCCCACTATTCCTGTGACCAGTCAAACCTCACCGCCCTTTGAGCCAGGGATGAACACACCTGTGGAGCAGCTGCCCTCTGAGAATAAACCCAAAGAAGACAGCTGCACAGGCCTTGGATCAAGATCGGAGCTGCTTGGATGAGGAATCCTGGGGCCTCAGATGCAAGGTCTAGATTCCAGTTTGAGGTCTAGAAAGCTGGGCAGGGTCATAGGTGGGCAGTACATTTAGGCCCACAGATGCCTCACCTGATGAGGAAGGGCATGGTTGGAAGGAGGCAGAACAGGTCCCCTCTAAGCACAGGTTCAACTGTGCCCCTGAAATTGTGGTACCCCTTGAAGCCTGTGCTCTGAAGTATAAACTAAAATAAAATTGAACTTCATCTTCATTTCACTACACATTCACAAATTCCAAATTATTATGGCTTTGTGTATAGAAAAATCCAAATTTTCTTGTGTCCAATTCACATCCCCAATTGTGCCCTGATGACCACCCCCTTGAGCTCCTGCCCAATGTTCCTACAATCCCTCCCAACCACTTGTTCTAAGACCTAAAAAGTCCCTGTGCTGCCTTGCCACCTCTAACCCCCACAGGGTCCCAAAGGCCTAATCATGAGCTCCCCTGCTCTCACCAAATATGACCCCACCCAGCGGGAAAGGCTCCCACCCGGCTAACTCCCTGTCAGCTGTAGCAGGGGCATCCACCTGGTCCTCAGTCTAATGGGTCTCACTTCCCTGAATTACTGGAATTAGTCAAACGAGCAAATCACATCCTCCCATGGGAACTAGAAGGCACCCCACCTGCTTGTTACTATAAAGCTTGCCTCCCATAGTTCCTGCTGGTTCACCTGAGTGCAGCTCCATGTGGCCCTGTGTGGCGTGTGGCGTCCTCCTCCCCCAGCTGTGAATACATGTGACTAATAAATTGCCATTAATATCATTTGTCCAGTGTTGAGTGTCCTGCCATCTCATATGACTTAGGATGGGGGATCCCTCCAATACTAACAGGGTGAATAGAAGGTGATCAGAATGCCACCCCAAACCAGCAATCTCCATTCTCTTCCTCCCTCCCTCCCTCCCTCTCCACTGCCCCTCCTGCCCCCCACCCCACACCCCCATCCTTGCTGACTCTGGTTCCTGCTGGTTCCCAGCCAAACACTCCAGATGAGCTGTCCATTTACTCGGGCTTCCAAACAATGAAATTTTAATACCATCACCAGGAACTAATGGGTTAATTGTTGTGCTAGTAACTAAGATGAAAATATTAGACACATAACTATTACGAATATGAAGGTCACTATAAAAAAAAAAGAGTAAATAACAGAGAGACATCATCACGGCAAATGGAGCCCATGAGCATTCCACACACAGCCTGAGTCAGGACTTGTACTCAGAGTCTAGGGACCTTCTATAAAATCATTTTTCTCATGTTGCCCTTTGTAGCCGACAAATACTGATTTGACTTGTGTTTTGAATAACAATGAAAAAAGTGCCTTAGATAGGAGTTTGCTCATAAACTTAAACTATTTAACACCTTAGCAAGTTGAAAGAACCTACAATCCAAAGGTTGGGGTCTTGCTTTTTAGTAGCTGTTTAAGTCGTGGGCAAGCCCCATCAACCTCTGTCTCCTGCATTTTAAAGACTCAGAATTGTGGAGTGGGAAGAATCCTCTTAGATAACGAAGTCTAATCCCCCAGTCTCACACTTGAGAAGACTGAGGCTCAGGTGATTGTCTCATAGGTCACTGAAGAAAGGTTGCGAGTTTCCACTACGATGACAGGGTCAGGTACGATCACCTACAGGGGCCCTTCTGGGTCTAAACAGCCTCTGCTTTTCAAGACAATCAAAACATTTCAGTGAACCAGCACCCACAATTAGTACAATTCTCAATAACAGACTTTTTCTGTTAAAAAAATAATACTTAAAAAAAAATCAGGTCTTTTCCATTAATTAGAAAACTACTAGAACAAGAAGAATAAAGAACTGAGAGATGACCAAGAAGAGCGTCTGGGGAATTGCGTTCTAGGCCCTGTTCCAGAATATTCCAGTATGGGGCCTTGGACAGGTATTACCAACTGCCCTCCGCAAGCAGCTGTTTATAATGGTCAGTGCAGTTGAACTGGACAAGCAAAAGGACAAAAGCTTCTGAGTGTCCTAGACTAAGACAATGAAAATCTCTTAGAAGGGTTCCTAGCATTTTGTCACAAGAAACAGAATGAAATTTGGGGGAAAATATGTATGTTTCAGTGAAAAAAAAAAAAAACGGTCAATCATACACTAATTGACCAGAAGCATCTGGCGATATCTGAAGCACATTTCCAGTCCACACAGACAGAGGAAGTATGCCCAGGATTGGTGGGCTGACATGTTAACATCAGAAAGCAGCTTCAATTTGTCTTCTTCATGGGCTTCTTCTAAAACCCAGCCTTTTACAAAGAAATCTTTAGTGATTCACCACTAATGGTTTTTAAAATTCCTAATTAGCATGGCCATCAGGTGTCACCTGGGGAACATATTTAATCAAGAATGGCTAATAATATTAAGGCCACACTGAGTTGTTCATAACACTAGGCATCAGGTGAAAATGGGTCCTTGTTATGTTACCATGAATTGTAGGCAATTGTTGTTGTTGTTGGGTGCCATCAAGTCAATTCCGACTCATGGTAACCCCATGTGTTACAGAGTACAACTACTCCATAAGGTTTTCTTAGCTGTAATCTTTATGGAAGCAGACCACCAGGTCTTGTCTTCCGAGGCACCTCTGGATAGGTTTGCACTATCAATCTTTTGGTTACCGGCCAAGAACATATAGTTCCTGCCGCCCACGGACCATGAGTGGTAGGTAATACAGCAAGAAATTTGTGCAGTTGAGACCATCAGCCACAGAGCCCAAAGTGACCACAACAAACTTGCCTTGTGCCTCAAACACTGTCCTTCCACCTGGAGCACTTACCCTCCTGCCCTACAGTCCATCCCCACTGGCAAACTCCTACTCATTCCTGGGTCCCCCCGAAAGCATTCCCCTCTCTGGGAAACCTACTGTTGCGAGACCATAGTCCTCCTCTTTATCCCCTCTCACCTGGACTGTAAGGGCCAATTGCTTGTGTGTTTCCCACAGGCTGGGGCCGAGCCCTATTCCAGGGTATAGCAGAGGATCTGTAGAGGGAGGTCAATAAACATTCGTTGGCTGACTAAATGAGCACGCTACTCCATGGTGTTGTTAGAATTCTGGTTGCAAGAATAAATGCTGTTGTTAGCTGCCACTGAGTTGACCACAACAGAACAAAACGCTGCCTGGTCGTGCGCCATCCCCATGATCGGTTACAGATCGAACCCTTGTGATCCACAGGGTTTCCACTGGCTGACTTTTGGAAGTAGATTGCCAGGTCTGTCTTTCTACTCCATCTTAGTCTGGAAGCTCTGCTGAAACCTGTTCAGTATCATAGGGCCATGCAAGCCTCCACTGACAGACGGGTGGTGGCTGTGCATGAGGCGCATTGGCCAGGAATCAAACCTGGGTCTCCCACGTGTTGTTGTCATTGTTAGGTGCTGTCAAGTTGGTTTCGACTCATAGTGACCCTATGTACAACAGAATGAAACAGTGCTTGGTCCTGTGCCATCCTCACAATCGTTGTTATGATTAAGCCCATTGATGCTACCACTGCGTCAACCCATCTTGTTGAGGGTCTTTCTCTTTTTCGCTGACCGTCTACTTTACCAAGCATGATGTCCTTCTTCATGGACTGGTCCCTCCTAATAACATGTCCAAAGTATGTAAGACATAAGTCTCGGCATCCTTGCTTCTAAGGAACATTCTGGTGGTACGTCTTCAGAAAGAGATTTGTTCATCGTTTTGGCAGTCCATGGTATATTCAATATTCTTCACCAACACCATTATTCAAAGGTGTCAATTCTTCTTCAGTCTTCCTTATTCACTGCCCAGCTTTCATATGCTTATGAGGCGATTGGAAACACCACGGCTTCAGTCAGGCGCATCTTAGTCCTTAAAGTGACATCTTTGCTCCCACATGGAAGGTGAGAATTCTACCACTGAACCAACAATACCTTGCAAGAATGAATAACCCCTTTTTTGCCTAGTAAAAGAACAGACACTCACTTAAACCAGCTCATTCAAGGCTGCTTACACACATGAGGTTCTGCAGGATTTTTCCAGAATCACAGCTCGGACCTAGAAAGAGATGGTGGACTGTGAGAGCTTGTCCTCCCTCTCTTTTCTCTTCCTTCCCCTCCAGGCATGCTCCCTCCGGCTCCTCGCTGCAGACAAGCATCATCTCAGCTCACACAGCTGCCTCTGACCTGGGGCATGAAGAAGCCTATGTGCACAAACCTTAGAATCCAGCTTGCTCAGCTAGGGAAGATGGGGACAAGCTGCGGCCGAAGTATCCCTTTGGGTCATCCAGCAAGGAAGAACCAGTGAAAACCTTGCACAGCATCTGCCCCAGGTCTCCTTCCAGGTCACAGGCAAAGACCCCAGTCCTGAATCTCCTCCCCTTATCCCCGTGGAGAATTCATCTGGCTGTGTCTCTGTCTCACACCCCGCCCCAGCCCCAGGAAAAGGGGATGCAATGATGGCATCATGGGGTGCTGCCTGAGAGAGCAAGAGTGAACCATTAAGTGTGGCCAGCATTTGGGTGGTCAGGTGCAGACTCCTGCCAGGACACACATCTGGGGAGTGGTACAGACAAGGACTTTGTCTCGTAGGGCCATTCAAGCTTTCTGCTTTGTGGTGCTCAGAACTAGAATCATGGAGCCACCTGTCAGCTGCCCTGGACAAACGACGCCATTGTAAGAAAGCAATCAAACTGGAAGGGTTGTGAGCCTTACGTCTTCATGTAGAGGCTATAGTCTGAGCAGTTCCTGAGGGCAATCTCCACTACAGGGGTCACAGAGATGGCCAGGCTCCAGTGCCTGGAGACTCCGTCCAACAGCCCCCCACGAGCCCACAGCCCAATGACAACCTCCACATCATCCAGTTATAATTACAAGAAAGAGAATCTGATTGGTCACTGATCAGCCAGTTGGTTACTGCACCTTGGCCCAATCAGCTATGTCCAGGGATGCAGGATCACTCAGTTAAAACAGGCTACCTCAGCACACCCTCTGTGAAGGAATGTTTCCAGAGAAGGCAGATGGGTTCATTTGGAATTTCAAACATGTCTATCAAACATTTACTGCTTATCCAGAACTAGGTAGTTTTGATGGTTAATTTTATGTGTCACCTTGGCTAGGTTATGGTTCCCAGTGGTTTGGCCAAACACTGGTCTAGCTATTATCATGGAGTAGTTACACATAATTAAACCAGTTTGCCTTGAGTAGAGCAGATGACCTTCCATATAATGTAATATAATCACTTTCCATAATGCAATCTAAGTGATGTTATCAATTAATCAGTTGACAATTTACCAGTGTATGATGGACCCTAAACCCAATCACTTCTGAGTTATAAACAGACCAGAAGACACAAAGACACACACCCACACACAGGGGAAGACAGGTATCATGTGAGTATGATCTATGAGCCAAGGAATGCCAAGGATCACTGGCAGACACCAGAAACTAGGAGATGCTCACAGAGGGAATCAACATGGCTGAGACCCTAATTTGGACTTCTAGCCTATAGATCATAAGAAAATAAATCTCTGCTCTTTAAAGCCACCCACTTGTAGTATTTGTGTTATAGCAGCACTAGGAAACGAAGACAGTAATTCCTGGGACAGGATTCTCTGGAAAACCACTGATGACGGGAAGGCCAGTCAGTATCCCAGCCACCCAGTGAGGGTTCTCTAATCACTTCCTGATGATGGAGTGCTCAGAGCACTGGCAGCCTCTCCATCAGTCCCTGGGAGACATATTAGTGATTCCCCATACCCTAGTCTCCTCTCACTCTGGCCGATGGAAGACTGCACTTGGTACCCTATTGCATTGGGAAAGGCATGATACTAGTTTCTGGCCAATGGGTTGATCTGAGATAGCAAATAGCCCAATCTCTCTCCCGCCTCTGTGGCCACCTAGAAGGTGTCCCAGATGGTGCAGTCAAAAGGCGGTGGAGCTTCCATCAGCCTGTGTCCCTGAGAATGTACAGGACCCAGCCGTCTACTCACCTGTGCTGGCATGGATGAGAAATACTCTTGTGTTAAGCCAATGAGATGTTGGAGGTTTTTCTTACTTCTTCAAAATCCAGCCTATGCCAACTAACACACTCCAGCTTTTCAATTAAGTTCCAGGTGAATCAAACCTGGTCTGAAGCCAGCAAAAAAGCTTTGCAGGGTGCCTTGAGTATTTAGAGCTACTGCTCAGGATTAACAGAACTTCTGGTTCTTCCAGATTTGGGAAAAAGAGAGTACCATGAAATATAAGATCATAGAAAAATAACTCTAAAGGAGTTGAATATAAAAATGCACTTGAGACTCTGCCAATTAACTTGGGACTGGAGGAACAACCCATGACTAATCAACCCAGAGTGTGCCAGAACACGGCCTTGAACACCGATAAGAAGCATCATCGCAGTCGGAGCAGTGGTCCGTGCAGACCAATGATCTGTCTCAGACAATGATATAAAGTTGTGTCCCCACTTTTCTGCCCTACCCTGCACATCATGTTAACCTAATCTACAATTTTGTCTGCAGTCCCTTTTTAGCCTCAAACTTATAATTGTGATAATTAGGAGCATCAGAGCAGACAGAAGTCAATAAGGGGAAATTAGATCAGCTCAGGGTATTTATTGCCCCACCCCATTAAGGTAATTATCTTGAAATTCAAATGCCACCACCAGAATTCAGAGCATCCTACTCATGGCCAAGGCTCGCACTCATGGCCCTGTGCTGTCCTTTATTCAGAGTTGTCATTGCAGAAACGTGCACACAGCCTTGTCAGCCAGGCAGGGGAATTGACAGGGCTCCTTTTCATTGAGTCCACACAAACATGTCGGCACAGATACCTTGTGACACAGCAGCTGTCTTTAGCAGTCTCTCTGCTACACTCAACACAGGGAACTCACCTTGTCCAGGCACAGGACAGCTTGTTAACACTCCTCCTTGGACTCCTTAGGATTGTGCCTCCCCCACTTCCCTTCATTGTTGGCATCCCCCAGGAGTCTACCCTCAGCCTGATGCTTTCTTGCTTTACACACTCTTCCCCAATGATCTCACCCACGCTCATCTACTGTTATAGATTGAATGTGTCCCCAAAAAATATGTGTTAGAATCCTAAGCCCTATACCTGTGGATGTAATCCTATTTGGGAATAGGGTTTTCATTGCTAGGTTGACATCAATGTAGGGTAGGTTCTAACCTAATCCCTTCTGAGTTATCTAAACAGCAGCATAGACACAGAGATGTATAAACACAAACTAGGGAAAACAGATGCCACGTGAAGATCATCAGGGAACCAAGGAATGCCAGGGCTACAGAAGCTGAGAAAAGTTTCTTCCCTCAGAGAGAGCTTTCTCCAACAGTTGGTGTCCTGAATTTGAACTAACCTCCTGAACTGTCAGAAAATAAATTTCTATCTTTTAAAGCCATCCACTTACGGTATTTATTTCTGTTACAGCAGCACTCGGGAACTAAGACATCTACCAACAAATACAATGATGTCCAAGCCTTTCTCCTGAACTCCTAATCACATACCTTCTGTATATCTCCACCTGGCATTCAACAGACACTCAAGATTCTACATGCCCAGACTGAACTCATCACTCTCTCCCAACCTCCTTCTTCATTGCTATTCCCTATTTTCTTTGGGCCATCATGCTCTGTCAGTTTTTTGTTCTGTGGTGGCCTGCGTGTTTCTGTGATGCGGGAAGCTATGCTACTGGTATTTCAAATTCCAATAGGGTCACCCATGGTGGCTGGGTTTCAGCAGACATTCCAGACCAAGAAAGACCGGGAAGAAAGATCTGATGATCTACTTCAGAAAAAACTGTTCAGTGAAAACCTTCTGAATAACAGCAGAACATTGATACAGTGCCAAAAGATGAGCCCCTCAGGTTAGAAGGCACTCAAAATACGACTGAGGAAGAGCTGCTTCCTCAAAGTAAAGTAGACCTTAATGATGTGGATGGAGTAAAGAATTTGGGACTTTGATATGTTGATGTGGCACAACTAAAAATTGGAAGAAACAGCTGCAAACATCCACTAATAATTGGAATGTGGAATGTACAAAGTACGAATCAAGGAAAATTGGAAGATCTCAAAAATGAAATGCATAAATATCAATATCCTAGGCATCAGTGAGCTGAAATTGACCAGAATTGGCCATCCTGAATTGACAATCACATGGTCCACCATGCCAGAAATGACAAATTGAAGAGGAATAGTGTCACATTCATCTTCAAAAACAACATTTCAAGATCTGGCCTGTCAATGCTGTCAGTGATAGGATAATATCCATACACCTGTAAGGAAGATCAGTTAATACAACTATTATTTAAATTTATGTACCAACTACTAATGCCAAAGGTGAAGAAACTGAAGATTTTTATCAACCTCTGCAGTCTGAAATTGATTAAACATACAATCAAGATGAATTGATGATTACTGGTGAATGGAATGTGAAAGTTGGAAACAAAGAAGAAGGATTGGTAGTTGGAAAATATGGCCTTGCTGACGGGAAAAACACCGATGATGATATGACAGAATTTTGCAAGACCAATGACTTCTTCATTGCAAAACTTTTTTCAACAACATAATGATGACTATACACGTGGACCTCTCCTGATGGAATGCACAGGAATCAAACTGACTACATCTGTGGAAAGAGATGATGGAGAAAGTCAGTATTATCAGTTAGAACAAGGCCAGGGGCAGACTACAGAACAGACTATCAATTGCTTATATGCAAGTTCAAGTTGAAGCTGAAGAAAATTAGAACGAGTCCACGAGACCCAAAGTACAACCTTGAGTATATCAAACCTGAATTTAGAGACCATCTCAAGAACAGACTTGACACATTGAACACTAAGGACTGTAGACCAGATGAGTTGTGGGGTGACTTCAAGAACATTATACTTGAAGAAAGCAAAATGTCATTAAAAAGATAGGAAAGACAGAAAACACCAAAATGGATGTCAGAAGAGACTCTGAAACTTGCTCTTGAACGTCAAGTAGCTGAAGTGAAAGGAAGACATGATGAAGTAAAACAGCTGAACAGAAGACTTCAAAGAGCAGTCTGAGAAGAAAAAGTAAAGTATTATAATGAAATGTGCAAAGACTGGGAGTTAGAAAACCAAAAGGCACAAATACCCTCAGCATTTCTCAAGCTGAAAGAACTGAAGAAAAAAATCAAGCCTCGAGTTGCAATATTGAAGGATTCTGTGGGCAAAAACTGACACAGGAAGCATCAAAAGAAGATAGAAGGAAAACACAGAGTCACTCCGACAAAAAAAGAATTGGTTGACGGTCAACCATTTCACAGGGTAGCATATGATCAAGAACCAATGGTACTGAAGGAAGAAGTCCAAGCTGCACTGAAGGCACTGGTGAAAAACAAGCTTCCAGGAATTGATAGAATAGCAACAGAGATATTGCAACAATCGGATGCAGCGCTGGCATGCTCACTTGTCTATGCCAAGAAATTTGGAAGACAGCCACCTGGTCAATAGACTGGAAGAGATCCATATTTGTGTCTATTCGAAAGAAAGGTGATCCAACAGAATGCAGAAATTATCCAACAATATTGTAAAATTTTGATGAAAATAATTCAAAAACAGTTGCAGCAGTACATCGACAGGGAACTGCCAGAAATTCAAGCCAGGTTAAGAAGAGGACATGGGACCAGGGATCGCATTGCTGATGTCTGATGGATCTTGGCTGAAAGCAGAGGATGCCAGAAAGATGTGTACCTGTGTTTTATTGACTATGCAAAGGCATTTGACTGCGTGGATCATAACAAATTTTGGATAATACTGTGAAGAATGGGAATTCCAGAACACTTAATTGTGCTCATGTGGAGCCTGTAGATATACCAGAGGCAGTCATTCAAACAGAACATGGGAGTACTGCATGCTTTAAAATCAGGAAAGGTGTATGTCAGGGTTGTATCCTTTCACCATACTTAGACCCAATCTACTGTTGTTCTTAGGTGCCATAGAGTTGGTTCTGACTCATAGCCACCCTATGTACAACTGAATGAAACACTGCCCGGTCCTGCACCATCCTCACAATCATTGTCATGCTTGAGCCCACTGTTGCAGCCACTGCGTCAATCCGTCTCTTTGAGGGTCTTCCTCTTTTTCAACGACCCTCTACTTTACCAAGCATGATGTCCTTCTACAGGGACTGATCGATCCTGATAACAAGTCCAAAGTATGTGAGACTTAGTCTCGCCATTCTTGCTTCTAAGGAGCATTCTGGCTGTATTTCTTCCAAGACAGATTTGTTCATTCTTTTGGCGGTCCATGGTATCTTCAATATTCTTCACCAACACCACAATTCAAAGGTGCCAATTCTCCTTTGGTCTTCCTTATTCATCATCCAGCTTTTGCATGCATATGAGGCAACTGAAAACACTATGGCTTGAGTCAGGTGCACCTTAGTCCTCAAGGTGACATCTTTGCTTTTCAACACTTTAAAGAGGTCTTTTGCAGCAGATTTGTCCAATGCAATGTGTCTTTTGATTTCTTGACTGCTGCTTCCATGGGCTTGGATTGTGGATCCAAGTAAAATGAAATCCTTTAAAACTTCAATCTTTTCTCATTTTATCATGATGTTGTTTATTGGTCCAGTTGTGAGGATTTCTGTTTCATTTATGTTGAGGTTTAATCCATACTGAAGGCTGTGGTCTTTGATCTTCATCAGTAAGTGCTTCAAGTCCTCTTCACTTTCAGTAAGCAAGGTTGTGTCATCTGCATAACGAAGGTTGTTAATGAGTCTTCCTCTAATCCTGATGCCCTGTTCTTTTTCATATAGTCCAGTTTCTCAGATTACTTGTCAGCATACAGATTGAATAGGTATGGTGAAAGGATACTATCCTGATGCACACCTTTCCTGACTTTAAACCAACCAATATCCTCTTGTTCTGTTTGAATGACTGCCTCTTGATCTATGCACATGTTCCTCATGAGCACAGTTAAGTGAATCAGAATTCCCATTCTTCGCAATGTTATCCATAATTTGTTATGATCTACACAGTCAAATGCCTTTGCATAGTCAGTGAAACACAGGTAAACATCTTTCTGGTATCCTCTGCTTTCAGCCAGGATCCATCTAACACAGCAATGATATCCACCATTCCATGTCCTCTTCTAAATCTAGCTTGAATTTCTGGTAGTTCCCTATCAATATCCTGCTACAGCCACTTTTGAATGATCTTCAGCAAAATTTTACTTCTGTGTGGTATTAATGATATTTTTCGATAATTTCCACATTTGGTTGGATCACCTTTCTTGAGAATAGGCATAAATATGGATCTCTTCCAGTCGGTTGGCCAGGTAGCTGTCTTCCAAATTTCTTGGCGTAGACGAGTGAGTACTTCCAGTGTTGCATCCAATTGCTGAAATATCTCAATTGGTATGTGAAAGCTGTACAATGAATAAGGAAGACCGAAGAAGCACTGATGCCTTTGAATTATGGTGCTGGCAAAGAATACTGAATATACCTTGGACCACCAGAAGAAGGAACAAATCTGTCTTGGAAGAAGTACAGCCAGAATGCTCCTTAGAAGTGAAATAGTGAGCCTTCATTTCACTTAATTTGGACATTTATCAGGAGGGCCAATCCTTGGAGAAAGCAATCACGCTTGGTAAAGTAGAGGGTCAGTGAAAAAGAGGAAGACCCTCAGTGAGATGGACTGACACAGTGGCTGCAACAATGGGCTCAAATACAGCAATGATTGTGAGGATGGTGCAGGATTGGGCAGTGTTTTGTTCTGTTTTGCATGGGGTTGCTACGAGTCAGAACCAACTCGACCGCACGTAACAAAAAACATTTTGTTTGGATGATGCAGTGAGCTGAATGGTGTCCCCCCAAAAGATATGTCCACCTGGAATCTCAGATTGTGACTCTATTTGGAATAAGGTTTTTGCAGAAGTAATTAAGTTTAGGATCTCCAAAGAAGATCATCCTGGATTTTGGGTGGGCCCTAAATCCTATGACAGTTTCCTTATAAGAAAAAGACAGAGGGATATTGCAGACACAGACCCTAGTAGGCATTTGGTCTCAAAAACAGGTAAAAGGACATTTACCGTACTGGGGCAGGATCAGGGTAATATTCTCAATGAGGTTGATGGAATGTGGTCCCATCTGAGAATGACCCAGTTCTCATGGGATCCTCAAGTCCCTTGACTTTGAAGTAAGGCAGGTCCTGAAGTTAGAAGGCAAGAGTCTGAGGCAGCAGCCAGTCCATTTTGCTCATAAGCCTATGTTCAAAAATGCAGAATGCTGTTAGAGCATGAAACCCAACCACCAGGACAATGGGAGGACAAGGAGTAGATTCTAGACAGAGACGGTCAGATGCAGCGATGAACAGTACACCAGGGCGTGCTCAGGATCGAGGATCTCCCAGCTTTGCTCTGCTGAGTGAGTAAGCTGCCAGCCAGACCCAAAACTGATCCAGAAAGCTTTAGAGGATGTGTCGGGAGAAGAGGCAAAGAAGGTTGACAAGGGACTGAGTTGCTCAATGGAAATTCGATCCTATTTCTGCTGTGCAGCAAGTGACGTAAACTATCTTTGCCATCTCTCCAGAAAATCTGGATCCAACTGCTCACCTCTCACTAACGCATGGTCAAACCCGCTCTGTGGAGGAGGGGGCATCATAGCGCCAAGTCCCACTTCAAGATGGGCTATGAGAACACAGTTGTCCCGTTTCTGCATCACCTACAGAAGACATTGATGAATGGATAAGTCAGCCTTGTCACCAGGATTCTCACTGGCAGAAGTCACATAAGGCTAAGGGCATAATGAGAAGCCCCTCCCTATGTGTTATAGATTATCCCCGTGCTCCTAGAGTCTATTCTATTTCCTAAGAGACCTTAGGTCCTTGCTTTGTCTAAGATGCTGAAAGGCCCATGGCCTTGTGTTGTAATTAGTTTTAGCCATCAGCAGAAAGCACCTTTGTCTTATTTCTCCAAAGTCAAAGCCAATCGATACGCCCTCCACTTCATACCTCCCTTGGTTAATCAGAAGGTCAGGTAGCAAGGAACGCTCCACTCTGGGGGCAGTGGAGATGCTCAGGACCATAAAGGAGCAAAGCCCAATCCAACTTCCCCTGCCTCTGCGAGGTGATCAGAGCTGAGCAGAAGAGCACTGCCTGGCCGTGGCAATAATGTCTCAGGTTGAACCCAAAAAGCTGGAGCTAGAACCAGGCAGAACTCAAACCCCATTTCTAATTTAGTGCCTGTTCATAGACATGGGCCCCACTGTTAAAATGAATATAGTAATTGAGTCACAGCTAGCACTTTTAACCAAAAGTTTCCAATTTGCAGTTTAATAAACTGCCATATTCGCTAGTTAATGAAAACTAGAGCATTATGACCTGCTTAAAGCAGCTCCTTGCCCGCCTTGCGGGCTACTTACGGATAGCACCAAATTTGAAATGCCCAGTCCTTCATTTCAGAAAATCTCCCCATCACACTTGGTCTGCAGTGCAAGAATTATGGCTACAAAATGATTCTAAGTCTGCTTAAGAGGCACGGCCCTGGCAAAGTTCATGTGGAATACTATTTTTATATTACTACTTCCAGAGAAACGTTGCAGCACGCAGGCATTGTCCATCAAATACCATGGCAGCCAAACACAGCAGGAGTGAGAGCAGGCCGTTGGGCGCTGCTGGAGCTCGGGAAGAAACAGCCCTCCTCTCGCCATTTCTGTGCAATCCCAAGGAAAGGAGAGTGGTAAATAAGGGAAGCAGAAGTGGGTCACACCTTGACCTTTTACCAAATCAA
The DNA here is from genome assembly GCF_000243295.1 of Trichechus manatus latirostris. Lineage (NCBI taxonomy): Eukaryota > Metazoa > Chordata > Mammalia > Sirenia > Trichechidae > Trichechus > Trichechus manatus. The sequence goes on along the minus strand of NW_004444008.1, from coordinate 1,455,654 downwards.
CCACAGGCTTTAGTCACCATTCAGCGTCATGCACCCTAGAGTGGAGGAGAGAAGTTCTAGGTCCAGAAAAAACCAAAACCCATGTCTTTCCTGGCAAATCCTAAGGGCTCGGACGGAGCTGTTCCACTCACACCTGTGGAATCACACGACCTGTTATGGGTTGAATTGTGTCCCCGAAAGGATATATTGAGGTCCTAACCCCTGTGCTTGTGAATGTGACCGTGTTTGGAAACAGAATCTTTGCAGATGTTATAAATTAGATTAACAAGAGGTCACACTGGAGTAGGGTGGGTCCTAATCCTATTTGAGTGGTGTTCTTACAAAAGAGGAGAAGAGACACAGGAGACCAACAGGGGGAAGATGCCAGTGAAGACGGAGGCAGAGATTAGAGTGATGCATCTATAAGCTGGAACACCTGGAGCCACCAGAAGCTGGAAGCCACAAGGAATGATCTACCCTTAGAGCTTTCAGAGGGAGCCGGGCCCTGCCGACACCCTGATTTTGGACTTCTGGCCTCCAGAACTGTGAGACCATAAATTTCTGTTGTTTTAGGGCCCCCACTTTGTGGTGCTTTGTTACGGCTACCCCAGACACTCATACACTCCCCTAGACTGTCCGGTTCATGTCATATTCATCCCTGACTTCATCACCGGAGGGGGACAGATGGGGCGGATTACCCAGTAAGCAAGGTTAAGCACGGGCTTACTTCCTAATCTGTAGTGGCCTCCCACACATTGCCTCTCTCTCACCTGGTCCCCTTTCCTAGAGGCCCACCCTTACCCGAGCACAGAATCAAACCATCACACATTCTCCAAGGCTGTAGTACTAAGACCCCAGTGCACCCAGGACCACCCAGGCTGAGGCCTGGGAACCTGCATTTTGCAGGTTCCCCATTGAGAAACGTGGCTCTGGCTCCCAGCCAAAGGCTCCTGTCATGGACTGAATTGTGTCCTAACCCTTGTGTATATGAATGTGACCTTGTTTGGAAACAGGGTCTTTCTTTGCAGATGTTATCAGTTAAGTTAACGAGGTCATTCCAGAGTAGAGTGGTCCTGGTCCTAATCCGTCTGAATGGCTTCTCATAAAAGGGGCAACAGTCATGGAGACGGAGTCACAGGGGGAGACAGACGCCATGAGAAGGGGCATCCACAAGCCCAGGGATGCCAAGCTCTCCCGGGGCTGCAGAAGATGAGAGACGAGGAAGGATGTTCCCCTACAGCCTTCAAAGAGAGCATGGCCCTGCCGACACCCTGAATTTGGACTCCCAGCTCCACAACTGTGAGAGGATGAATTTCTGTTCCTCAGAGCCACCTTCTGTGTGGGTGTTCTGTTTCTGCAGCCCCAGGGGGCTCAGTCAGTACATCTGGCCAGGAGTGCCAGAACGTGCCAACCTGAATTCTAATTACTATTGAAAATGTTTCTACTTTTTATTTTCTAAGTTTTATAAAACTGGGAAAAATTATAACTAAAAAGATGAAAAGACAGGAACTCCTGAGTTTGTCTGGTGGTACAGGCACCATGTTAGGACTCCTTGGTGGGAACTGACAGAAATCCTGTTGGAATCCTTTGGGCAAGACGAGGAAGTCCACTGGCTTGTGTAAGCACATGGTCCTTTCTGAGGCAGAGGGAGAAACATAGCCAGGGACTCAGTGCCCTGGGGATCTGTTTCCACCTCTCTCTCCAGCTCTGTCTCTCTGTCTCCTTCTCTAGTTCTCTCTCTCTTCGCCTCTCTCTGTTTCCCTCTGTTTCTCTCTCTATCTCTCCATCTCTCTCTCTGCCTCTCTCTGCCTCTCTTCCTGTCTCTCCCTGTATGTCTCTGTCTCTGTCTCTGTCTCTCTTTTCCTCCCTCTCTCCATCTCTCTGTCTCTCTGTCTCTCTCTTCCTGTCTATCTCTCTGTCTTTCCCCATTTCTCTCTGTGCCTCTCTCTCTCTCGGCCTCTCTCTCCCTCTGTGCCTTTCTGTCTCTCTCTCTTCTTGTCTCTCTCTGTCTCTCCCTGTCTCTCTGTGTCTCTGTCTCTTTCAGTGCCTCTCTCTCTCTCTCTCTGACTCTCTCTCTCTCTCTTTGCAAGTGTACTTTATCTCAGGCTGGTGGAGTCCTGAGATTGGAAGGCGAGCTTTGGTTGCTCTGGACCGATATCTCCATAGTTTTGTGACCAGAGCATGAAGACTCCTCCCTCCCACTTACAGTCCCAGTCTCCCAGGGATGAACACTGATGGCTGAGGCTAAATGCAGATTTATCAACCATCCCAGTCTGCCTGGGACTAAGGGGGACTTTCAGTTTTGAACTTGGGAAAATCTGAGCAAGCTGGAACAAGTTTTACCCTAATTAACCAGCACCCCAGACCAGTTATCATGGCTGGGAGGTGAGTTACCAAGACTCCGGTTTAGGCCAAGTGTCTGCCCTTACACCGATCCCTGCTGCCAGGTGGTTGGGGTCATGCAGGACCCATGTACACCTCACAGCTGGGGTGGGGAAAGAGTGACTTCTGTCAAGAAGGGGCAGATTGAAAACGGCCACTAAAGGGTTATTGATTTGGGCAGAAGCCCCAATTTTTTTCCATCATACACACCTAATAATTTGGTAAGTGATACCAGAAATCATTCCAATCAAACCAACTTATCATGCAATTTTCATTTTAATTCTTTCAACTGACTAAAACAAGTCTTACCCCATTACTGCTTCAATGTAATGAACGCTACCCTAAGTGAACTGAAATAGTTAATACACACCTTAGCCACTTCCATATCTAAGAAATCTAACCCATTTCTTAGCAGCTATCCCACAAAGTACTACATTAATCACTTGTTAGATCTTCCCAACTATTAAACTCTGTCAAAACACATCCTACAGTTTGATGTTCAACAGTCTGAAGCATTTATAACGGTATAATGTATGCACACTGTCAAACTGCACATTTCACCTTCTAGCAATTTTCTTTTCTTGAGAATTTAGTTTCTCCTTCATATGCTTTAGAATGGCCTCAATTCTTTAGCTCATTCTTTCAGGAAATGAAATTAATATTTAAAGGCGGTAGCAGTATAACTTCAAGAATGCCGTAGTAACAACCAGATTTCCCGTGACATAAACTACCCTCTTCCTCAGTCCGAGTCACAGAGTCAAGTCAGCCTGAAAAGGGGGTTTGAGTTCTATGAAATCTCCCAGGAAGACTTAGATCTGTTGAACAAGATGCAAAGAAACAAATGTGAAGACACGCGGGCGTTTCTAGGTTGCCTTCGGTTGCCTGTGCTTTTAAGAAAATAGATTCAGTACCATGTGAGTTAAATGGTATAGTCCAAAGAAGCATCCCAGGTTGTGAAGGCACAAAAAATCGCAACTGTGTACAAGTCTTCCACCCTCAGAGTTTCTGCTCACTCCCCTTGCCCTACTATCTTTGCACCAGCTGAAAAACTGTTAGAGTTTTCCGGCTCAAAGGAGGCTGCTCTGGAGACCACTGACCTCCCTTGAATGAAGGACCTCTTTTTCTTTTGATTCAGCAGATTGAAGTTTGATATATCTCCAAAGGATATTCCAAAGAAAAATAAGGGTAAACAACGGAGTAGAACATACCAAAGGACAGAAGTGGATAAGTTTACAGAGTGTGATGGGTTGAATTGTGTCCCCGAAAAAGATATGCTGAAGTCCTAAACCCTGTGAACGTGACCTTGTTTGGAAATAGGGTCTCTGCAGATGCTACCGGTCAACATGAGGTCATACTGGCCTAGGGTGGGTTCTGACCCAATACGACTGGTGTCCTTATACAGCAGGAGAAGAGACACAGAGACAGGGGAGACAGCCGTGTGAAGATGGAGATGGAAATTGGAGTGATGTATCTACAAGCCCTGGAGTGTAAGCACTGTCAGGACCTCCAGGAGCTGGAATAGGCAGGAAGGGTCCCCCCCAGCGCCCTGCAGCACCCTGAATTTGGATTTCGGGCCCTCAAAACTGTGAGAGAATAAATTCCTGTTGTTTTAAGCCTCCCAGTGTGTGGTACTTTGTTATGGCAGCTCTGGAAACTAAGACACAGAACAAAAGTCCTTTGTCCTGAGTAACCGAAATACAACAGGTCGCCCTCTTGGGCAATGGCAGCGCCTCCTTGTCCTCAGCTCTAGCTGCTGGGGACACAAACACACTACCCCAAGTTCCACATTTCCCCCAGCCCATCTCATCTCACTCCCAGCCTCTTTGCAAAAATTGCACTAGACTAGGTGTAGAGAAAGCTGGAAGAGAGAGTGGTGGAAAGTACATCCTTGAGAAGGAACAGAAAGGCTTAGAAGGAAGTGGAAAGTTCTGGAAAGGAAGCAAAGTGGAGACAAGAGGGAATGCATCACATTAAGCAGAGTGGCGCCAGCCTCAAGCCACAGAAGGGAACAAAGGCATCTTGGCGAGCACATTGAGAGTGGGAGACAGAAGGAAACCCACAGCCTGGCAGGGGTGGGCACCCGCTGAGTCCAAGAAGGGTGACAGCTTTGGCCCACATCACAGCTACCTTCACATGAATGTGTCACCCACTTAAAGAACTGATGGAGGACGCTTTGAATCATGAAAATATATACCTACTCCTCACTTACAACTATCTTTTTATCTGGCATTTTGCATTTACAACAATAGTAAAAAAAAGTCTACTATTCAACTATTTTTCACATTAACGACCTATGTCTGGCAGTAACAAATGCTGAGATGTGAGGCAAGAGCAATGCTGGCTTTGATGGTTAACGTTATGTGTCAACTCAGCTGGACCATGATTCTCAGTGGTTTGGCAGTTATGTAATGATGTAGTCATCCTTCATTTTGTGATCTGATGTGGTCATCCTCCGTGTTCGCATAATGCCAATTTTCACATAACAACCAGGTCTTTGGAACCTTACCATATCGGTAAGTGAGGAGAAAGTGTATTACCTAATTTTAAAATCCACCACTTGTCTGTCAGTTTGTCATACTGTGGTGGCTTGTGTGTTTCTATAATGCTGGAAGCTATGTCATCATTATTTCCAATACCAGCAGGGTCACCCGTGGTGGACAGGTTTCAGGAGAGCTTCCAGAAGAAGACAGATTAGGAAGAAAGGTGATTTACTTCCAAAAATCAGCCAGTGAAAACCCCAGGGATCTCAACAGAATATTGTCCAATATTGTGCTGGAAGATGAGCCTCTAGGTTGGAAGGCACTCAAAATACATAGTGGCCACAACAATGGACTTGAGCATACTAACAATCATGAAGATGGTGAAGGATTGGACATTTCATTCTGTTGTACATGGGGTCACCATGAGTCAGAGCGGCCTCAACAGCACCCAACAATAAAAATTTTTAAATGACTAATTTTTTTGAACCCCTGAAATTGAGAGCAAACTGAAACAAGTGAACCTAAACACAGAGAAAGGATTTGTCTCCAATGAGTTTACAACACAGCACTCTGAATACACATCCTAAAAGGCTGAGTTTTAAGGACAAAAGAATGGCATATTAAAGTTGAATTTCACTCAATATTTTTATAGTTTTAAAATAACTATACAATATTATTACAAACTCACTAGTTTTTAATAATATTGTATAGTTATTTTAAAAACTGTTTCCTCTGTATGGGATGATCAAGTAGTAAGTAATCATATTAATGATTGTTGTAGGTTGAATGAAAAATGGCCCCTCAAAAGATAGCCATGTCCTAATTCCTGGAAAATGTGAATGTTACCTTATATAAGAAAAAAATAATGACTTAGCAGACGTGATTGAGTTAAGGATCTTGAGATGGGAGATTCCACAGGATTATCCAGGTGGACCCTAACTGCCATCACATCTGTTCTCAGCCATCACATCAAGGGACATACAGAGGAGGAAGCAGCTATGTGAAGATGGAGGCAGAGACTGGAGTGACGCTGCCACAAACTAAGGTACGTCGGGGACCACCAGAAGCTGGGAGAGATGAGGAAGTCTTCCTTAGAGGTTTTGAAGACAGCATGACCCTGCTGCCATTTTTAAGTCACCAAGTTTATGGTACGATGTTCCAGCAGACACAAGAAACTAATATAATGATTTTGTTGTTGTTGTTAGATGACACTGAGTCAATTTTCAACTCATAGCGACCCCACGTGACAGTAGAACTGCCCCATAGGGTTTCCTAGGCTGTAATCTTTACTGAAGCAGATTACTGGGTCTTTCCCTGTGGAGCCACTGGGTTGGTTCGAACCACTGACCTTTCGGTTAGGAGCCAAGCACTTAACCATTGCGCCACCAGGACTCCTCTACAACGATGTCAGGAAATCAATATCTTCAGCTAATAGAAAAAATGTATAAATTACAAGATCAAAGAAATTAAGAGTATATGTTGTTACATCGTTGTTAGGTGCCGTGGAGTTGGTTCTGACTCATAGTGACCCTATGTACAACAGAACGAAAGGGTACATGCTATTATTAAAATTAAGGTGAAGCTATCAATATAAACTCATGAGTTTTTTTTTCCAATAAGTTATTGCACTGGTTGTAAGATTCACCTCTTGTTTACATTTTAACATCTCTGAAATCAGGATTTCTCATATAATCAGTGGCAATTTGTACATAAATTTGTTGTGATCTGTTTTCTCAATGGTGCATAAAATAATGGTGCATGACAACAATAAATGATGCCTTCGTTTGATGAAAAGCAGAATGTGCCTCCTAGTTTTGGGCATTGAAATGGCCTCGACAAAGATTAGACAAGCCCATAAAACGAACAATTACATACATAGCTCAACCATGTATACGAGAGTAAATGGGCACATGAGCCCAGCAGCAAAGACAAGGAGGCAGAAGGGGACAGGAAAGCTGGACGAATGGACATGGGGAACCCAGGGTCGAGAATAGGAGAGTGTTGACGTGTCACGGATTTGGTAACTGGTGTCACAAAATAATATCCATATTAATTGTTCAATGAGAAAATAATTTGCTCTGTAAACCTTCATCTAAAGCACAATTTAAAAAAAAGAAAGAACGAAAGAAAGGGCCTAGAAACTCCCACTAGCCAGGCTATGACAATTTGAGCAACAAAAAATCTATTGATGATGGTGGATTGAAATACAATGAACCAATGAAAATACATTTGTCCCTAATGATACTAAAAAAAGTGAGAAATCAAGAAAAATATGGAGCCCTGGTGGTGCAGTGGTTGAGTCTGGCTGCTCACCAAAAGGTCAGAGGTTCAAATCCACCAGTCATTCCTTGGAAACTCTATAGGGCAGTTCTACTCTGTCCTGTAGGGTCGCTATGAGTCTGAATCCACCCAACAGCAATGGGTTTTTGGGTTTACCGTAACTTACTTTGAAAATTGATAATTAAAATAAAAGAAATAAGCATTTATCAAGCTTTTCCAGTAAAATTGGTATTCAGAAAAACCAATTATCTGATTGTCATTGATTGTATTATGTCCCCCAAAAAATGTGTGTATCAATTTGGCTGGGTCATGATTCCCAGCATTGTATGATTGTGTACCATTTTGTAATTTGATTTCCTTACGTGTTGTAAACTCTATCACTATGATGTAATAAAATGGATTAGCGGCAGTTATACTGATGAGGTCTACAAGATTGGATAGTGTCTTAAGCTTATCTCTTTTGCAATATAAAAGAGAGACACACACAGAGGCACATGGGAACCTCATACCACCAAAAAAAGCAGTGCCGGGAGCAAAGCAGGTCCTTTGGACCTGAGGTTCCTGCGCAGAGAAGCTCCTAGATCAAGAGAAGATTGATGACACAGACTTTCCTCCAGAGTCAACAGAGAAAGCGTTCCTCTGGAGCTGATGCCCTGAATTTGGACTTGTAGCCTACTGGACTGTGAGAGAATAAACTTCTCTTTGTTAAAGCCCTCCACTTGTGGTATTTCTGTTAGAGCAGAGCTAGATGACCAAGACACTGACGGACGAGGAGAAGCTCTGCTTTACAGAAGACAGACCAATAAAAGTGAAAAGGAATGATGGAATTTGAAAAATCAGCATTCTGATTCTGCAAACTCTTACAAGGCTACTGGCTCTGGCAAGGATTTTCAAATGATGTTAAAACTATTGGCATATGATTGATGGAAACTGGATATTGATATAATGTCAAAGCAGGACCACAGCCAGAATGTTCTTTAGAAGCGAAGATGGAAAGACTTTGTCTTGCTTCCTTTGGACATGTCATCAGGAGGGACCAATTGCTGGAGAAGGACAACATGCCTGGTAAAGTAGAGGGTCAGTGAAAAAGAGGAAGGCCCTCAATGAGATGGATTGACACAGTGGCTGCAACAATGGGCTCAAACATAGCAACATTTGGGAGGATGGCGCAGGACCGGACACTGTTCCATTCTGCTGTACATAAGATCGCTGTGAGTCAGAGCCAACTGGATGGCACCTAACAACAACAAGCCTATAAACTAGCTTCCAGTTTATAGGAAACAGAGAGGAGAGAACCAAAAGAACCAAACCCGCTGCCGTCGAGGCAATTTCGACTCATAGCGACCCTCTACTGCTCCATAGGGTTTCCAAGGAGCATCTGGTGGATTCGAACTGCCCATCTTTTGGTTAGCAGCCGAACACTTAACCACTTCACCACAGAGCTCCTACTGGACACTGGAGGGGGAGAGAGGACCAAGTCAAATAGCACCGTGAGGAAGAAACCTGACAAACCCAGAAAGTGGGAAGTCTTGCAGGAAAACTGGCCTGACCAATCCAACAAGTCAGGTCGTGAGAACAAAGAGGGAAATGTGTTGGGGTAAAACACACTCAGGGATCCAAAAACCAGATTCCATGAGTGGCCCTGGGCGGGGGCTTAGAGTGAACAAACCAACTAAGCAGAACATTTGGGGACAAGCGAGAAACCTGACTCTGGACTGTGTGTAGGGTAACGTGGAAATTATGGGCATGGAGGTGGAGATAACTCACTGAAAAAATCGCCTCACCACTCAGCACGTAGCCTGTGATCTTATTCTGCTTGAGAAAGCCTGTCTACACATCTATCATATACACACATAACCTGGAACAATACACACTAAGGTGTTAAAAGTGATAATCTCTCAACAATAGAAATAGGGTGATTTATTTTCTTATTTACCAGTCTTTTCTCACTTTCTGGAATATACATTTGCTGTATTTGTACATTATCTTTTAAACAGAAAACAAAATCCACTCGAGTTTCCATTTCTGGCAGTGTGCTAGACTAGATACTCTGGCCAACTCCCCCACTGAAACAACGAAATGTGTTGGAGAAGACAGAAACACCTTCCAAATGTATTAATGCACCAGCAAAAAAGTAAAGATTTCTCCAAAACCAAAACAAACAAAGAAGAGGCAAGAGGGGAAACCGGGGAACTAGGCTCAGTGTGTGAGCTGAAATTTCAAAGGCAGGCACTGAAAGAACTGAAGAAGAGTCTGGAATTTCTGAACTAGTAGCCAGGAAAATGGCAGGAGAAGAAAAGAAGTTGAGAAACGGAGGGCAAATAACAAGGGCAAAAGCATATGGTCAACAGGAATCCAAATATATGTCCATAAATGAGCATAAATGGACTAAACATTCTAGTTGAAAGACAAAGATGGTCAAACGGGATGCTTGCATCCAAAGCATACGGTTTACAAAAGACACATGTGAAATAAAGGGTACAAGACAGGAAGGTTAGAAGAAAACGGACAGGGGAAGACAGGCCAGGAAAACAGTAACCAAACAAAAGAGCTGCATCACTCCACTGGATATTGTATAGAGTTCATATCAATATGATATGATACAGATCCATGCTGCAGTTGATCTAAGACCACACGAATGATATCATCTATTATATAGATCTAGTTCTAGACTAGGTACAGATATAGGTATAGACAGGAGTCCCTGAGTGGTGCAAATGTTTAAGTACTCAACCACTAGCCAAAAGGTTGGTGGTTCGAACCCACTCAGAGGCGCCTTGGAAGACAGTCCTGGTGATCTGCTTCCAAAAGGTCACAGCCTTGAAAACCCTATGGAGCAGTTCTACTTTACAAACACGGAGTCGCCATGAGTTGCAATTGACTTGGTAGCAATTAACAACAATAGGTTTAGACACACACACGCACACACACACACACACACACACACACATACACACACACACGCACACACACACGCACACACGACTTCATATATTAGGTATATCCACCTTAAGGCATTTGTAAGCATGGAGCTAAAACAAAATGATATTTTTTTAATTTACCAAGAAGGTGTAACAATTTGAAACTTGCGTGCAGCTCATAAAACCAACTCAAAGTATATAAAGCAAAAAATGACAGAAGGACAAGGAGAAACACTCAGACAACAATCACATGGAAAATTTTCACACTCTCCTTTCAGCGACTGACAGGTCAAATGGAGGGGTGCGTGTGCGTGTGCGTGTGCGTGTGCATGTGTGTGTATGTAGTTATTATGGCTGTGATAGATTAAACACTATAATCAATAAGATTCATTTAAGGTACCTCTAAAGAATATTGCACCCAAAAGTGGAAAGAACAAATTCTTCTTAAATGTACATGAAGCTTTTACAAAACTCGACAACATTTTGGGCCATAAAGCAAGTTTCAACACATTTTAAAGGATTTGGAATGTACAGACCACTGTACAATTAAGTTAGAAATCAGTAACAAAGAGATAAGGGGAAAAAAATGCACGTGTATACCACGGACTTCAGACTGCTGTGAACATGGCTACAGCAGAATAACTGTGCCCACGCAGAGCAGGGGCCATACAGAACCTTCTGGGAAAATTTTAAGTGACGGGTGTGAGTGAGCATCCACCAATTGTCCAGTGTGGAAATTAATGTTTGAGTCTGCATACACAGGGTTAATTTAGATTTTAAAGGACCTTTTCTTCTTTGCAATGTGGGAAATCATTTGTCCTAAGGAATTCGTAGGGCTTTCTGGTCCAGCCTTTGTGCTTTTCCAAACCATAATGTTCCCACGGTCGAGCAGGATGAAATCCTCGGTACAGCTGGATGTTAACAACACCCTTGTGAGTTGGATCTTTCTTAGGATAAGCAGAGGAAATCAGTAAATTTAGGTCATCTTTCTTATTTTATCTACTTGAAGTTGAGCTGTAAGTACTGCACCAGGGACCACAAATTGGCCCATGGACACTGCATGTTTAAACCCTGCTGAAAATGGGGGATTTGTACCCAGATTGCAATGGGGTTTACTGATAAACACTGAAGAACTGCTATGTTCAGTAAGATATGTAGTTCTCTCTGCTTTTATTGGGGAAATATTCTGGGGCTCTGAAAAGATGATTGCGGATTAACTTAACAGTAATGGGGAAAATTCCAAAATGGCCTCCGAGTACAGAGGTACTCTCAGGAACACTGTGGTCAGCAGACTCCCCTGGTTGTAACTAGACCCACGAATCATCACTCTGGAGAGATTGGGGTTTTTAGGCCTGTTTCTACTGATTTATACAACATGATAGGAGAAATGGCAAACACAGAGAAACTGCCTACCTTGAAGACTTCCATCTCTGGTGAAAACAGAAATCAGAATCCCAAGCAGTTGTTGAGAGGTTGTGTGGTGGGATATTGAAGAAAAGGGAGATGCACACAAAAAAAGAGGTGATAAGGTGACAGAGAAGGGGGGCAGAAGGCAGTTGTTATGGATTCAGTTGTATCCCCTAAAAACATGTGTTCCTGGCCCTTGTACCTGTGGATCTGATTGTGTTCAGAAATGAGGTTTTTCTTTAGTTATGTTAATGAGGTCATATCAGAGTAGCATGGGTCCTAAACCTAATCACTTTTGAGTGACAAAAAGAGCAGACTAGACACAGAGACACACACAGGGGAAGACGGATGCCACGTGAGGATCATCTACAAAACAAGGAATGAAGGTACGCCTGGGGCTGCCCACAGGGACCTTTAGCTTCCCAAACAATAAGAAAATAACGGTCTGTTCTTTAAAGCTACCCAGTTATGGTATTTGTGTTGCAGCAGCACTAAGAAACTAATACAGCAGTGAATTCCAAAGTGATTCAAGTGTGACTATATGTATTTGGCTCATTACTAAACCAAACTAGAAGTTATACAGAGGATAATCAATACTCTGAAAATTCTTTCTGTCTCTGGTATTGTCTACACTACTTGGTTCATGAAGAAAAGCAATGGTGGGGTTATGTAGGACAGTGCTTTCCAACCTTCTTCACACTGTGGCACAGAAAGCGGTTACTCCGCACATGGTGGGGGCTGCTCCCCACCTGGACCAGCCCTGTCCTTCCCCCTACACACACCCCTACTTGAGGAGATCAATATTGAGGCAACAAATTGAGAAGCTTGACGGTACTCCCCAAATGAATAGCTGTGTAACAGGCATCTCAAACCGAACATCCGAACCCAACTCCTCGTTTTCCACACAAACCAACTCCTCCCACAGATTTCCCATCTCAGTAAGGGCAACTCCGTCCTTCTAGTTGCTCAAGCCAGGGTTGGTCCTTGACTCCTCGCTTTGCTCACATCCATCATCCAATTCACCAGCAAACAGGGCTTGGGATATGGTTGTGGTGGTGCAGTTCTTAGTTGCCACCAAGTCAGTGCCAACTCATAGGGATCTATGTGTAACAGAATGAAATGCTGCCCAGTCCTGTGCCATCTTCATGATCGTTGGCATGTGCGAGTCCATTGTTGAGGCTACTGTGTCAATCCATCTCACTGAGGGTTTCCCGCATTTTTGATAATCCTCTACTTTACTAACCATGGTTAAGGTTGTGTGTCAACTTGACTGGGCCATGATTCTCAGTGGTTTGGCAGTTAGGATGTAGTTTGGCAATTATATAATGATATAATCAACTAGAGATCTAGTTTGAGATCTGCTTTGAGCAGCCAATCAGTTAAAAGGGAGCTTCCTTGGGGATGTGGTCTGCTTCCAGTATATAAATGGATGTTCCAACAAGACTCTTGCTCTGGATCCTGCACCTGGCTTGTCATCATCTGACCTCTGGTTCTTGGGACTTGAGCTAGCAGCTCACCTGCCAATCTTGGAATTTGTCAGCCTCCA
>NW_004444008.1:1440601-1442348 GCF_000243295.1 Trichechus manatus latirostris | reverse complement strand
GTCCTTTTCTAGTGATTGGTCTTTGCTGAAGATGTGTCCAAAGTAAGCGAGTTAAAGTCTCACCATCCTCACTTCTAAGGAGCATTCTGGTTGTATTTCTTCTAACACTGATTTTGTTCATTCTTCTGGCAGTCCACAGGATATTCAATATCCTTCACCAATACCACAGTTCAAATGCATCAGTTCTTCTTCTGTCTTCTTTTCTCATTGTCCAGTTTTCGCATGCATATGAAGCCACCGAAAAGACCATGGCTTGGGTCGGGCGCACCTTAGTCCTCAAAGTGACATCTTTGGTTTTTAACACTTTAAAGGGGTCTTTTGCAGCACAGTTGCTCAATGCAGTACATCATTTGATTTCTTGATGCTGCTTCCATGGACTTTGATTGTTTATCCAAGTAGAATGAAATCACTGATGACTTCAATTTCTTCTCCATTTCTCAGGATGCTATCTATTGGTCCATGGGACTTGGTAGCCCCTCAGTTAACATTGATTGAATGATTGAAGGAATGAATGCTTCTCAACATCTATGGTCTGCTCAGACCCAAAGGAACAGCTCTTCCTACGTCCCCGTGGCACCGATACAGAGCGTGACACTGGTGGGGTTGAGGCTGCCTGAGAGGGTGGGTGACTATTTCTTGGCAGCAGATGAGAATGAGGCCTGGGCCATTTTAATCAACTGTAAGGCCAAGAAAGTGTGGTTTTAGTGGGAAATACAGAAGTGTTTTAGAAGATGGCCAAAGAAAAAGAAAAAGGAGAAAGAGAATCATCCATGACACCACCTGTGGCAAAAAGAGAAAAACAGGAGCAGAGAAGAAAACCCGTTTACAAAAGGATAAGTTTGAATATTGTGCGGTTCACAGAGTCACACGAGATTCATACAACATAACCTGAACCCAGTGTAGGGGGAAGAAAGAATCACAGGAGCCCTGGTGACACAGTGGTTAAGCGCTCAGCTGCTAACCAAAAGGCTGGCGGTTCAAACCCATTAACAGTTCCACGGGAGAAAGACCCAGCAATCTGCTCCTGTAAGGATTGTTGTTGTTGTTGGTGTTAGGTGCCATCAAGTCACCTCCGACTCATAGCAACCTCATGCACAATGGAACGAAACACTGCCTTGTCCTGCACCATCCTCACAATCATTGCTATGCTTGAGCCCATTGTTGTAGCCACTGTGTCAAAAGATTACAGCCCGGGAAATCCTATGAGGCAGTTCTACTCTGTCACATGGAGTCATTATGAGTCGAAATTGACTCGATGGCACCTAACAACAACAACATAGCATCGCATAATTATTACTTTCAAAGGGAGTCTGATTTACCGTTCATATTGTTATTTCATTGTATGAGAAAGACAGTGAGCAAGGAGTCTTCAGAAACACATGAATGGACAATTCACAAAAGAAAGAGTGAAAAGCCGATCATCTTAGGAAAAAACGTGTTTAACTTCACAATAAAAGAAGCTCACAATAAAACAATAACAAAACAACTTTCCTATATACTGGGTAGGATCATTTAAACGACAACACCAAAAGAATTTCTAAACCAGCATTAGCGGGAGTATAAAGTTGGCATAACCTTTCTAAGGGAAAAGTTGGCATTATAAAATTCATATTCTAGTATTCAGCAACAGCACTTATAATTTACTCCACTTCACCCACAAAGGTTTTGTTTGTTTGCTTTTGTTTTTATCAAGAGATCATTATACCTGAGAAGTACCTGAACAGGGACTGGCAGTTCCAGTTTGGAA
>NW_004444008.1:1422222-1428003 GCF_000243295.1 Trichechus manatus latirostris | reverse complement strand
CCAACTCTTCAGACAGGGATTGGACTGGACTGTGGGACACAAAGTGATACTGGTGAGGAGTGTGCCTCTTAGCTCAAGTAGATACAAGAGACCAAAGGGGCAGCTTCTGTCCAGAGGTGAGATGGGAAGGCAGAGATGGTTAGGAGCTGGTTGATTGGACATGGGGAAGCAGGAAAGAAAGGAGGAGTGTGCTGTCACAGAATGGGGTGAGCAATTAGGGTCGCATAACACTGTATGTATAAAATTTTGTATGGGAGACTAACTTGAAATGTAAACTTCACTTAAACTACAATAGGAAAGAAAAAAAGAAACTCTGTACCCATTAAAGATACATCTCCATTTCCCCATGCCCCAGCCCCTGGTAACCACTAATAACCCTGGTCTCTATCCATTTGCCTTTCTAAACATTTCATTTAAGTGGGACCATACAATATTTGTCTTCTGTGTCTGGCTTGTTTTACTCAGCACGATGTCTTCAAGGTTCATCCACATCATAGCATGTGTTAGAACTCCACCTCTCTATGGTTGAGTGATATCCTATTGTATGGATAGACCACATTCTGTTTATCCATTGGTCTGCTGGTGGACACTTGGGTTGTTTCCACTTTTGGCTATTGCGAATAGTGCTGCAATGATCATTGGTGTACAAGTACCTGTTTGAGTTCCTGCTTTCAAATCTTATGGTTATATACTTAGGAGTGGAGTGGCTGGGTCATATGTCTTTTTTGAGGAACTGTTTTTAACAATGGCTATACCATTTTATAGTCCCACCAGGAGTGAATGAGAGTTCTATCTTCTCCGCATCCTTGCCAACACTTGCTGTTGTCCATTTTTGCCTACAGCCACCCTGGTGGGTGTGAAGTGGCAGGCAACGTCCCTTCTAGCAGCTCTTTACTGCTGCACGTGTTCCTCCTCGTGCCCATCTCTCCAGATTTAGAGGAACCGAATCCTTACTCTAGTCACCTCCTGGGACTGTCCTGCAGAGACTAGGATGACGATGCTTCACTTCTGCCAGCTTCCAGGTCTTGCGCCACACAGAACCCAAACCATCCCAGCTTACTCTCCAGACTGGAAAAATAAACAGTTACCATGGAGGCAACTCTGACTCATGCAACCCTGTATGTGTCAGAGTAGAACTGTGCTCCATAGGGTTTTCAATGGCTGGTTTTTCGGAAGTAGATTACCTGGCCTTTCTTCTGAGGCACCTCTGGGTGGACTAGAACTGCTAACCTTTTGGTTAGCAGCCAACTGCATTAACTGTTTGCACCACCCAGGGACTCTGTTCCAGACCAAAAGTGAGTCCTATCTCTCTTCTCCCTCATGAGCATATGTTTTATAGAATGATATGGTGTTCTCCCAGTTCCAACCGCAAGAGAGTTGTAGCTAAAGCCTCTGGATCCACTACCTTTGAAGAAGGAAGTTAGGGAAGAAATTCCTTTCAGAGTACTTTCCCGATGCCCTGCATGGACTGGGAATACCTGGATCAGGTTTCTCCAGGCTGATCAAAACCAGGGCACGAGGCACAGCCTCCTGGACAGGTGTGAGCACCTAGCCAAGGACAGCCAATTACCAGGCTGGCAGGTCACCTGAAGCGGAATTTTCAGGGGCCTGAGGATGCAAAGCTCAAAACAGGAAAGTGAAACGCAAGTTACAGCTGGGAATTTGCACACTATAGAGCAAAGTGTTAGCCCAGATTTTCTGGGCCTGTGGATACGCACAGAAGATGGTGGTGTGAAGTTTCAACAACTGAACAACACCAGACAGAGCGATCATGGCCTCAGCAGCGGCAGAAGGGGAAAGACCAACCATGCTCGCTTTTGGCCTTTCCTGTACCCCTGTGTATGCGCATCCAACAACAAAGTCCTAAATACTTGAAGTCCCACAAGTGAGTCACTCTTCCTTAAATCCAGAGAGCTCGCTGAGGAGAGCGTTTAAATGGCATTTAAGTTAATACCAAAGAGTAACTGGAGGAGGAAGGGGATGTTGAAATTCATTTTATACTGAAGTATTATTATAAAATCACTTGTATATTAGTAATTTGAGTTCCTGGGTGGTGCAAACGGTTCATGTGCTCAGCTGCTAACTGAAAGATTGGGGGTTCAAGTCCACCCAGAGGTGTCTCAGAAGAAAGACCTGGTGATCTACTTCCAAAAAATTAGCCATTGAAAACCCTATGGATGCAGTTCTACTCTGATACATGTGGGGTCACCATGAGTTGGAGTTGACTCCATGGCAACTGGTTTAGTTGTTTAGTTTTGTATTAGTAATTTAAATTATTTTCCCAAAAAAAGTCCATTTCTAAGAATGAGAATTATATATATATTGAGATAAATTCCCTTATCATTACACAATTCCAGGAACAGAATGAATATCACCGTGAAAGTGTCTTAGTCACCTACTGCTGCTATAACACAAACATCACAGGTGGGTGGCCTTAAAGAATAGAAACTTATTGTCTCACAGTTCTGGAGGACAGAAGTCCAAATCAGGGTCTCGGCCATGTCACTTCCTTCCATGTTGGTAACCCTAGGCATTCCTTGGCTCCTTGGCTTGTAGACGGTACTCATGTGGCATCTGTCTTCCCCTCTGTTTCTGTTTCTGTGTCTATTCTGCTCTTTTTATAACTCAGAAGTGATTAGGTTTAGGACACACCCTACACTGATAATGGCCTCATTAACATAACAAAGAAAACCCTATTTCCAAACAGGATTACATCCACAGGTATAGGGGTTAGGATTCCAACTGGTATTTGGGGGAGGGGGGACACAACTCAGCCCATAACAAAGAGTCACCACCTCACACACTGTGTGTGAGTTTCTGTGGACTGTATTTCACTTGAGATATATCTACAATGGTCTAAGAAAAAAGAAAAAGTGGTATAGTTCAACTGCATTGTTCATAAAATTAATTGACATGAGTACTGTCAGTGATCACTTTTATGGAAATTTCTAAAAAGAATTCTTATAAAAATAAGCAAGGCAGTAAACCAAGGAAGGCAATGGAATGATGAGTTTCACTAGAGCTCCTGGAGGTGAGAAGGTTGAGTCTTGTCTTTTACTCAACCTTACCTGAAAGCTCCACCACCTGTATATCAGTCTGTCGTCCTGTGGTGGCTTGTGTGTTGCTGTGATGCTGGAAGCTATGTCACCGGTATTTCAAATATCAGCAGGGTCCCCTCTGGTGGACAGGTTTCAGCAAAGCTTCCAGACTAAGACAGACTAGGAAGAAAGGTCTAGTGATCTACTTCTAAAAATTGGCCAATGAAAACACTATGGATCACAACAGGATATAGTCCAATATAGTGCTGGAAGATGAGCCCCTAGGTTGGAAGACACTCAGAATACACAGTGGCCACAAAACAGACTCAAGCATACCAATGATCGTGAAGATCGTGCAGGACCAGACAACATTTCATTCTTTTGTACATAAGGACAACATGAGTCAGAGCTGACTCAACAGCAACTAAAACAAGAAAAACCTGAAAGAGTGGCTTGAGTCCTGATTCATACTACACGTGGATATGTTTATGAGTCAGTTTCTAAACGCTGCTGTTTCCACAATCTATAGATTTCATGATCAAAACAAGAGTACTTTTTCAATATGCTTCCCAGAGAAGCAATGTAAAGAAGGTCTAAAAAAGAAAGCTGGGCCAATACAGAGCCACTGAGTCCTCAGGAAGATTAAAAATGGAAGTATGGGGAAGTCTTTCTTACTCTGTTTATCTCATGACATCCTTTTAATAAATCTATTGAGAAAAATAATGCTAGCAGTACTCAGAGGGAAACTAATAGCAATAAATTCCTACATGAAAAGACAAGAAAGATCTAAATCAACAGCCTAACTCAATACTTGAGGAAATAGAAACAGAAGCATAAACTAAGCCTAAACCTACCAGAGGCAAAGAAATAACAAAGATCAGAGCAGAAATAAATAAAATTGAAAACAGAAAACCAACAGAGAGAATAAACAAAACCAGAAGTTGGTTCTTTGAGAAGATACACAAAATTGACAAAACTTTAGCTAGACTGACAAAGAAAAAAAGAGGAAATATGCAAATAACCAAAATAAGAAATGAAAGAGGAGACATTACAACTGACCTGACAGAAATAAAGAGAATCATGATAGAATATTATGAATAACTGTACAGAAACAAACTGGATAATCTAGATAAAATGGATAAATTCTTAGAAGCACACAACCTACCCAGACTGACTCA
Source organism: Trichechus manatus latirostris (assembly GCF_000243295.1). NCBI lineage: Eukaryota > Metazoa > Chordata > Mammalia > Sirenia > Trichechidae > Trichechus > Trichechus manatus. Next base: position 1,423,787 of record NW_004444008.1, on the reverse strand, counting down.
AGAGGAAACAGAAAGTCTCAACAGACCCACAGCAAGTGAAGAGATCAAATCAGTGATCAACAAACCTCCCAACAAAAAAAGTCCTGAACCAGATGGCTTCACTGGGGAATTCTGTCTAACACTTAGAGAAGAATTGACACCAATCCTGTTTAAACTCTTTCAAAAGATAGAGAAGCAAGGAATGCTCCCTAATTCATTTTATGAAGCAAACATAACACTGATACCAAAACAAGACAAAGACAGCAGAAGAAAAGAAAACTACAAGCCAATGTCCCTTATGAGTATAGATGCAAAAATCATCAACAAAATACTAGTGAACACAATTCAACAACATATTAAAAGAGTCATACACTACGACCAACTGGGATTTATTCCAGGAATGCAGGAATGATTCAACATTAGAAAATCAATCAATGTGATACACCACATCAATAAAACAAAGGAAAAGAACCACCTGGTCATCTCTATGAATGCAGAAAAACATTTAATATAATACAACACCCTTTCTTGATGAAAACGCTCAAGAAAATTGGAATAGAAGGGATGTTCCTCAATATGATTTAGAGCATATATGAAAAACCAACAGCCAACATTTAATGGAGAAACATTGAGAGCTTTCCCCATTGAAATCAGGAATAAGACAAGGGTGCTTGCTCTCACCACTTCTATTCAATATTGTATTAGAAGTCCTAGCCAGAGCAATAAGACAAGAAAAAGAAATAAAAGGTATACAGACTGGAAAAGAAGTAAAATTATCTCTATGCACAGATGACATGATCCAATATATAGAATATCCCAAATGGTCCACAAGAAAGCTTCTAGAGCTAATAGAGGAATTTAGTAAATGTATAGGTTACAAGGTCAACAAACAAAAATCTGCTGGGTTTCTATACACCAACAATGAGAAATTAGGGAAATGATTCCATTTATGATAGCATCTAAGAGAATAAAATGCCTAGGAATAAATTTAACCAGGGATGTGAAAGACTTATACAATGAAAATTATAAAACACTGCTGAAAGAGATTATCCATTGCTGGTAGAAATAAATAAATGGAAAGATATTCTATGTTCATGGATTAGAAGACTTAATATCATTAAGATGTCAATACTACCCAATGCAACCTATAGATTCAACATAATCCTGATCAAAATTCCAAGAGCCTTCTTTCCAGAAATGGAAAAACCAATCCTCAACATCATATGGAATGGCAAGAGGCCTCAGATAGCTAAAGTAATGTTGAAGGAGAAGAACAAAGTAGGAAGACTCACACTTTCTGATTTTAAGACATATTCTACAACTACAGTAATCAAAACAGCCTGGCACTGGCATAACAGTAGACACACAGACCAATGGACTAGTTGAAAGTCCAGAAATAAATCCACACATCTATGGTCAACCAATTTTTGACAAAGGTGCTAAGTCCATTCAATGGGGAAAGAAGAGTCTCTTCAATAAATGGTGATGGGAAAATCGGATTTCCACATGCAGAAAAATGAAACAGGATACATGCTTCATGTCATATACAAAAACAAATTCAAAAAGGATTAAAGACTTAACTATGA
>NW_004444008.1:1419365-1421005 GCF_000243295.1 Trichechus manatus latirostris | reverse complement strand
GTTATGATCCACACAGTCGAATGCCTTTGCATAGTCAATAAAACACAGGTAAACATCTTTCTGGTATTCTCTGCTTTCAGCCAGGATCCATCCGACATCAGCAAGATACCCCTCGTTCCATATCATCTTCTGAATCCGGCGTGAATTTCTGGAAGTTGCCTGTCAATGTACTGCTCAGCCGCTTTTCAATGATCCATATTTATGCTTATTCCAAAGAAAGGTGATCCAACCAAATGCAGAAATTATCAAACAATATCATCAATATCACACGCAAGTAAAATTTTGATGAAGATCATTAGAATAAATAAGTAGGACCTCATAAAAATTTAAAACTTTTTTTCATCAAAAGACTTTGCCAAAAAAAGTAAAAAGACAAGCTGCTGACTGGGAGAATATCTTCAGGAATCATATATCTGATAAGAATCTCAACAACGAAAATATATATAAAACTTTGACAACTTAACAACAAAAAGACAAATAACCCAATCATAATATGGGCAAAGGATCTGAATAGACATTTCACCAGAAAGGATATTCAAATGGCACCAAACACATGAAAAGATACTCAACATCATTAGCCATCAGAGAGACGCAAATCAAAACCACAATGAGATACCATTTTACTCCCACTAGGAGTGCTAAGATAAAAAACAAAACAAACTAACAAATGTTGGCAAGGATGTGGGGAAATTGGAACCCTTATCCATTGCTGGTGGAAATGCAAAATGGTACAGCCATTGTGGAAAATAGTGTGGTAGTGCCTCAAAAAACTAAAAATAGAACTACCATATGATCCAGCAATTCCACTTCTAGGTATATGCCCAAGAGACTTGAAAGTAGGGACTCAAACAGATACTTGTACACTAATGTTCATTGCAGCACTACTCACAAAAGCCAAAAAGTGGCAACAACCTAAATACCCATCAACAGATGAATAGATAAACAAAATGCGGTGCACACATGCAATGGAATATTACTCTGCCAGTAAAAGAAATGAAGTCTTGATACATGCTACAATATGGATGGAGCCTGAAGACATATGCTGAGTGAAATAAGTCAATCACAAAAGGACAAATATTGTATGACCTCACTTACATAAAAAGATAAGAACAGGTAAATGTATAGAGACCAAAGTTTATCAGTGGTTACCAGGGACAGGAGGGAGGGAAAAAAGGTGGGGAGGTGGTTACTGCTTATGGAGTACTGGCTTTTGGCTTATGGTAAAGGAAAGATCACATTGATTGAGGATAGGGTGGCACAGCCGATTAACGTAATTGCTGTCAATAAGCTGGACAACCTGTAAAAAGTTAAATTAACAAAAGTTGTGTGATAGATATATCAACAATGAAAAAAAAAAAAAGAGTAGCTTCTGAGGCTGCTATGTACAACCAAACACTTCATGGGATTTGGTTCCTTGATTTGGAGGTTTAGGGTCATGCTTTCATGGGACATGCTTCTGTTCTGCCTCCTAGTTTTTCAAGTAGTGCCTGTGGTCGTAAAAGCTTGCAAGCGGCCGTCCAACAGAAGAACAAGGAGAGTCAGGAACAGCAGGAGGAAATGCAATGTGTGGCTAATTGCCTCCATGAACAACTGCCTCCTTTGCCATGGGACCAGAAGAACTGGATGGTACCTGGTTACCA
>NW_004444008.1:1373557-1419033 GCF_000243295.1 Trichechus manatus latirostris | reverse complement strand
AGGAGGAACAACTCAGAAAAGGGGGGTGAGAATGGTTGGGCAACTCCAAGAATGTCATCATTGTCACTGAACTGGACATGTAGAAAGTGCTGAATTGGTGTATGTTTGCTGTATACATTCTCAACACCAACCACAAAAATAAATTATTTAAAAAAATAACAGGGAAAAAAAAAGCTAATAATCCTACGAAAGAAGGAAAAAGAAGAGCCAGAACCCAGGTGCCAACAGCTTCCCATTTCTTACTGACCCTCAAACCACAGGTTGTAGGGCCCTCACCATGGGGACCTGAAGTTCCCAGCCCAAGAGAGGCCCAGAGGTGACAGCGACCCCCAAGAGTGAGGGAATAGGGAGTGGACGAAAGCAACGGAGAGAAATTCGCTTGTTGTTGTTATGAGGTGTCGTAGGAATCCTATGGACAACAGAACGAAACACTGCCAGGTCAAGAAAGTTCTAAAGTAATAAAAATAAAATGGTTTTCCTCCCAGCAATCGTCACTCATGCAAGCCTACCACTTGATGTTATGGATTGAGCTGTGTCCCCTAAAAGATACGTTGAAGTCCTAACACCTGTACCTGTGAATGTGACCTTGTTTGGGGAAGTAGGGTCTTTCTCTGAAGATCTGATCAGTTGTATTAATGAGATCATTCCAGAGTAGGGTGGGTCCTCATCCTGATTGCTTCTGAGTGGTGTTTCATAAAAAGGGAGAACAGACAGAAACAGAGAGACCTACACAGGGGGAAGACAGGAGCCACGTGACGGCGGAGGCAGATGCGTCTACAAGCAGCCAAGGAAGGCCCAGCATCGCCAGCTGCCACCAGAAGCTGGGACAGAGGCAGGAGGCAGCTCCTCTCACAAAGCCCCAGAAGAATCAGCACGGCCAAGACTCTGATTTCACGCTCCCGGCCTCCAGAACAGCGAGACACCAAATTTCTGTTGTTTAAGGCCGCCCAGGTTGTGGTATTCTGTTCTGGCAGCCGCAGGAAGCTGAGACTTGCGAGTACAGAGACACTCGGACTCAGAAATTTGTGGAACGAAGCAGAAGCACCACAGCGGGGAGGACGAGGCAGTGGCCCCCACGAAGGCTTCACTCTCCAGGCAACACGGGCAGTTAAAAGTCACACACACTTCGTATCAGATCTGCAGGCTCCTCCTTCTCCTGAGAAACGTGCTTCTACCACACACCTCACACCTGTCGGGAGTAATTACCTGAGGAGCAGAGAGGTGCCATGTTAAGTTTTAGTGACACTTTAATGAACAAGGTAGTGCCCTTGACAGATACAGAGTGAGAGCTCCTCAGATCAAAACAAAAGCCGCATAAATGGCCTCGGCAGCCCTGCGTGCACACCATCCCTAGATGGCCCCATCCCCTCAGATGCAGCACCCACTGATGTTAGTATTGACGCCTTCCGTTTTCCCTAGCAGATGTGTGGTGGGCATCGCACCCAGCAGATTCAGGCTTCTGTCCTGGAGTCCAGGGTTAACAGGACTCTTTAACTGCAGTATCAATTCTAACAGGCCCTACCTTTTGAAAGGACTACATGAAGAAGAACGGGGCATCAGGATTGGAGACTCATTAACAACCTGCGTTATGCAGATGACACAACCTTGCTTGCTGACAGTGAAGAGGACTTGAGGTACTTACTGATGAAGATCAATGACCACAGCCTTCAGTATGGATTACACCTCAACATAAAGAAAAAAAAATCCTCACAACTGGACCAATAAGCAACATTATGATAAATGGAGAAAAGATTGAAGTTGTCAAGGATTTCATTTTACTTGGATCCACAATCAACACCCATGGAAGCAGCAGTCAAGAAATCAAAAGACGCATTGCATTGGGAAAATTTGCTGCAAACGACCTCTTTAAAGTGTTCAAAAGCAAAGATATCACCTTGAGGACTCGGGTACACCTGACCCAAGCCATAGCATTTTCAATTACATTGTAAGCATGAGAAAGCTGGACAATGAATAAGGAAGATGGAAGAAAAATTGACACCTTTGAATTGTGGTGTTGGCGAAGAATATTGACTATACCATGGACTGCCAAAAGAATGAATAAATCTGTCTTGGAAGAAGTACAACCAGAATGCTCCTTAGAAACAAGGATGGCGAGACTATCTCTTATATACTTTGGACCTGTTGTCAGGAGGGATCAGTCCCTGGAGAAGGACATCATGCTTGGTAAAGTAGAGGGTCAGCAAAAAAGAGGAAGACCCTCAGTGAGATGGATTGACACAGTGGCTGCAACAATGGGCTCAAGTATAACAACAATCGCGAGGATGGCGCAGGACCGGGCAGTGTTTCATTCTGTGGTGCATAGGGTCGCTGAGTCAGAATCACTCGACGGCACCTAACAACAACAACAGCCTTTTGAAAAGAAATGCCGTCTACAAGTTTAGTAATTGATCTTCAAGTCTTCAATGGCAGAATCTGATTTCCCATAAACTTAGAGCAAGAAACAAAACAGGGTTTGTATGTAGTTGCGTGGTCTGTGTTTGTGTCTTCTTCAGACACCCGACCTAAATGTCCTCCCTGACACCAGAGGCCCATGCAGCCCTTGCCCCTCTGACCCTAAAACCCAGAGCTAAGTCAGTCTCACAAGTTAAAGGACACAGACCTCTAGATGCCAAGTCTGCCCAAGACCTCCCCATGACACCCTCGCGTCTGACCTGTTGTTGTTGTTCTTGGGTGCTGTTGAGTCTATTTTGAATCACAGCGACCTCATGTGACACAGCAGAACTGATCCATAGGGTTTTCTTGGCTGTAATCTTTATGGAAGCAGATTGCCAGGTCTTTTTCCTGCAGAGCCGCTGGGGGTGTTTCAAACTGCCAACCTTTCTGCTAGCAGCCGAGCACTTAACTGTTGTGCCACCAGAGCTCCTTCACTTATGACCTGCTGGCTACCAATTCAGGGTTCCTTCTACCCCTTCAGGTCCAATAATTCAGTAGAATGACTCACAAGACTCAGGAAAGTGTCATCTTACAATTACAGTTTTATTATGGCAAAAAGGACAAAAATAAGGAGATGCATACGGCGAGGTCTGGGAGTGTCCCCATGGCGGAGCATCTGTGTCCCAAGGATGTGTCGCTTTCCCCTATGCATCGATGTCTATCACCAACCAGGAAGCTCACCTGAGCTTCAGTGTCCAGAGTTTCTACTGGGGTCTCCTTGTTGTTGTTAGCCACTGTCAAGTCAACTCCAACTCATGGCAAACCATGTGTACAGAATAGAACTGCTCCATTGTTTTCAAGGCTGTGACCTTTCAGAAGCAAATCACCAGGACTTACTTCCAGGGCACCTCTGGGTGGGTTTGAACCACCAATCTTTCAGTTAGCAGTTCAGTGCTTAACCATCTGCACCACCCATAAACTCCTGGAGTCTCATTACATAGGCACAATTAATTGAATTATTGCCAAGTGGTTAAACTCAACCTCCGTCTCCCCTTCCCTCCCCAGAGGCTGGGCTGATCTCTTTCTGAAGTTGTCAGTCCCGACCTGAGTCACCTCATTAGCATAAAACCTCAGGTTGGTGTGACCTGGAGCTCAAGTGGATAACAAAGACACCCCAATCACTTGGAAAATTCCCAGGCTTAGAGGTTAACTCCCAGGAACTGGGGACAAAGACCGGACTCTTTGGGTAATTTTTCACCCTGGAGTACTGAAATACTTGATGGAAGTGAACGTGTCTGCTGGCACATTCTGGGGCATGTTTGCCTGATCACCAGCGCTGGTAAGAGGGGAAGTGGTTACTGTGCATGGCCCCTGGGGGCTCCCCTGAGACCCCTTTATCTTGATGACCAGGGTTTTTCTTAAGCTAAGCTCAGGGTCACCCTTTATTATCCCTACAAACACTATCTCAACTCCCGATAACCAGCTTCAGTGTCCAGAGTTTCCACTGGGGTCTCCTTGTCGCCGCTGTTAGTCACCGTTGAGTCAATTCCAACTCATGGTGACCCATGTGTACAGAGTAGAACTGCTCCGTAAGGTTTTCAAGGCTGTGACCTTTTGGAAGAAAAGCATTATCAGTGCTAACCTGGACCTGGTGTGAAAATTGGGGCCTTTCATAATGGCACATTGTCCCTCTTCAGTCAGCCCTGCCAACCCAACAGCTCTCTCTATGTTCCAAAACCTCCTGCTTCGTATTACTCAAACGTTAACCTATATTTCAGCTAAAGTGCTATCATCACTGAGTATCAAACCATGGGCAACCCTGGACTGTGACATTCTCTTGACTTCCATGATAGATCTTTAGAGCATTCTAATTAAGGAATCTAAAGGAAAAACTATTTTCAAAGAATGCAGAAAACAACAAAGTGAGGAGAAATGTAAGGCAATTTTAGACGAGTGCTCTCTTCATGAGGGGACCCTGGTGGTGCAGTGGTTAAGTGCTTGGCTGCTAATCGAAAGTCAGTGGCTCAAACCCACCAGCCCCTCCACAGGAGAAAGATGTGGCCGTCTGCTTCCATAAAGATTACAGCCTTGGAAACTTTATAGAGCAGTTCTGCTCTGCCCTATAGGGCTGCTGTGAGTCGGAATGGACTCGGGTTTGGTTTGGTTTTTTGGGCTCTCTTCACTCATCTAATCCTCGTTAAAATGGAAAACTGAGCTACCAGCCGTTGATGGTGGTTCTAAAATTCAGGATGTTGTTGTTGTTATTGTTATTAGGTGCCATCAAGTCAATTTTTCGACTCATAGTGACCCCATGTGACAGAGTAGAACTGTCCCATAAGGTTTTCTAGGCTGTAATATTTACAGAAGCAGATCACCAGGTCTTTCTCCTGTAGAGCCACTGGTGGGTTTGAACCACCTACCTTTCGGTTGACCTCTTTGAATTGTGGTGTTGTTGAAGAATACTGAATATACCATGGACTGCCAAAAGAACAAACAAATCTGTCTCGGAAGAAGTACAGCCAGAATGCTCTTAGAAGCAAGGATGATGAGACTATGGCTCACATACTTTGGACATGGTATCAGGAGGGATCAGTCCCTGGAGAAGGACATCATGCTTGGTAAAGTAGAAGGTCAGTGAAAAAGAGGAAGACCCTCAACGAGATGGATTGACACAGTGGCTCCAACAATGGGCTCAAGTATAACAACGATTGTGAGGATGGTGCAGGACCAGGCAGTGTTTCGTTCTGTGGTACATAGGGTCGCTATGAGTCGGAACCAACTCTACGGCACCTAACAACAACAACCTTTTGGTTAGCAGCTAAATGCTTAATCATTGTGCCACCAGGGCTCCTTAAAATTCAGGATGGTGGTTCTCAAAGTGTGGTCCCCAGACCAGCAGCATCAGCAGCAAATTCTCTGGCTCCACCCCAGATCCACTACATCAGAAACGCTGGGGGTGGGGTCCAGCAACCTGTGTGGGAACAATTCTTCTAGAGTTTCTGGTGCCCTCTCCCGTGTAAGAACCACTCTTATACTCAAATCAGCCAAGCAACTGCAAATCCAGTTGGGGTTTGTGTTAATCCCAAATAACTGTGTTCAGAAGGATTCTGAAGCAGAATCTGGTTCTGATGAAAATGATGCATCCCTGGAAGAAGAGGACAGCAGCTGGCAAGCCACCTAATGCCCATCCTGGGAGTCTCAAGCTCATAAACCATCCCCACTATATTTTTCTTCATATCAATGATTCCAAATAAAATATCTCCCAAACTTCTGAAGCAACTTACCCTACATATACTGACATAAAAGTGAAAAGAAGAAATAAAAAGTTTGCTGTTAGCTCAAAGACAAAACCCAAAACAAACTCTTGGCAGCACTTCTCTTTCTTCTACTAATATTTATTTCTCCCTCTCCTCCCCATATCTTGCTTCTCTTTCATGGCGCCATTATTTTAGTGATAGAAGAAGAGAAATTGAGCTGTATGTACTTCGCCTGACTCAGAAAATAAGCAATGTACAAATGTTAAACTAAAAAAAAATTGAATTTGAAAATTATTATTTACATTTCATTGACATGATGGAAGATCTCTTCATTCTTAAAAGGATTTGCAGGTAAGTTCTGTGAAAAGACTGTGTCCCCTGAGGTACCGCATGTCTGATTTGGTTGGTTTTAGTCATCATCCTGCTGCCTTTGGGAGCCGCGTCTGCAGCCCTCTCTTCCCACCCTGTCCCCCAACAGCTCCCCCACCTCAGTGTCATGCGGAACCACTGGTCCCACCACTGTCTCTGGAAAGTGCCGTCCCTGATCCTTCCAGGGCCATAGACACCTTGCTATGGTGGTTAATTCTTTAATTCTTTTATTGTGGTAAGTATATGCACAACAAAACATTTGACATTTCAACAGTCTTCACATGTATTGTTCAGTGACGTTAACCATGTTCATTATGTTGTTCCACCATCACCTTTATCCATTCCCAAATTTTTCCATCACCCTTCACAGAAGCTCGGCGTCCCCTAAGCATTGTGTGTCAACATGGCTGGGCAATGGTGCCCAGTCGTTCGGTCAAACTCCAGTCTAGCTGCTGTTATGAAGTAGTTAGAGGTGATGAAATCAGCTGGCCTTGAGTAAAGCAGATCGCCCTCCACATTATGGGTGGGCCTCATGCAATCAGCTGAAGGCTTTAAGAGTGAAAAGGGGGGTTTCTCTAGGGAGTGTTCTGCCTCCAGACTAGAAAGAGACATTTTGCCAGAACTCCCTCACTCTTCACTCTTCCCGTTACCTGACCTACAGATTTTGCACTTGCCAGCCTCTACAATCATGTGACCCAATTCTTTAAAATAAATCTCTCTCCATATGTGTTTGTGTGTGTGTGTGTGTGCTAGAGGCGCCTCATAAGAAAAGCCTGGTGATCTGCTTCCAAAAGCCACAGCCTTAAAAACTCTATGGAGCAGCTCTACTCTGACGCACATGGGGTCGCCATGAGTCAGGGTGGACTCAGTGAACACTAACAACCACAACATACACAGATACACATATATATAATATATACATATCTTACTGGTTCTGCTTCTCTCGAGAACCCTACGACACCTGCCCTTCTCCTCCTCCACCTGCACACCCAGGTGACAGCTTCCATCCTTCAGCCCCTCCTCTGGCCTCCTCACAGTCTCTCTGGTCAGCCCATGCTTCAGTGCCCTCTTCTCTAAACTTCCAGTGCCCTTCCAGAGTCTGCCCTCACCTGCCTGAAGTCACAAAGCTTTTCCTAAGGTTGGTGAACTGTATTTCCATGCTCCATCCTTACTGACCACAGGGAAATTGCAGATTCCTACAGGGAAGCCATTTCCATCCTGTCTCCCACTGCAGCCATGCAACAGCTTTAATGGACTCATGGTATGAGCAGGTTCATGGGACGAGTAGGTTCATGGCATGACTAGGCTCATGGCATGAGCAGGTTCGTGGCGTGAGCAGGTTTGTGGCAGGAGTAGGTTCATGTCATGAGAAGGTTGTGGCACGAGCAGGTTCATGGCCTGAGCAGGTTCACGGCCTGAGCAGCTTCGCGGCCTGAGCAGCTTCGCGGCATGACCAGGTTTGCGGCATGACCAGGTTCATGGCATGACCAGGTTCACAGCATGAGCAGGTTCCTGGCCTGAGTAGGTTCATGGCCTGAGCAGGTTCATCGCCTGAGCAGGTTCCTGGCCTGAGCAGGTTCCTGGCATGAGCAGCTTCATGGCATGACCAAGTTCATGGCATGAGTAGCTTCATGCATAAATATGTTCATGGCACAAGCAGGTTCACTGCTGAGACTGTAGCGCCTGTGTTTCTCTCATGTCCCTCCAGAAGTCTTGCATGCTCATCTCAGCCTCATTGGAATGCCTGGATTTCTCACCTTTTAAGGGATACCCTCAGCTTTGGGGAGTACTCAGAGTGATATATCTTAGAGAAGATCTACATGATAGTTGGAGAGGTGGTGGGACACGTGTGACAGCAAAACCAAGAAATATGGGTTCCTTACTCAACTGCCCTTCATGAATCGTGTGGCCAGGGGCATTGATCCTTTCTGGCCTGGGCCTTGGCCATAGGCTCTAAGGACCATTCCTAACAGTAATTCACACAAGGATCAGCTAAACGCTGAAGATTTAGCTAACCTCAGCACAATCTGAACAGTGTTATCAATCCTTCACCCTATGGACTAGGGTTGCCCCATTTTTAATCCTGCCCTCCTAAAATATACCTCTGATCCTTATATTTTCCAGTACAAGTGATAGGAGGCATCTTTATCTCATTTAGAGCTCTAAATAAATTGGTATAAACATCAACCAGACATATTTATTTTATTCCCCAGGACATACACATCCAGAAAACAAAGAAATGATCTTTGAAAAATGTACATCCAGATGCAACATAAAATATTTAAGGGGATGACGGTGCTCCTTGTCCTGTTTTCTGTGGGATTTTTCTGCAGGCTCTTGTAAAAGTCGAGGCAGTTCTTGTAAAGGTAGGGAGTGTCCATAAGTTAGGAAGAGCCCTCACAGCCCTGGTTCCTCTAGATTTCACTTTTACTTTCAGCACTTTGCCTGGAAATGAACGACCTCAAATAACAGACACTCAAAAATTGCTGAACAGCACTTCACAAAGTAAAACTCAAATAACAGCAGTGAGAACTGAGTCAGTCGCCAAAGGCTGAAAACTCATGTCTGTAACCAGCTCTTCCTGATGAGGCGTCTCTTTAGGTGGGGTCGTTCCATCCATCCACCTTCCCAAGAGCCTCCACAATGTAAGGGATTTATCCTACAATGGGCCTGTGGTGTCAAACTAACAAATCTCTGGTCAGCAAAAAGAACTCCAGAAAAGGGTGATACTTAAATTGCACCATAAGCCATTCAACTGAGCTGGCTGGGAGCAAATTGTTACTGTTGCTGTTGTTAGGTGCCATCGAGTCGGTTCCCACTCACAGAGACCCTGTGCACAACAGAACGGAACAGTACCCGGTCCTGCGCCATCCTCACAATTGTTGCTATGCTTGAGCCCATTGTTGCAGCCACTGTATCCAATCCATCTCGCTGAGGGTCTTCCTCTTTTACACCGACCCTCTACTTCAGCAAGCATGATGTCCCTCTCCAGGGACTGATCCCTCCTGATAACATGTCCAAAGTATGTGAGACATTCTGGCTGTACTTCTTCTAGACAGATTTGTTTGTTCTTTTGGTAGTCCACGGTCTATTCAGTATTCTTTGCCAACACCACAATTGAAAGGCGTCAATTCTTCTTCAGTATTCCTTATTCATTGTCCAGCTTTCACAGGCACTAGGGCTTGGATCAGGCCCATTTTAATCCTCAAGGTGACATCTTTGCTTTTTAACACTTTAAAGAGATCTCATGCAGCTGATTTGCCCAAGCAATGCGTCTTTTGATTTCTTGACTGCTGCTTCCATGGATGTTGACTGTGGATTCAAGTAAAATAAAATCCTTGACAACCCCAGCCTTTTCTCCGTTTATCATGATGTTGCTTATTGGTCCACTTGTGAGGATTTTCTTTATGTTGAGGTGTAATCCATACTGAAGGCTGTGGCCTTTAATCTTCATCAGTAAGTGCTTCAAATCCTCTTCCCTTTCAGTAAGCGAGGTTGTGTCATCTGCATAACACAGGTTGTTAATGAGTCTTCCTCCAATCCTGATGCGTCGTTCTTCTTCATATAGTCCAGCTTCTTGGATTATTTGCTCAGCATACAGATTGACTAGGTATGGTAAAAGGATATAACCCTGACGCACATCTTTCCTGACTTTAAACCATACAGTATCCCCGTTCTGTTCGAACAACTGTCTCTTGAGCCATGTATAGACCCTCATGAGCACAATTAAGTGTTCCAGAATTCCCGTTCTCCACAATGTTATCCATAATTTGTTATGATCCACACAGTCAAACGCCTAAGCATAGTCAATAAAACACAGGTAAACATCTTTCTGGTATTCTCTGCTTTCAGCCAGGATCCATCTGACATCAGCAATGATATTCCTGGTTTCACATCCTCTTCTAAATCTAGCTTGAATTTCTGGCAGTTCCCTGTTGATATATTGCTGCAGCCACTTTTGAACAATCTTCAGCAAAATTTTGCTTGCATGTGATATTAATGATATTGTTCGATAATTTCCACATTCTGTAGGATCACCTCTCTTGGGAATAGGCATAAATATGGATCTCTTCCAGTCATTTGGCCACGTAGCTGTCTTCCAAGTTTCTTGGCACTGATGACTGAGCACTTCCAGCACTGCATCCATTTGTTGAAACATCTCAATTGGTATTCTGTCAATTCCTGGAGCCTTGTTTTTCACCAATGCCGTCAGTGCAGCTTGGACTTCTTCCTTTAGTACCATAGGTTCCTGGTCATATGTTACCTCCTGAAATGGTTGAACGTTGACCAATTCTTTTTGGTATAATGACTCTGTGTGTTCCCTCCATCTTTTGATGCTTACTGCGTCGTTTAGTATTTTCCCGGTAGAATCCTTCAGTATTACAACTCAAGGCTTTAATTTTTTCTTCAGTTCTTTCAGCCTGAGAAATGCCAAGTGTGTTCTTCCCTTTTGGTTTTCTATCTCCAGCTCTTTACATGTCATTATAATACTTTACTTTGTCTTCTTGAACCACCTTTTGAAAACTTCTGTTCAGCAGTTTTACTTCATCATTTTGTCAGTTAGCTTTAGCTACTCGACATTCGGGAGCAAGTTTCAGATTCTCTTCTGACATCCATTTTGGTCTTTTCTTTCTTTCTGGTCTTTTTAATGCCTCTTGCTTTCTTCATGTATGATGTCCTTGATGTTATTCCACAACTCGTCTGGTCTTTGGTAATTAGTGTTCAATGCATCAAATCTATTCTTCAGACGGTCTCTAAACTCAGGTGGGGTATACTTAAGGTCATACTTTGGCTCTCATGGACTTGTTCTAATTTTCCTCAGTTTCAGCTTGAACTTGCATATGAGCAACTGATGGTCTTTTCTGAAGTCGGCCCCTGGTCTTGTTCTGACTGATGATACTGAGCTTTTCCATTGTCTGTTTCCACAAATGTAGTCCATTTGATTCCTGTGTATTCCATTTGGTGAGGTCCACATGTATAGTCACTGTTTATCTTGTTGAAAAAAGGAATTTGCAATGAAGAAGTTGTTGGTCTTACAAAATTCTGTCATGCAATCTCCAGCATTGTTTCTATCACCAAGGCCGTATTTCCAACTACTGATCCTTTTGTTTCCAACTTTTGCATTCCAATCACCAGTAATTATCAATACCTCCTGATTGTATGTTTGACCAATTTCAGAACGCAGAAGTTGGTAAAAATCTTCAATTTCTTCATCGTTGTCCTTAGTGGTTAGGGTGTAAATTTGAATAATAGTCGTGTTAACTGATCTTCCTTGTAGGCATATGGATATTATCCTGTCACTGGCAGCATTGTACTTCAGGTAAGATCTTGAAATGTTCTTTTTGACGATGAATGAAACACTATTGCTCTTCAAGGTGTCATTCCTGGCATAGTAGACCATATTACTGTTCAATTCAAAATGGCCAATACCAGTCCATTTTAGCTCACTAATGCCTAGGGTATCGATATTTATGCATTCCATTTCATTTTTGACGATTTTCAGTTTTCCTAGATTCATACTTCATACATTCCATGTTCTGATTATTAAGGGATGTTTGCAGCTGTTTCTTCTCATTTTGAGTGGTGTCACATCCACAAATGAAGGTTCCAAAAGCTTGACTCTAAGGTCGACCTACTTTGAGGAGTCAGCTCTTCCCTAGTCATCTTTTGAGTGCCTTTCAACTTGAGGGGCTCATCTTTCAGCACTGTATCAGACTATGTTCCACTGCTAAGTATAAGGTTTTCACTGGCTAATTTTTTTCTGACGTAGATAGCCAGGTCCTTCTTCCTAGTCTGTCTTAGTCTGGAAGCTCAGCTGGAACCTGTCTGCCATGGGTGACGCTGCTAGTATCTGAATACCGGTGGCATAGCTTCCAGCATCACAGCAACACGCAAGCCCCCACGGTACAACAAACTGACAGACGGGTGGGGGACAGATTGGATAAGTATCGTGAAAGGATACAACCCTGGCGCACATCTTTTCTGATTTTAAACCACAGAGTATCCCCATATTCTGTCCAAAAGACTGCCTCTTGGTCTATATACAGATTCCATATGAGCACAATTAAGTGTTCTGAAATTCCCATTCTTCGCAATGTTATCCATAATTTGTTGTGATCCACACAGTCAAATGCCTTGCATAATCAATAAAACACAGGTAAACATCTTTCTGGTATTCTCTGCTTTCAGCAAGGATTCATCTGACATCTGCAATGATATTCTTCATTCCATGTCCTCTTCTGAACTCAGGTTCAATTTCGGGCAGTTCCCTGTTGATGTACTGTTGCAACCGTTTTTGAATTATCTTCCATGAAATTTTACTTTCGTGTGATACTAATGATACTGTTTGATAATTTCTGCATTCCATTGGATCACATTTCTTTGGAATGCACATGAATATGGACCTCTTCTAGTCATTTGGCCAGGTAGCTCTCTTCCAAATTTCTTGGCATAGAAAAGTGAGCACTTCCTGCTCTGCATCCATTTGTTGAAACATCTCAATTGGTATTCTATCAATTCTTAGATCTGCGTTTTTGTCAATGCCTTCAGTGCAGCTTGGACTTCTTCCTTCAACACCGTCAGTTCTTGATCATATACTCTAACAAACAGAAATTTATTTTCTCACAGTTTAGGAGGCTAAAAGTCCAAATTCATAGTGCCGGCGCTAGGGGAAGTCTTTCTCTCTCTGTTGGCTCTGGAGGAAGATCCTTGTTCCTTGGTTCCTTGGTGATCTTTATGTGGTGACGCCTATATCTTCCCCCATCTCTGCTTCTTCACTTTCTTGCTTAATCTGCTCCTTTTATATATCAAAAAAGATTGACTCAAGATACACCCTACACTATATTGTCTATTAACATAACAAAGAAAATCTATTCCCAAATGGGATTATAACCACAGGTGTAGGAGTTAGGATTGATAACACATATTTTGGGGGACACAATTCAATCCACAATAAGACCAATGTTTTATGCAGACCTGTTACAGTAGCCAAAAGGTGGAAACAACCCAAGCATCCATCCACAGATGAAGGATAACACAATGTGGTCCATACACGCAATGGGATACTACTCAGCCATAAAGAGACGTGAAGTCTCGATACATGCGACTACACAGACGAACCTTGAAAACATCATGCTGAGTGAAATAAGTCCATCACAAGAGGACAAATACTGTATGACGCCACTTACGTGAAGTATCTTTTGTTGTTCTTGTATGCCGTTGAGTCAATTCCAACTCACAGTGACCCTATAGGACAGAGTAGAACTGCCCTATAGGGTTTTCCAGGCTTTAACCTTTATGGGAGTAGATCAATAGGTCTTTTCTCCTGTGGAGCCACTGGTGGATTCGAACTGACAACCTTTCGGTTAGCAGTCAAGCGCTTAACCATTTAGGCAAATGCATAGAGATCAAAGTTTATTAGTGGTTATCTGGGGCTGGGGAGAAAGGATGGGTAGTTATTGCTTAAGGGGTACAAAGTTTCTATTTGGAATGATGAAAAACTTCTTGGAAATGGATAGTGGTGATGGTTGTACAAGATGGTAAATGTAATTAATGTCATTAGACACTTAAAATGGTTAAAATGGCAATTTTTTTTTGTTATATCTGTTTTACCACATGGAGCCCTGGTGGCATAGTGGTTAAGAGCTTGGCTGCTGAATTGACTCGATGGCAATGGGATTGGTTTGGGTTGTTTTATTCTACCATAATAAAACTTACAAAAAGCAGGGGGGGACTTCCCCAGGATCTGAAGGAGTGGCCAGGGAGGATAAGGCCCCCAGAGGTCATGACAAGACCCGTGCTGTGGTCAGGCAGGCCAGGGCAGACAGGGAGGATGAGGCCCCAGGGGTCATGCCAAGACCCGTCCTCTGGTCAGGCAGGCCGGGGCAGAGGGCTCTGAGAGATGCCCCCTGCTCAGGCAGGATGTACCCACAGCTCTGCACGGCTCATCAGGGGGACATCTGTGGTGGGCAAGCCTGGACAGCAGTTGGGGACAGCTAAGAGCCGAGCTACTTCCCACCCTATCCCACCCACCTGGCAGAGCCTCTTGACAACTGGGCACCTGAGCTCCGGGACCAGGCATTCTGCCCTGGCCTCTGGTAACTCAGACAGGAGTGTCCACGGGGCCCAGAACCTTCAGAACAAAAGCACCCGGGCCAGTCCTCGTCCACCACGCCGAACACAGCTCTCCCTGGCTAGGCTGCCACTCACTTTGGGTCCAACCCACCGGGCAGCAGAGAAGTTCTGAGCACAGGTGCAGGGCCAGATTGTTCTGCACTTGCCAGCTGTTGACTTTTGGGAAATTTAGAGCTTCCTGGAGCCTCATTTCCTTGTCCTTCCCTGCTGGGTTGCTGTGAGGATTCAATGACACCATGCGTGTAAGGCCCGCTGAGCTTCCTGTGGCGGCCATAACAAGATAACACCAAGTGGGAGGCTTTAAGGAAGAGCTATTCCCTCACGCTCTGGAGGCTGGGACTCAACATGGCAGCCAGCCCACACTCCCTCTGTTGGGGTGATCCTTCCTTGTCTCCCAGCTTCTGGTGACCCCGGTATTCCTTGGCATGTAGATGCTTCTTCACATGGCCAACCTTCCTCTGTCTGTTTCTCTGTCTCTTGTCCTCTTTTATAAAACACCACTCAGATGGGATTAGAAGCAAGTGTAGGGGACAGATAAGGGGCATGGGAACACTCAGGGCCCCATGGGATGGGAGGGGTGGGGGCTGCTCACCTGAGCTGGGGTCTCTGAGCATCACACTGAGGGACCCATAGGATGGGAGGGGGCTGCTCACCTGAGCTGGGGTCCCTGAGCATCACACTGAGGGCCCCATGGGATGGGAGGGGAGGGGGCTGCTCACCTGAGCTGGGGTCCCTGAGCATTACACTGAGGGCCCCATGGGATGGAAGGGGAGGGGGTTGCTCGTGCCTCCAATCACATGAGTTCTATTGGAATTTCTCTGACCTCCATACACTGAGCCTTGCCCACCCAGACCCCTTCCTGTGCCTACCCGTGCCTCTCTGCCTTAATTGCCTCCACAACTTTGACCTTTTATTTGCCCAAAAGAGGAAAAATCAATCTTTTAGAACCTTCATTCTTAACTGGGTTCCTGATTCTGGTCCTAGTCCCTCTGTTCTGTGTCATCCACAACCTGAGACCTGAGAATGAGGGTTATCTGTATTGGCTTTATTTTTTTAATCACTAGGGTATGGGTCTTAATACTGGCCTGTTTTCATTTCCTAGGGTTGCCATAAGAAAAATACCACAAGTGGGTGGCTTTAAAGAACAGAAATTTATTTTTTCACAGGTCTGGAGGCTGGAGGTCCAAATCAGGATGTCAGCTGTGTTGATTTCTTCTGGGGGCCTCTCTCCTACTTTCTGTGGCTGCCAGCAATCCCTGGTGTCCCTTTGCTGCATGTAGATGCCTCTGCTTTCTTCAGCATATGGTGTCTGCCTCCCCCAGTCTCCCGTGTGTGTCTCTGTGTGTGTGTCTGTTCTCCCTTTTGTAAGACACCGTTCAGAAGGGATCAGGATTAGGACCCACCTTACTCCGGTATGACTCATTAAATTAACTGATAACATTTGCAATTGAAAACACTATCTCCTCAAACAAGGTCACATTCACAGACACAGTGGTTAGGACTTCAGCATATCTTTTGGGGGACACCATTCAATCTACAGTATGACCTTTCCAAAAAAGTTCCATCCTTCAGTCTAGGATCTCGAATTTTTCTTAAGCCACTTCAAGAAAGTGGTCTGTATCCTGCCCTGAGAACGTTACTATAGACATTGGAGACAACCTCAAGTCCCAGCATGAGAACACTTATCCCAGCAGGTCACTGTCTGAATAAAGCTTAAAGCAATTGAAAGAAGTCTTTGCTGTGCTATCAAAGCCATAGGCTTAGAGGATTTTTTTAGGCCAAAAGAAACCCACTGCTTACAAAACAAAAAAGACAGGCAGTCCTAAAAGGACACCACCTACTGCTTTTTCTTAGCCTAGAAAATTATTCGTTCACAAGGTGAATCTCCCATGAATAAACTCAAATACAGATGGGGAAATAAATCATTTCACATTTTTTCTTCGTGACAGCCATCTTGTTGCAAAGGTCATTATTTCTTGTGTGAATGGAAGTGTCTTGCCAGGTAGGAAGTTTATGTTAGCTGAAACATGTAGAGAAATTCATCTTTCTAGTTCATCTAACTCCCTTTTGCTAATACTTTTCTGCAGAAGGACTAAAAATTAGGTCACAGGTATAAGTATCTGCATTTCATAGGTGGGATTATTAAGAAGTCCTACTTGAGGTCACCTCCAAATGACTTTGGCATCATCTTGGACCCCCTCTCCTGCGTCCACTGGACCAAATGAATCACCATCTTTCCAGGAACAGGTGGCTCCTGAGCAACCACGTCTCCCAGATTTTCCTTGTTTTCTTCAGACTTTAGGTCCAAAAAGCTGTCATACCTTTTTATTAGGAAAATGTGTCCATCAGAGCCATCACCAGGTCTGATGTCAGCATCCCTAGGTACGAGTAGCATGACGCCTTCTCCCAATCATGACAACCAAAAGTGTCCCCAGACATGAGAACCACTGGCCCACACTGGCCTCTCTGCCTTCTCATAGCATCTTCCCTACTCCTCGTAGTTAGGACCACCTGTTATCATTCCATCATGCCTTACCTGCGTCATGTCTTGTCACCCCAAAAGGACTGTAAACTTCTTGAAGGCCTGGGCCCCATCCTTGAGTGTCCTCCACTGCATCTTACCTAGGCCTGAACATAACAAATGGCATCAGCATATGTGTGCATTAATGGAAGCCAAGTGTTAAATAAATTGAATTGTGTCCCCCAAAGAAGACATGTTGAAGTCCTAACCCCTGTACCTGTGCACGTGACCTTGTTTGGAAATGTTGTTAGGTGCCATGGAGTCGGCTTCAACTAATAGCGACCCCAGTTACAAAAGAACAAAACACTGCCTGGTCCTGTGCCATCCTCATAATCGTTGCTATGTTTGAGCCCATTGTTACAGCCACTGTGTCAATCTATCTCGTTGAGGGTCTTCCTCTTTTTTGCTGATCTTCGACTTCACCAAGCATGATGTCCTTCTCCAGGGACTGGTCCCTCCTGATGACACGTCCAAAGTACATGAGGTGAAGTCTCACTATCCTTGCTTCTAAGGAGCATTCTGGCTGTACTTTTTCCAAGATAGATTTGTTCATTTTCCTGTCAGTCCATCATATATTCAATATTCTTTGCCAACACCAGAATTCAAATGCATCAATTCTTTGGAAACAGTGTCTTTGAATATGTTAGCAGTTAGGTTCACATGAGGTCATACCAGAGTAGGATGGGTCTTAATCCAATATGAGTGGGGTCTTTATAAAGAAGAGACACAGAGGCATACACAGGGGAAGACAGCCATATGAAGATGCATCTACAAGCCAAGAAACACCAACGATTGCTGGTCATCACCAGAAGCTAGGAGAGAGGCACGGGACAGTTTCTCCCTCAGAGTCTCAGAAGAAATCAACACGGCCGACACCTTAATCTCAGACTCCCATCCTCCAGAACTATGAGACAATAAATTTCTGTTATTGTTGTTTTTAGTTGCTGTTAAGTTGGCTCCAACTCTTGGTAACCTTACGTGTAACAGAACAAAATGGTGCCCAGTCTTGTGCCATCTTCATGATCGTTGGTATGCTCGAGTCCATCGTTGCAGCCACTGTGTCCATCCATCTCATTGTGGGTTTACCTCATTTTCACTGACCCTCCACTTTACCAAACAATCTAATAATTGGTCTTTCCTGATGACATGTCCAAAGTAACAATATTCTGTTGTTATCCATAGGATTTTCATTGGCTAATTTTCAGAAGTAGATAGGTAGGTCTTCCTTCCTAGTCTGTCTTAGTCTGGAAGCTCCCCTGAAACCTGCCCACTATGGGTGACCCTGCTGGTATTTGAAATACTGGTGGCATAGCTCCCAGCATCATAACAACGTGCAAGCCTCCACAGGACGGCAGACTGATAGACAAGCCCCTCAATTTGTGGTATTTGACTACGGCAGCACGAGGACACTAATGCACCAACATGGCCATTCTCATCGGTGGGAGGAATTCTTCCTAAGCTTATCCTGCCGGCCCAAGTACCCTTAACATTTCAACACTCAGAAATCCAGCATTATCAGAAAGCTCTCACTGAACTCTTAATCGTACACAGTACTGTTCTACACGCTCTGCAAAGAGGATTTAAAACATTGCAGAACTAATAGTCTCCCCATCTGGAATTCATTAAGCTCTCATTTTCTGAAAATTCAACAAAGTCAACTGAACCAGGGACGGCTTGCTATGGGGTCAGGGGTCACTGCTTCAGGAAGCCTGCTCCCTCTGGATAACTCAATTCTATTCACCTCCTGGCACACCAAGAACAAAATCGCGAGGGAGTGGAACTGCCCGCCCTTGACCCTCTATAATGACAGTTGCTTCTCTTAGACCATCCTAGATGTCTACAACACTCTTTAAATAAGTAATGACGATAATTAATATCAGCTAAAGAAACTGGTGGTTAAAAATTAACCATTTATGTTAAATATTTAGCAAGTGTTTGTATACTAAGTGTGATTTCAGCAACGCAGCAGCTCTGCTCGAAGAGAATCTCAACATGCCATTTCCTGTGATTAGAAAAATCCTATTCTACTTAGAAGATCATCCCAATGCGTAGATGTGCATGTAGAAAAAAATCAATAGAAACACTTGCACCTTTCCCATATTCAGTGCACAAGCTTCAGTATACAACAGATAGGTCAACCCAAAGACTTCTCCAGGAGTCCAGGCGCGTGTGTGGTAGGAAGAACGCCCCCAACACAGGAACCCCAAGTTCTGAGCGAGCTCGGCCAACAGTCACCATGTGAGCTTAGGAGAATTTCCCTGAGCATCTCTCTGGCCCTCAGTTTACTCATCTTTAAAATGGGGAGAAAGAGGGATTCCAGATGACAACTAGGTGCCTTCAGGCTCTACAATTTCAGTGCTGAGTGTACCCTCTGACACTATTATTTAATCCCAGAATCGGTTTTTCACTCCTTTTATAATTGACACATGACAAAAGTAAAATTGGTAAAATAGCATCTGTACGGCCCTGGAATTAAAGGGCATCAAAGGAGAATACGTGGTTGATGCCCAGGGCATTTTTCCTGCAGAAGTTAGCAGTGAGGGGCTTACATATAAACTTCCATGCAGCAGAATGCTCCAGATTAGCCAGCTTAAAAGGAAATCTGCCGATGGGCAGAAATAAAAAGGGAAATAGAGAGAAGACATGGGCATGATGGAGTTAACAACAGTGAGACTCAAAAAACACCCCCCAGAATGGGCACAGCAAGTTCTGTCATCCTCTCTGCTACGGTTGTTTTCATAGTCAGGTCACATTTGTAAAGATTCTCTTCATGGCTTCTCCCATTCCTACTCTCTTGAATGAGCATGTCAGAAGACCACAGACAAACTTTAGCCATTTGTAGAAGCAAAAAAGTAGAAAATCCACTAAGATGCCAACAGATGGATCAACTAAGCTTTCCCACGGTTACTAAGGCTGTTGTATCACCTGGGACCATCAGCTGGACACAGAAACCGCTGTTTTAACCAGAACAACGGTGGTGCAATGGTTAAGAGCTCAGCTGCTAACTGAAAGGTTGGCGGTTTGAACCCACCAGCTGCTTCAGGTGAGAACGGACCTGGCGACCTGCTCCAGTAAAGACTACAGCCTAGGAAACCCTAAGGGGCAGTTCTTCTCTGTCACATGGGGTTGCTATGAGTCAGAAGCAACTCAATGGCACCCAACAACAACAACCAGTACTGGTTGCCATTGAGTCAATTCTGACGTGGCGACCCTATATGACACAGTGGCTGCAACAATGGGCTCAAACGCAGCAACAATTGTGAGGATGGCACAGGACTGCGCAGTGTTTTGTTCTGTTGTACACAGGGGTCACTATGAGTTAGAACCGACTCAACAGCACCTAACAACAACAACAGCATATGTGTCAGAGTAGAACTGCTCCATAGGGTTTCCATGGCTGTGATCTTTACGAAGCAGATGGCCAAGTCTTTCTTCCGAGGCACTTCTAGGTGGGTTCAAACCCCAACCTTTCAGTTCATAGCTGCACACTTAATCATTTACACCACCCAGGGACTCCTTAGTAGGTGCCTGTAAAATTGTTCGAGGGTTGGATGAGTGAGTGGGGCTCCAGGAACAGGTTCCTGAACAAGCTTCTACCTCTGTCTGCCTCACCTGCAGAACGCCCGCCACAGACTCCAGGAAGACTGCCTCTTCCTGCTCCAAGCTGGTGGCAGATGCTGCAATGCCAACCGTTCAGCCTTCAAAGCGAGTGATATCAGAACATGGAGCCAGCTCCAGCACTGCCGTGATGCCCCATCATGCCCACGAGGCCACTGGCAGCCCCTGAAACGCTCCTGAAGCAGGACCTGGTTGGGGCCATGACCTTGCGTGACAGCAGCAGCCGCAGCAGCAGAGTGAGGGTCCCTCGTCCCCTGGGCTGCCCCAAACCTCAATGAGCAGCTTCTGAAGGAGGAGTCGAGCCCAGTTCACCTTCTCAACCAGAGCTGCCAGGGGGACAACATGATTTTTGGCCTTCTAGACTCTGAGGTACAGGACGGTGCATTCTAGAAAGAAGCCGAAATGGATGCTTCTATGGACTGAACTGTGTCCCCAAAAAAGGTACGCTGAAGTCCTTATCCTTAGTCCCTGTGAATGTGCCCTGGTTTGGAAACAGGGTCTTTGAAGATGCTATCAGTTAACATGAGGTCACACTGGAGTTGGGGAGGGGGGTCCCTAATCTCATCCAAGTGGTGTCTTACCAAGAGGAGGACAGACACAGACACAGAGACAAACAGAAGGACGGCCACGTGATGACGGACGCAGATGTATCAGAAGCAGCAAAGGAACACCAAGGATCACCGGCCATCACCAGGAGCTGGAGAGAGACAGGGCAGTTCCTCTCTCAGAGCCTCAGGAGAATCAACACGGCTGACGCCCTGATCTCGGAGTCCCAGCCGCCAGAACTCTGAGACCATAAATTCCTTATAAGCCACCCAGTTTGTGGTGCTTCGTTACAGCAGCCCAAGGAAATGAAGACAGATGGAGAGAAAGCTGGGATGGAGGACACAAGTCAACCCTCTGAGACCCTGAAGACCAGTAATCAAGCTTGTCATTGTTGCCACCGAGTCGGCTCCACTCATGGTAACCCCTCGTACAACAGAACGAAATGTCGTACAGCCCTGCGCCATCTCCATGATCACTGTGTGCTCCAGCCCATTGTTGTGACCACTGTGTATTCTGAGTGCTTGCCAACCTAGGGGGCTCAGCTTCCAGCACTAAACTGACAATATTCTGTTGTGACTCTCAGGGCTTTCGTTGGCTAATTTTCAGAAGTGTATTGCCAGACCTAGTCTATCTTAGTCTTATATATATATGATATAGCCATGAAAATAAAACTCTTGGGGATTTTTATTGATACACACACCCTGGTCTCATAGACGTCTTTATCTCTCAGCCTGGCCCAACCTCAGTAATATTAAGATTCACCTTTAAGTCACAATTCCCAAATACTTTTCTAATGTCCCTTAGCTATAAATGGAGTTCTCTCCCCAGGTAACATCCTGGCCCAAATCCGCAAAGATATTCCACTGTAGCAGAAGATCCTAACTGATTTTGCCTGCGTGAAAAGCATTTGACAACAAACTGAAGCTTGACCATGTCACCATCTCCATCACAGACAGCAACCCACAGAGAGAAACAAACCAAAAAAAATAAACCCAATGCCATTGAGTTGACTCCAACTCTTAGCGACCCTATAGGACAGGGTAGAACTGCCCCATAGGGTTTCCAAGGTGGGATTCATTATGAGCAGCATGTGGCAAAGACAGCGCAGAACCTCAAATCTCCTAGAGCAACACATGCCACAAACCGTAAAGAGACGGGGAGACAAGCAACCGGAGCCCTTTGAGTTTGCTTTTCAAAATAAATGGATAAAAGGTCCAGTGGGCATTGATGTTAGAAAGGCAGAAAACAGTTGAACCTGAAGAAGAGTCTAATGCTATCTATTTTACCTAAAGTCTCTCATATTTTCACCCTTCTGCAAATTTTAGGTACGTGTGTGAATTTAAAGTTATTTCTGTCTTTTCTCCCTAAACTTCCAGTTATATCACCCGCAGCACGAAATGGAAGGGGAATTGTAATCAATTTCTTAAATAAATTCCTGTAAAATAAATTCAGACCCAAAGGATCCGAACAACAAAGCCATTTCGTTCAACCAGGAAATCACACTTTGACAACCAAGTCTCTTTAAAAATTGAATCTCTTTTCCAGAGAATTTATTCAACTGCTCGCTGCCACCAGGCACCATAACAGAACTATAACAAACCACCTGTCCCCATATTGGTCCTATTTGTCATTTAAGAACACAGTAGACAAATGGGTGACATGGTTTTATCCCAATGTGACCACCAAGGAATGTCTACCCTGAAGAAGTCACTTACTGTCTAAGCCTTGGTGTCTACACTTCTGAAATGCGGTGCTGAGGTCAGTGCATCAATGGTCCCAATTCTTCACCCTTTGTGTCCTCATGCTTTGCCAGGTTATTTGGTGTTATGGATTGAATTGTGTCCCCCAAAAATATGTGTTGTAAATCCTAACCCCTATAACTGTAGATGTAATCCCATTTGAGAATAGGACTTTCTTATGTTAATGAGGCCGTATCAATGTAGAAAATCAAAAAACCAAACCCACTGCTGCCAAATTGATTCTGACTCATAGCGACCCCGTAGGACAGAGTAGAACTGACCCATAGGGTTTCCAAGGAGCAGCTGGTGGATTCAAACTGCCAACCTTTTGGTTAGCAGCTGAGCTCTTAACCACTGCGCCACCAGGACTCCATCAATGTAGAGTGTGTCTTAAATCAATCACTTTTGAGATACGAAAGAGCAGATTAGGCGCAGAAGCAAGCAAGCACAAAAGGGAGAAGACAGATGCCACGTGGAGATCTCTAAGGAACACCAAGAAGAACGCTAGAGAAGCTGAAACAAGGATTTGCCCCCTGAGCAATCAGAGAGAGCCTTCCCCTAGAGCCAGCACCCTGAATTTGGACTCTCAGCCTCTAGCAGTTTGAGAAAATAAATTTCTGTTCTTCAAAGCCACCCACCTGTGGTATCCCTATTATAGCAGAACCAGAAAACCAAGACACTTGGTAATTCTCTCCCACTCTGACCGTGAGCTCAGACATGTGACTTTGGCCAATAGAATTCAACATACGTGACCGTGAGCCAGTTCCAAGCTTAGACCTTGAGGCCCTGAAGGTTTCCACTCATTCCTCTGCATTACCACCATCTCCGTAAGAAGGACACGCCCAGGTAGCCTACTGACCCCTGAGGAGGATGAGAGACAAGTGGAGCGGGGTCAAGTCTCCCCAGCCGAGCCTGGCTGACTTCCATTCACACGAGCCAGTGCCACCAGAATGAGCAGAGCCATCCAGCAGAGCCCGGGTCCATGACATTCTCAAAACTCAGGGTAGATTGCTACACAGCAAACACTACTATTACAGGGGTAATACACCTGCCCCGAGTACCCCACTAGAGTGTTGAGATCAGTTGAAACCATATATACGAAAGCACTTGAAAGACTGCAACACTGCTTCCCAAACCACGGGTGAGGCCACATGCTCTTCTCCAGCATCTTGGGCAGCCCCACCTAAGCAGACCCTTGTTCTGAGCCCAGGTGCCCTACCTTGGTGACTCAATTTCTATACCGTGCTCTTATGGGTCAAATTGTGTCCTTCAAAGATAAGGTCAGTCCCTGTGAATGCGACCTTACTTGGAAACAGGGTCTTTGAAGATGTTATCAGTAAACACGAGGCTATGCTGGAGTAGGATGGGCCCTAATCCTGTGTAAGTGGTGCCCTCATCGAAAGAGGAGACGAGACACAGAGCAAGACAGACACACAGGGAAGACGGCATGTGACCACAGAGGAAGAGACTGCAGTCATGCATGTACAAGCCAAGGAACCCCAGGTATTGTGGGAAACCACCAGAAGCTAGGAGAGAAGCATGGAACAGACTCTCCCTCAGAGCCCTCCACTTGATGTCACACTTCTGGTCTCCGGAACTTGAGGGAAGCCGTTTCTGTTGTTTTAAGCCACCAGTTTGTGGTACTTTACTACAGGAACCCTAGGAAACTCATACACACGCCTCATGAATGACGTGAATATTTTCTACCTTTCTATCCAGCGCCTCTGGATTGACATTTCTGTTAGACAGTGTGATTATCTCATTATTTTAGGTCTCCCCAAAATAAGGCTCCTTTAACATCTCCCTTGGTTCCACACTCTACAGAATCTAGGGTCAGACCTTCCCCTCCTGCTGATCCACCCTGGTTCCCATACTCCCATCTGGTATCCCCCAGGCAACGCTTACTCTGCAGAGCCTGCTGCCAGGACACCAGAGAGACAGAGCTGCGGTCTGCAATAGCCTGGCCAAGTGTCCCCTGTTCTAGCCTTCAACCTAGGGCAAGATACTTGGCTGCAAGAGCCAACTGCTGACCACCCCAAGGCGGGGGACAGTCAAGCCCCCCTAAAAGAATCCCAGTGAAACGTCTGGGTGACATTAGGCAAAATAAAGACTGGGGTGTAAGCACGGATGTACATTAGGCAATGCCAAGAGCAAGAAGGAACCAAGAGGGACCAGATGAGAAACTTATGACCAAAGAGTCAAGACCCTCAAGAAAAGCAGAGTTTCTGTGAACAGAGAAAAGTGCTTTAACGCATTAGACTAGTCTTGCCAGCTATCAGCTCATAGACATTTATGAATGCCTTTTACAATCCCATTATAAGGGTTATGAGGGACCAAAAATAAATAAATAAATCAGGAAATAGTATCTACCTTCAGAGGATTATATAACTGGTTTGGAAATCATTACTAAAACACAAGAAGCAATAGTTAAAAATAACAAGCACACTCAAATCAGTCCTTGATATGTCTTCCAACTGTCTAGCTTTGACAGTTCGATGGCTATCTTGATTTAAATCGCCTTTCTCAGATTGTTAATGAGATACATAATAAAAATAATTAAGTGCTGACATGTTCGGCACCAGTTGTTCTCAAAGTCTGGTGCGTTTCAGGAGCACTAGGAGGCTCGTGAAAACCTAATACACCAGCATCTACAGCAGAGGCCCAGGACTGCAGTGCGTACGGGGTTAGAGGAAAGAAGATGGGGTTCGCGGAGCGCCTGGTCTACCAGAAACAGCAGCTGCCCTTGGCATTAGCACTGTTCCCCTCGGGAGGAATCCCACCCCCAAGTCAGCAGACAAATTCGGGACCATGCAGACTCCGCATTACTTTTTAAGTTAATGTTAAAAAGACTTGACTCTCATTTTCTCAGACTGGCTTTGACTTTTTGCTCAATTTGCCTATTAATCAAACCAACAGGAAGTAGATGATCCGAAAACCCTTATCAGCTCAGAAACGGCTACCAAACCACAAAACCAAACCCATGGCCATCGGCTCAAATTCCAACTTACAGAGACCCCACAGGACAGAACAGAACTGCCCCATAGAGTTTCCAAGGCTGTAAATCTTTACGGAAGCACATCGACGCATCTTTCTCCCAGGCAGTTGCTGGTGGATTCAAACCACAGACCTTTCGGTTAGAAGCCGAGCACTTTAACCAATGTACCACCAAGATTCCTTCAGAAAGACCTACATACCCGAAAACTACGTAACTGTAGTTGTAGTATTACCTAAAGCCAGCTAGTAGACTTCATGCTATCAAAGTTCTCTCCCACCTCAGATAGAAAGGTTCTCAAAACTTGTTTCTCTTTTGGTAAATTGTAGTCAATAGGCGGGAGGTGACCAGGTTCTATGCATAGCCACTGCACAGATTAAACCTAACAAGGCAGGTTTAGACGGGGTGAGAAATGCGATCCCAATGAAGGACGCAGCCAACACCTAGGACAGGCAAGTCATTCTGCTTTACATGTTCCTTTTAACGCACGCATTTATTAATGGCCACTTACTGAGTCCCCACCAAACACCCCACCTGTGCAAGGTGGGGGGACTCAACGGTGAGCAGGTCACACACAATCGGAGGGAGCGGACTCTGCTCACAACCCAAACATTGAATGGGGAGGGAGGGGTGGAACTGGAGAGAGGGTGGGATCACAATCCCAGGAAGCTCAACCTTTCAAATCCAGGACACGTCCAATCATCTCACTGTGTCTAGCACATTTCATTGACCCCTTCTGTACCAATCAGGCTTCTCCAGAGAAACAGAGGCTGCAGGATATGTAAACACTCATACATGCCATATGTATACTATAAATATATTCAGTAAATTTATATTATTAGTAAATACATTGATATTTGTTAAATTATAATTATCATATAATAAATTTATTATAACAAGTATGTTATAGATATCTTAATATATTTAATATATGTATATATATATGGATAAAGAGATTTATTTCAAAGAACTGGCTCATGAGATTGTGGGGACCGGCAAGATAAAAACCTGTAGGACAGACCTGCCAGGCAGAAGCTCTGGCAGGATTCAACTCTACGTGACAGTTTGGAGGCAGAATCCCTTCTCTCCAGAAAACCTCAGTTTTGCTCTTACGGCCTTCAACTGGTTGGACAAGGCCCATCCTCATGATCAAGCCCACCTCCTTCACTTAAAGTCATCTGACCGTAGATATTAAACTCTCTACAAAATACCATCACAGAGACATCTAGATTCGTGTTTAACTGAATAACCAGGTACCGTGGAGCAGTTCCACTCTGCGCTCACAGGGTCCCCGTAAGTCAGAACCGACTCAGCAGCCACTAACACCAACAGGCCAAGGGGAGGCATAAAGCTGACCATCAGCTTCCCAGGTTCCTCTCCAGGTGATTGCCGCCACATTAAACCAACACTCGATATTGTTTCCAACTTTATAACGCTGAGAGCTGGATGGCTGTACTGATTTAAGTCACAGGTCTCAGGCTGCTAACGCGGTTGCATATCTCTGCACGCACTCGCAAGCACCTGACTTTCTCCTCTGTCAATTGCGGGTTCATGCCTTTTTCTCATATTTCTACTGGGTTTCCTGTTTTTTTCTTGCTGATTTACAGGTGTTCCTTAAATACTCTAGAAACTAATCTTCCATTGGCTGTGTGTGTTACACGTCTCCTCCCAGCCTGTTAACACTGGCGACGGTGGGCAGCGGTGGTTCAGGGGTAGAATTCACGCCCTCCATGCGGGAGGCCTGGGTCTGATTCCAGCCAGTGCACCTCAAGCTCAGCCACCGCCCTTCTGTCAGCGGAGGCTTTCAGGTTGCTGTGATGTGAACAGGTTTCAGTGGTGCTTCCAGAGTAAGGCCTACTAGGAAGGCCTGGTGATTGAAAACCTCACGGATCACAACAGTCAAACTTGTAATTGCAGGACCAGGCAGTGTTTTGTTCCATTGTGCGCGGGGTCGCCATGCTCAGGAGTGAGCTTGACAGCAGCTACAACAACACGGTGTCTGTGGTAGACATCACTGCTGCTCCCCGAGGGACGGCCACGCAGGCCCGCCCCATTGACAGCAAGCTTGGCTACATGGCTGACTTTGGCCAACACAATGCGAGCAGAATGACGAGTGCCCTTTCAAGTAGGGACTTCAAGAGCATTGCATGAGGCCACCACGTACATTACTCTCCGAGGGGGCTGCCCTTTCAGCCTGGATTCTGGAAGGAAGAAAGCCCGTGGAATAGCCCCACGGCCAGCCACAGTCACCTCAGCAGAAACCTGCCTTTGTCATTGTAAACCACTGAGATTTGGGGGTTGGTTGCTAGGGCAGAAAAGCTGAACTATCCAAAAACTGATACTTGAAGTGAGGTAACACCATAATAAAACACAAAATATGTGGCGTGGGCCTTAGGGTTGAGCGGCAGGCAGCAAGAAAGCTGATGTGAGAGGCTTTTTTCGGTGGTGAAACATTTGATTAAACTATCGCCGGTGATAACCCAGAAGGCAGACAGTGTAACTAATGAACTTGGGGCTTCAGCAAAGTGGAAAAACAGAATGTTGGGAGCGCTGGCTATTTGCTAATGGGTGTTTCTGACAAGGTCCAATAAGAAAGATAAAAGCTCGTTGAAGAAATGGCATTGTGCAAGCAGAATGGAAAGAGAGCTTAGAGGCCATAAATTCCAGGCCTTGCAGGCTTAGAAAATGAGACTGTTTCTCGTCTCCAGCTGGTACAGATAAACTGAGAAGGCCTGCGCAGACTCACCCTGGCAGAGGTGAAGTAGCCTGGTCTGCCCTTTGTTAAAACTCTGGAGAGGAGACCAGGTATTGTAAGTGAACGAACTCTTTACCCGTCAGGGAAGGAAGTAATGCATGAGGCCTGAAATTAATAATTCCAGAAAGAGCAACATAGCACATTATTTAGAAATAGGAAGGTATAATTGTTTTCTAAGGCACCCTGGTAGCGTAACGGTTAAGTGCTCAACTGCTCACTGAAAGACTGGTGGTCTGAACTCACCCAGCTGCTCCACGGAAGAAAGACCTGGCGATCGGCTCCTGTAAAGATTTAAAAAAAAACAAAAACCAGTTGCCGTCAAGTCGATTCCGACTCATAGCGACCCAATAGGACAGAGTAGAACTGCCCCGTAGGGTTTCCAAGGAGCGGCTGGTGGATTCCAACTGCCAACCTTTTTGTTAGCAGCCGCGCTCCTAACCCCTGCGGAAGACTGTAGCCTGTTTGCTCACAGTCAGCCAGCCTTCTGCAGAGCCACGGGGACTGATCACAGATGAAGACCATGAAGACCGAACCCAGCTGAGACCACCAGGAGACCTGCCCAGCTGGCCCAGCCCAAACCACCAACGCACACGACGGTGAGCTAAATAAATGGTTGCTGCTTGACATTAACGAGCCCTGTGGTGCAGTGGTTAAGCGCTCAGCTGCTAACCACTGGTAAAAGTAACCAAAACCCACCAGAATTTGAACATAAGGTTTATTCTGAGCGATCATTCTATACACATACACCCAACCACCAAACCCACTGCATCCAGTGAATTCTGACTCATATCAGGAGACCATTTGGATTCCAGAAAAAGCAAATGGCTGGAAGAAGCTAGGTACAATGGGGCTCATAAAGGAAGAGGAGGGAGGAATACAGATCGACCATTGGCTAACGTCAGCATGGCTGGTTGAACCCTGCCTTACCCCTTACTGAGATCCGCTGATACCAGGTTACTGCTGGCCGGGTGCTAACAATTTGGCCTCCACCCACCTGCAGCCATGAGGCTTTTTGAGACTGAAATTAGGAGGTAATGGTTTGATGACTGTCCTTTTCTAGGGTAAGACAAACGTGCATTGCTACAGAGCAGTTTCTGGCAGGCTTTTGCAGTTGGGGTCAGACTTTTTATGGTTAATATTTGGTTTTGTGGATAAGAAACACCTTAAAATCCAAGTAAGATGTCTATTATTAACTTTCCTATTCAACACTGCAAGGGTCGGTGGTTCCAACCCACAGACGCTCCCCAGGAGAGAGATGCGGCAGGCTGCTTCTGTAAAGATTACAGCCTTGGAAACCCTATGGGGCAGTTCTACTCTGTCCTACACGGTCGCTATGGTCGGGATCAACTTGACAGCAACGGGTTTTTGCTTTATATTACTAGGTTCTGGCGGGGTTGGTTACGCAGCAAAAACTCTGCAGGCCAGAAAAGAAAATCTCAATAAATCTTAAAAAAAAAAAAAAAAAAAGAAGTTATATAGGCTTTATTATATAGCCAAAAGCAATAAAAAAAGAAAGTAATTACAAATTTTTGTAGAAGACAAAAATGGACTCTTTATTAAGTTACATGGTGCAATGCCACAATAAAGATGTAACAACTCTGTGCATGTCCACCCTTGTACTTAAGACATGAAGTGAACAAAAAATAAATTACAGGATGCCGAAATAGCATGACTATGTATTATAAATCATGTCTACAATGAAGTGGATATGATTTATAACGCAGATACACACACGCGCGTTCATTCACACACACACACACACGCGCATTCTCTCACACACACACACACACACACACACACACACACGTGCGCGCATTCACACACGCCCTGAAAGAAAATACCTTCAGTTCCAGCGCCCCAGGAAAGTGTCATAAACATTGGACGTGCTCAGGCCTAAAAGAAAACCTCCAGTAAGAAAAAGAGGGCAGAAAACTTTCTAAGATCACAATGCAATAAAACTAGAAACTGAAATTGAAAATAAAATACAAAAAGGCCCTCCCACCCAGAAGGGAAAAAAAAAGAACTCTCACAAAGCCTTACCCAGGACTTACAGAGACGGCCGCTGGCTCTGCTCCCTGCTTAAAGAGAATGAACAAACAGAAACGCATAGCATCCAGAAAACAATAAAGAAATCTTCACAAGTAAGGATCTATGGGGAAAAAACAAGCAAGGCTCAAACAAAAACACATAAATTCTACTGATTAAAACAAGAAGAAGAAAAACAAAGACCGAGTGGAAGCAAACAAATCAAGCATACAACTCAAAACGTAAGGATAAGAACAAAATAAACTAAAGAATTAAGAATTCTCTAAATGAAGAATTCTTCAAGAAAAAGGCAGAAACGAGTAAGTTAGAAAACGGAACAACAGTAAAAAAAATTAGCCTGAACGCTGATTTTGCTCAAAGAAGAGCTCCTGGCTGAGAAACTTTTTACGGTAGTTCTCGGATTTAAATACCTGCAAAATGTTAAATACTCCTGCAGTAGGGCAGGGAAAGAGAATTTCTTTGAGGGAGGAATCGGCTAGGAAAGTACTTGGCTCTTGCAGGCATTTGTTGTCGTTGTTAGGTGCCGTCCAGTCGGTTCCGACTCAGAGCGACCCCGTGTACAACAGAACGAAACACTGCCCGGTCCTGCGCCATCTTCATAATCGCTGTTATGCCTGAGCCCATTGTTGCAGCCACTGTGTCAGTCCATCTCGTCCAGGGTCTTCCTCTTTTTCACTGACCCTCTACTTTACCAAGCACGATGTCCTTCTCCAGGGACTTGATACCTCCTGATAATACGTCCAAAGTATGTGAGACCAAGTCTCGCCATGCTTGCTTCTAAGGAGCATTGTGGCTGTACTTCTTCCAAGACACGTTTGTTCCTTTCTTTGGCAGTCCATGGGATATTCAATATTCTTCACCAACGCCATAGTTCAAAGGTGCCAGTTCTTCTTTGGTCTTACTTACTCATCGTCCAGCTTTCGCATGCATATGAGGCGACTGAAAAAACCAATGCTTGAGTCAGGCACACCTTAATCTTTAAGGTGATATCTTTGCTTTTTAACACTTTAAAAAGGTCTTTTGGAGCATATTTGCCCAACGCAAGGCATCGTTTGATTTCTTGACTGCTGCTTCCATGGGCATTGATTGTGGATTCAAGTAGAATGAAATCCTTACAACTTCAATATTTTCTCCGTTTATTATGATGTTAGAAACCCTGGTTGCACAGTGGTTAAGAGCTACAGCTGCTAATCAAAAGGTCAGCCGTTCGAATCCACCAGGCACTCCTTGGAAACTCTATGGGGCAGTTTTTTTTGTTTTGTTTTGTTTTTAATATTTTATTGTACTTCAGGTGAAGGCTTACAGAACAGATAGTTTCTCATGTAACAGTAACACACATGCTGTTTTATGACATTGGTTAACAGCCCCACAACATTTTAACCCTCTAAATTCTCAACTTTTTTTTTTTTTGAAAATACACATAGCCAAAGATACGCCATTTCAAAAATTTTTTTTACATACACATTTAAGTGACATTGACTACGCTCTTCTAA
Source organism: Trichechus manatus latirostris (assembly GCF_000243295.1). Taxonomy (NCBI): domain Eukaryota; kingdom Metazoa; phylum Chordata; class Mammalia; order Sirenia; family Trichechidae; genus Trichechus; species Trichechus manatus. The sequence goes on along the minus strand of NW_004444008.1, from coordinate 1,387,170 downwards.
TTGTGCTGTTATTCTCACTTAAGATGAAGGCTTACAGGACAAAATAGTCTCCCATTTAGCAGTTACTATAAATGTTGCCCTATGACAATGGTTAACAATCTCACAACACATCAACAATATCCTTACTCTACTTTGTGTTCCCTATCATCAGCTTTCTACTCCCCTTCTGCCTTCTGGGCCTTGTCACTGGACTCCTGTACCTCGTTACTCTCATGGTTTTACTGGGATGTCCACTCGCAGGCTGAACAGTGAACCTCGAAGGTAACTTCACCACTGAGCTAAAAGGGTGTCTGGGGGCCATACTCTCGGGGTTTCTCCAGTCTCCTTTAGGCCAGTAAATCTGGTCTTTCTTTTTTTTTTTTTTTGTGAGTTAGAATTATGCTCTACATCCTTCTCCAGCTCTGTCCAGAACCCTCTGTTGTGATCCTGGTCAGAGCAGTCAGCGGTGGTAGCCGGGCACCATCTAGCTGTACTGGACTCAGTCCGGTGAAGGTCTTGGTAGCTGTGGACAATTAGTCCTTTGGACTAATCTTTTCGTTGTATCCTGTTCTCTTCATTCTCCCTTGCTCCCGAAGAGACGAGACCAGTGGAGTATCTTAGATGGCCGCTCACAGGCTTTTAAGACCCCAGACACTACTCACCAAGGTAGAATGTAGAGCATTATCTTTATAAGTAGTGTCATGCCAATTGAGCTAGATGTTCCTCTATGGGGCAGTTTTACTCTGTCCTATAGGGTCGCTACGAGTCGGAATCAACTCGACGGAAATGGATTTGGTTTTTGGTATCATGATGTTGCTTACTGGTCCAGTTGTGAGGATTTTTGTTTTCTTTATGTTGAGGTGTAATCCATACTGAAGATGGTGGTCCTTAATCTTCATCAGTAAGTGCTTGCTTCAAGTCCTCTTCACTTTCAGCGAGCAAGGTTGTGTCATCTGCATATCGCAGGTTAAGAAGTCTTCCTCTACTCCTGGTGCCTCATTCTTCTTCATGTAGTCCAGCTTCTCAGATTATTTGCTCAGCAGACAGATTGAATAGATATGGTGAAAGGATACAACCCTGATGCACACCTTTCCTGACTTTAAACCACACAGTATCCCCTTGTTCTGTTCAAACAACTGCCTCTTGATCTATATACAGGTTCCTCCTGAGCACAACTACGTGTTCTGCAATTTCCACTCTTCGCAATGTTATTCATAATTTGTTATGATCCACACAGTCAAATGCCTTTGCATAGTCAATACAACACAGGTAAACATCTTTCTAGTATTCTCTGCTTTCAGCCAGGATCCATCAGACATCAGCTATGATATCCCTGATTGCACGTCCTCTTTTGAAGTCAGCTTGAATTTCTGGCAGTTCCCTGTCCATCTACTGCTGCAACCGCTTTTGAATGATCTTCAGCAAAATTTTATTGGAGTGTGATATTAATGATATTATTCGATAATTTCCACATTTGGTTGGATCACCTTTCTTGGGAATAGGCATAAATATGGATCTCTTCCAGTCAGTTGGCCAGGTAGCTATTTTCCAAATATCTTGACATAGATGAGTGAGCTCTTCTAGGGCTGCATCCATTTGGTGAAACATCTCAACTGGTACTCCGTCAATTCATGGAGCCTTGTTTTTCACCAATGCCTTCAGTGCAGCTTGGTTCCTGATCATATGCTACATCCTGAAATGGTTGAATGTCAACCAACTCTTTTTGATGTACTGACTCTGTTTTCCTTCCATCTTCTTTGCATACTTTCCCTATAGAATTCTTCAATATTGCAACCCAAGGCTTGAATGTTTTCTTCAGTTCTTTCAGCTGGAGAAACGCTGAGCATGTTTTTACTTCTTGGTTTTCTATCTCCAGGTCTTTGCACGTGTCATTATAATACTTTACTTTGTCTTCTCGAGCTACCTTTTAAAATCTTCTGTTCAGCTCTCTTACTTCATCATTTCTTTTGTTTGCTTTAGCTACTCAACATTCAAGAACAAGTTTCAGATCTCTTCTGACATCCATTTTAGTCTTTTCTTTCTTTCCTGTGTTTTTAATGACCTTTTGCTTTCTTCATGTATGATGTCCTTGATGTCATACCAAAACTCATCTGGTCTTTGGTCAGTAGTGTTCAATGTATCAAATCTATTCTTGAGATGGTCTCTAAATTCAGGTGGGATATACTCAAGGTCGTACTTTGACTCTTGTGGACGTGTTCTAATTTTCTTCAGTTTCAACTTAAATTTGAATATGAGCAATTGATGGTCTGTTCCACAGTCATCCCCTGGTCTTGTTCTGACTGATGATATTGAGCTTTTCCATAGTCTCCTTCCACAGATGTAGTCGATTTGACTTCTGTGTATTCCATCTGGTGAGGTATACCTCTATAGTCTCCATTTACGTTGATGAAAAAAGGTATTAGAAATGAAGAAGTCGTTGGTCTTGCAAAATTCTATCATGTGATCTCTGGCATTGTTTCTATCACCAAGGCTATATTTTCCAACTACCGATCCTTCTTCCTTGTTTGCAACTTTCACATTCCAATCACCAGTAATTATCAATGCATCCTGACTCCATTTTCGATCAATTTCAGACTGCATAAGTTGGTAAAAATCTTCAGTTTCTCCATCGTTGGCCTTAGTGGTTGGTGGATAAATTTGAATAATAGTCATATTAACCGGTCTTTCTTGTAGATGTATGGATATTATCCTATCACTGACAGCGTTGTACTGCAGAATAGATCTTGAAGTGTTCTTTTTGACGATGAATGCAATGCCATTCCTCTTCAAGTTGTCATTTCCAGCATAATAGACCATATGATTGTCCAATTCAAAATGGCCAATACCAGCCCATTTCAGCTCACTAATGCCAAGGATATTGATGTTTATGCATTCTATTGCATTTTTGACAATTTCCAATTTTCCTAGATTCATATTTTGTTATTATTAATGGATGTTTTCAGCTGTTTCTTCTCATTTTGAGTCATGCCACATCAGCAAATGAAGGTCCCAAAAGCTTGACTCCAGCCACATCATTAAGGTCGACTTTACTTTGAGAAGGTAGCTCTTCCCCAGTCATCTTTTGAGTGCCTTCCAACCTTGGGGGGCTCATCTTCCAGCACTATATCAGACAATGTTCTGCTGCTATTCACAAGGTTTTCACTGGCTAATTCTTTTCAGAAGTAGACTGCTGGGTCCTTCTTCCTAGTCTCTTAGTCTGGAAGCTCAGCTGAAACCTCTCTGCCATGGGTGACCCTGCTGGTATTTGAATACCAGTGGCATAGCTTCCAGCATCACAGCAACACACACGCCCCCACAGTATGACAAACTGACAGATGAGTGGGGGTGTGGGTGTATGAAAGCAGAAATTCTCAGGGCATGACCAGAGTGGGCCAGAGGACAAAGGGAGGACTGAATCGCTTTACAAAACAAAATAAAGTGAGAGCACTTCTGAGGTTTGTGGAGGCCTGAGATGAAGGGGCAAGAGTCTGAAGAGGAGCAAAAGCAGGAAACGAGAGAAGTATCTCCAGAAACAGGAACAGGAACTTAGCACAAGGATTAAGACAGATTGAGAAAGAAAGCTCCTGGGCTTGCCCACTGGATCTTATCTTTTATATCTTCTTTGTTGGTTTACTGCTCATTGCACTTGGAGTACATCCTTTAGTAACTCCCTAACAGAAGGTAAGCTGTGTTCTTGCAGGTCTGAAAATGTCTTTATGTAGCCCTCAAACTTGATGGATATTTTAAGTATAGAATTCTAGCATGGTTTCAAGTGTGAAATCCTTTTCTCTCAGAATTGTGAAGGCGTACCCTGTGTTGAACGGTTAAAAACAAAGAAGCAGATCAATATGTACTAAAAAGGACTGCTCTCCAAGGACCAATGTTGAATGAAAAATACAAGGCTTAGTGTAAATTATAAGGTGTAAAAACTTTTATAGGAAAAGAATCTGGGAAGGTGTCCGCCAGTGGCTACAGTGGGGCAGAGGGCAATGAAATTGTAAGGCCTAAAAGACCTCTTTAAAACGTTGAAAAGGAAAGATGTCACCTTGAAGACTAAGATGCGCCTGACCCAAGCCAGGATGTTTTCAATTGCCTCATATGCATGTGAAAGCTGGACAATGAATAAGGAAGACCGAAGAAGAATTAACACCTTTGAATTGTGTTGTTGGCAAAGAATATTGAATATACCATGGACTGCCAAAAGAATGAACAAATCTATCCTGGAAGAAGTACAACCAGAATGCTCCTTAGAGGCAAGAATGGCGAAACTATGTCTCACATACTTTGGATATGTCATCAGGAGGGATCAGTCCCTGGAGAAGGACATCATGCTTGGTAAGGTAGAGGGTCAGCGAAGGAGAGGAAGACCCTCACGGAGATGGACTGACACAGTGGCTGCAACAATGGGCTCATACATAGCAATCATTGTAAGGGTGGCACAGGACCGGGCAGTGTTTCATTCTGTTGAACATAGGGTTTCTATGAGTCGGAAGTGACTCGACAGCACCTAACAACAACTTTACCTCTGTACTTTTCAATTTACCTTATAATAAAACTTCCTCCTAACAGATGCTCAGTGTTGTTGTTGTTGTTAAGTGCTATTGAGTCGATTTTCGAACCATAGCAACCTAAAGTTAAGTGCTCAGAGGCTAACCAAAATGTTGGAGGTTCGAACTCACCCAGCCACTCCACAGGAGAAAGACCTGGCAATCTGCTCCTGTAAATATTACAGCCTAGGAAGCTCTATAGGGCAGTTCTACCCTGTAACACATGGGGTCATCATGAGATGCTCAATAAGCATACAATTCTATTTTCCTTCAGCTTATCACTTCTACCAAGTTTATATTTAACTTTTTAATACAACTGGAACTTACTTAGCTATACAGTATGACTTGTCCTACGATAATATTTTTTTCCTATTCATTTACCAGTTGTTCCCACACCACTTATTGAATATTCCTTCCCTTCCTCGCTGATTTAAAGCACCTCCTTGAGGCATGTATCAAGTTGAAAAATATTTAATTTTGTTGCTGATGTTGTTAGTTGCCACCAAGTCAGCTCTGACTCATGGTGACCTTATGTATCACAAGAAAATGTTGCCTGGAACTGCACCATCTTCATGATTGTTGGTAGGTTTGAGTCCATTGTTGCAGCTATTATATTTAGTGTGTTGTTGTTAGGTGCCGTTGAGTCTGTCCCAACTCATAGTGACCCCGTGTACAACAGAACGAAACACCACCCAGTCCTGCACCATCCTCACAATCATTGTTCTGCTTGAGCCCATTGTTGTACCCACTATGTCAATCCATCTCGTTAAGGGTCTTCCTCTTTTTCACTGACCCTCTGCTTTACCAAGCATGATGTCCTTCTCCAGGGACTGCTCCCTCCTGATAACATTTCCAGAGTAAGTGAGACGAAGTCTCGTCATCCTTGCTTACAATGAGCATTCTGGCTGTACTTCCAAGACGAGATTTGTGTGTTCTTCTGGCATTCCATGGTATAGTCAATATTCTTCACCAACACCATAATTCAAAGGCATCAATTCTTCTTCAGTCTTCCTTTATTCGTTGTCTTGCTTTCGCATGCGTATGAGGTGATTGAAAGGACCATGGCTTGGGTGCACCTTAGTCCTGAAAGTGACATTTTGCTTTTTAACACTTTAAAGAGGTCTTTTGCAGCAGATTTGCCCAGTGCAATGCATCTTTTGATTTCCTGACTGCTGTTTCCATGGGTGTTGATTGTGGATCCAAGTAAAATGAAATCCTTGACAACTTCATTCTTTTCTCTGTTTATCATGATGTTGCTTATTGGTCCAGTTTTGAGGATTTTTGTTTTCCTTTTGTTGAGGTGTAATCCATACTGAAGTGCTGTGGTCTTTGATCTTCATCAGTAAGTGCTTCAAGTCCTCTTCACTGTCAGCAAGCAAGGTTGTGTCACCTGCATAATGCAGGTTGTTAATGAGTCTTCCTCCAATCCTGATGCCCAGTTCTTGTTCTTCTTCATATAGTCCAGTTTCTTGGAGTATTTACTCAGCATACAGATTGAGTAGGTGTGGTGAAAGGATACAATCCTGACACACACATTTCTTAACTTTAAACCACACAGTATCCCATTGTTCTGTTCAATGAGCTGCCTCTTGGTCTAAGTACAGGTTCCTTATGAGCACAGTTAAGTGTTCTGGAATTCCCATCCTTCACAATGTTATCCATAATCTGTTATGATCCACCGAGTCAAATGCCTTTGTATATGCAATAAAACACAAGTAAACATCTTTCTCATATCTTTGCTTTCAGCCATGATCCATCTGACATCAGCAATGACATCCCTTGTTCCACGTCCTCTTATCTTCTGAATCTGGCTTGAATTTCTGGCAGTTCTCTGTCAATGTACTGCTGCAAACACTTTTGACTGACCTTCAGCAAAATTTCACTTGCCTGTGATATTAATGATATCTTTTGATAATTTCCACATTCTGTTGGATCACTTTTCTTTGGAATTGGTATAAGTATGGATCTCTTCCAGTCAGATGGCCACATAGATGTCTTCCAAATTTCTTGGCATAGATAAGCGAGCACTTCCAGTGCTGCATCCTTTTGCTGAAATATCTCAGTCGTTATTCCATCAATTACTGGAGCCTTGTTTTTCACCAATGCTTTCAGGGCAGCTTGGACTTCTTCCTTCAGTTCCATCAGTTCTTGATCATATGCTATGTCCTGAAATGTCTGAATGTAGACCATCATACATGAAGAAAGCAAGAGGTCATTAAAAAGACAAGAAAGAAAGAAAAGACTAAAATGGATGTCCAAAGAGACTCTCAAACTTGCTCTTGAATCATCAAGTAGCTAAAGCAAAAGGAAGAAATGATGAAGTAAAAGAGCTGAACAGAAGATTTCAAAGGGCAGCTTGAGAAGACAAAGTAAAGTAGTAAATGTGCAAAGAGCTGGAGATAGAAAACCAAAACGGAATAACACACTCGGCATTTCTCAAGCTGAAAGAACTGAAGAAAAAGTTCAGGCCTAAAGTTGCATATAGAAGGATTCTACCAGGAAAATATTAAACAACAGAGGAAGCATCAAAAGAAGATGGAAGGAATACATACAGTCACTGTATCAAAAATAATTAGTCGGCGTTCAACCATTTCAGGAGGTAGCATATGATCAAGAATATTTAGTATATAGAAATTAGAGGGGTGGGGCCAAGATGGCAGAATAATCAAGGCTTCCTATGGTCCCTCTTACAACAAAGACCTGAAAAAACAAGTGAATTGATATATGACAATCTAGCAGTCCTAAATACCAAAGGCAAAGTTGCAGAATCAGACTGAGGAGCAAGGGGAGAGGAGCTGCCAGACTTGACCCAGCGTAAGCCAGCACCTTTCAGGCCAGATCAGCTGGTGTATGTGGCGAGGCAAACAGTGGTGCTCAGGAGGCATTTTCCACGTCGGAAAATCAGGGTAGGCACCGAGCGGCAAAGGGTCTACTCAGCCTCCAGAACCAGTGAAAAGCAGTGCCCAATTGGCAAAAGATAAGTACATTCCTCTGACCTACCATGCAGATCAGAAAATACCCCCTTTGGGAAAAATGTCTCTCACATTTACCTGCCCCCTCCCCACTCTGCACTGGTCCTGGGCCAGCTTTAGTGATAGCCACGTCCCCTGGGCCAGAAGTAGGTCCTGTCACATTCCCTGAGCCATTCTCCCAGCCTTGGAGAGGAAACAAATTAACAAACAGGAAAAAATAATCCACTGGCTCCCCTAAGCCAGGTACTCAGGCACAGGCATAAGGAGTCCATGGACTTTGAGTGCTTTTCCCCCTGCATAGACCTGTGTGGGCCCATTTCAACAGCATAGGCCCTCATTACCATAGTAAAACAGGGTATATACCTGAAGCTTAACTTCAACTGTTTCACCTGTGAAGTAGCAGGTTCGTGATATTTGCCACTGCTATGCCCATTAAGCAGGGTCCTCACCTACCCACATCAGGGGCCTGAGGACTGGTGGCTCCACTCACGCCACTAAGTCACCCTTGACAGGGGGGTCCAAGAATAAGTGGCACCTCCCAGTCCTTAGAGCCAACAGCACTGGGTGCCCATAGTCCAGCTGCAAAACCCACTCACCTACGCACTGTAGGGAACAGGGACACGCTTTCCTCCCAGACACACAGGGGCAGCCGTCAGCCTCCTGCCTTGCTCAACGTGTGACCCCCTACTGCAGCCAGAAAACTGTGCCTACACCGATCACCCTTGCCCATCTACGAGTGTAGGTGAGAGCCTACACCACACACTTGGTGACTGACTATCTGTACACCTGAGCTGAATCCATAAAAGGAAAGTAAACAGACTTCTGGGCTCACATACCTAGTAACAGGTCTAACCACCTGGTGACAGGATGTTAGAGCTTCAAAGGTGCCAATAATCAAACTAGCCTATTTGGGCATATCAAAACAAAACAAGAAGCTAGGACACCGTAAGCAAACATAAAATAAATAAATATAATAACTTATTGATGACTCAGAGACACCAGTCAGTATCAAATCACATAAAGAGGCAGACCATGATGGCTTCTGCAAGCTCCCAAAACAAAGAATCAAGAAATTTTCCAGAGGAAGAGAACTTCTTGGAATTACCAGAGGTAGAATACAAAAGATTAATATACAGAACACTTCAAGAGATCAGGAAGGAGATCATTCAAAATGCAGGACAAGCCAAGGAACACACAGACAAAGCAATAGAGGAACTCAAGAAGGTTACACAAGAGCACAATGACAAATTTAACAGGCAGCAAGAATCCATAGAGAGACAGCAATCAGAAATCCAGAAGATTAACAATAAAATTTCAGAATTAGACAACTCAATAGAAAGTCATAGGAGCAAAATTGAGGCAATGAAAGTCACAATTAGTGAGACTGAAGATAAAGCACTTGACACCAACTTGAGAAAAAATCAGGTAAAAAAATTTTTTAAATGAAGAAACCCTAAGAATTATGTGGAAGTCTATCAAGAGGAGTAACCTATGCATGATTGGAGTACCAGAACAGGGGGGTATGACAGAAAGTACAGAGAGAATTGTTGAAGATTTGTTACTAGAAAACTTCCCTGATATCATGAAAGATGAGAAGATATCTATCCAAGACGCTCATCCAACCCCACATAAATTAGATCCCAAAAGAAAGTCACCAAGACATCTTATACTCAAACTTGCCAAAACCAAAGATAAAGAGAGAATTTTAAGAGCAGCTAGGGATAAGCAAAAAGTCGTCTACAAAGGAGAGTGAATAAGACTAAGCTCGGACTACTCAGCAGAAACCATGCAGGCAAGAAGGCAATGGGATGACATATATGAAGCCTTGAAAGAAAAAAATTGCCAGCCAAGAATTAGATATCCAGAAAAACTGTCTCTCAAATATGATGGCAAAATTAGGACATTTCCAGATAAGCAGAAGTTTAGGGCATTTGCAAAAACCAAACCAAAATTACAAGAAATACTGAAGGGAGTCCTCTGGTTGGAAAATCAGTAACATCAGATAACAACCCAAGACTAGAACACAGGACAGAGCAACCAGATATCAACCCAGATAGGGAAGTCACAAAAATAAATCAAAGCTAAAATATTGAAAATAGGGAAACAGAGACATCAATATGTAAAAGATGACAACATTAAAACAAAAAAGAGGGACTAAAAAATGTAGTCATAGATCTTTCAGATGGACAGGAAGTCAAGGCAATATAAAGAAATAAAAGACTGGTTTAAACTTAGAAAAATAGGGGTAAATATTAAGGTAACCACAAATGAAACTAACAATCCTACACATCAAAATAAAAAACAAGAAAAACATAAAGACTCAGCAAATACAAAATCAACAATGAAAAAAATACATAAAGAAAAATGACTCAGCACTGAAAATTAAGTGGAACAAAGAAACTGTCAACAACACACATAAAAAAAAGACATGAAAATGACAGCACTAAACTCATACCTGTCAATAATTATGCTGAATGTAAATGGACTAAATGCACCAATAAAGAGACAGAGAGTGGCAGAATGGATACAAAAACACAATCCGTCTATATGCTGTCTACAACAGACATACCTTAGACTTAAAGACACAGACAAACTAAAACTCAAAGGATGAAAAAATATACATCAAGCAAACAACAATCAAAAAAGAGCTGGAGTGGCAATATTAATCTCTGACAAAATACACTTTAAAGTAAAATCTACCACAACGGATAAGGAAGGATACTATATAATGATTAAACGGTCAATACAACAAGAGGACACAGCCATAATAAATATTTATGCACCCAATGACAGGGCTCCAAAATACATAAAACAAACTCTAACAGCATTGAAAAGACAGATAGACAGCTCAAAAATAATAGTAGGAGAATTCAATACACCACTTTCGGTGAAAGAAGCTCAATAAAGACATGGAAGACCTAAATGCCACAATCAACCAACTTGATGTCATAGACATATACCAAACACTCCACCCAACGGCAGCCAAGTATGCTTTCTTTTCCAACATTCATGGAACATTCTCCAGAACAGACCACATATTAGGCCTTAAAGAAGCCTTAACAGAAGCCAAAGCATCGAAATTTTACAAAGCATCTTTTCTGACCATAAAGCCATAAAAGTAGAAATCAATAACAGAAAAAGCAAGGAAAAAAATCAAACACATGGAAAATGAACAACACCTTGCTCAAAAACTACTGGATTATAGAAGAAATTAAGGATGGAATAAAGAAATTCATAGAATCAAATGAGAATGAAAACACATCCTACCAGAACCTTTGGGACACAGCAAAAACAGTGCTTAGAGGTCAATTTATAGCAATAAACGCACACATTCAAAAAGAAGACATGGCCAAAATCAAAACATTAACCCTACAACTCTAACAAATAGAAAGAGAGCAGCAAAAGACGCCATCAGGCACCAGAAGAAACAAAAAAATAAGAATTAGAGCAGAATGAAATGAAATAGAGAATAGAAAAACAACTGAAAGAGTTAACAAGACCAAAAGCTGGTTCTTCGAAAAGATCAACAAAATTGATAAACCATTGTCCGAACTGACAAAAGAAAAACAGTAATATGATCTCGTATGACTGAGAAGTCACTTGAGTTTCAGCTTCTGCCAGCAGAGCCTTCAGACTAAGAAAGGCCAGATAACCCACCACCTCCAAAACAAGCTCAGAGCTCCAATCCCAAAACCGGCCTGTTTTCCACAACACCACTCACCTGATGAGTGCAAAATGGGCCCAACCAAGGGACCCTGGGGGTCACCCAAGAAGGAAAATATGTTTCTCCTCTTTGAAAATGCCCCTAAATGTTGTTGTTGTTAGGTGCCCTCGAGTCAGTTCTGACTCATAGTGACCCTATGTACAACAGAACGAAACACTGCCCAGTCCTGCACTGTCTTAGTTATCTGGTACCACTTAACAGAAATACCACAAGTGGATCGCTTTCACAAAGAGAAATCTATTCTCTCATACTTTAGGAGGCTAGAAGTCCAGATTCAGGGCACCAGCTCCAGGGGAAGGCTTTCCTTCCTCTGTTGGTTCTGGTGAAAGGTCCTTGTCGTCAATCTTCCCCTGATCTAGGAGCTTCTCAGCACGGGGACCTCCAGTCCAAAGGATGCACTCTGCTCCCACACTTCTTTCTTGGCGATATGAGGTCCCCCATCTCTCTGCTCCCTTCTCTGTCCTGTTATCTCTTGTCAGATAAAAGGTGGTGCAGGCCACACTCCAGGGAAACAACCCTTACATGGGATCAGGGCTATGACCTGAGTGAGAGTGTTACATCCCACCCTAATCCTCTTCAACAAAACCTAATCTTGCCTCATTAACCACAGGCAGAGATTAGGATTTACAACACATAGGAAAATTACATCAGATAACAAAATGGAGGACAACCACACAACACTGGGAATTATGGCCTAGCCAAGTTGACACACATTTTGGGGGGCACTAATTCAATCCGTAACATTCAATCCATCCACAATGGTTGCTGTTTGAGTCCATTGTTGCAGCCACTGTATCAGTCCATCTCATTGAGGGTCTTCCTCTTTTTTGCTGATCCTCTACTTTACCAAGCATGATGTCCTTCTCCAGGGACTGATCCCTCCTGATAACATGTGCAAAGTATGTGAGACGAAGTCTCTCCATTCCCCCTTCTACAAGCATTCTGGTTGTACTTCTTCCAAGACAGATTTGTTTATTCTTTTGGCAGCCCATGGTATACTCAATATTCTTTGCCAACACCACAATTCAAAGGCGTCAATTCTTCTTCGGTTTTCCTTATTCAAAGTCCAGCTTTCATATTCATATGAGGCTACTGAAAACAGCATGGCTTGGGTCAGGTGCACCTTAGCCCTCATAGTGACATCATTCCTTTTTAGACCTTTAAAGAGGTCTGTTGCAGTAGATTTGCACGATGCAATACATCTTTTGATTTCTCGATTGCTACTTGCATGGGCGTTGATTGTTGATCCAAGTAGAATGCAATCATTGACAACTTCAATTTGTTCTTTATTTATGATGATTTTTATTGGTCCACCCCATATAGTTACCTCCGTTTTAAGAGGAACGGGGGTGGGTAGAAAAAAGAATTGGAATTAGGAGGCAGGGAAGGGCGAATCCAATTTCTGTAGCTTCATTGCCTCTGCAGATAAGAGCCTTCCAAGAAGGCCCCCTGAAGCCAGGTACCAGCTCTGCCCTATCGTCACTCCCTCCCTTTGCTGCTCATGGATGGGATGCTGCCTCCAGCCCCCACTTCCTCCTCCTCCTGTAGGAATCCCTCAGCCGTGCCTGCTTCACCTCAATGCTCCCTTTGCAGGGACAGATACTAAATCAGGATTTTCGCCTGGTTCATTACATTCTGACGATTCCGAGCTATTGGGATTTTCAAATGGAAAGAAAATATTTTGAGAGAGCAAAGCCCACAGGATGCTCTATGGCATAAGCTGCATCAGAGGACATTTAGAGTGTCCTCGGGGCAGTGGAGTGTGGCACTATAGACATTGACTCGCTAGTTAGCCCACAGGGAAATGTCATTATGTGGAGGAGTATTGATCAGAATTCCAGTATAAAATGAGAGCTTCCCAAGGAAAGAAACCTTTCAAGAATCTGCACTGATTCCCATGGTGTGTCTGGTTGGTTTTAACACAAAGATTACAACGGACCTGAGCGGTGATGTCAACGCGGGACTTTACCAACCAACTCAGGCAGGGGCTCTGACCACAGCACCACCGGCTGCTTCAGAGATCACCCAAGCTCTTCCTCTTCATTTACATTTCTTAACAGGATGAGCCCCTGGCACCTTCCAGTCCTTGGATGATTCTGAGAAGGGAGCACCCTCTATAGTGCCATGCCCACTAAAGCGACATCCTGTTCTGTCTGTGTGCACATCTCGTCTCGTCTGCAATCGTCCTTGTGCCGGGTGGGCTCCTGAGTCCAACCCCCTCAAAGGGTGATGTTCTCCTGAGTCTTGTCTCCTCACTGGGCGACGTTCTCCTGAGTCTGGTCCCTACACTGAGTGACGCTCTCCTGAGCCTGGTCCCTGCACTGGGTGACGCGCTCCTGAGCCTGGTCCCTGCACTGGGTGGCGCTCTCCTGAGCCTGGTCCCTGCACTGG
>NW_004444008.1:1366662-1373179 GCF_000243295.1 Trichechus manatus latirostris | reverse complement strand
CTCCTGAGCCTGGTCCCTGCACTGGGTGGCGCTCTCCTGAGCCTGGTCCCTGCACTGGGTGACGCTCTCCTGAGCCTGGTCCCTGCACTGGGTGACGCTCTCCTGAGCCTGGTCCCTGCACTGGGTGACGCTCTCCTGAGTCTGGTCCCTGCACTGGGTGACGCTCTCCTGAGTCTGGTCCCTGCACTGGGTGATGGTCTCCTGAGTTCTTGTCCCCTCACTAGGTAATGCTCTTTTGAGTCTGATTCCCGGGACTGTGCTCTTTCTTAGAGAGGGGACATGCTTTGTCCTCACAGGGCAGACACAGATTCCAAGACTGAACTTTCTGTTCCTCCTGCAGCACATCTGTCAGCCTCACAGTTAGTGGGCTTACAGAATGCCTCAGCCAGCACCATGATACCCTACATGATATCATCTCCAACTAGGGGACATTTTACAGTGAAGGCAGTGCAGCAAGGGGCTCATGCCTACAGAACTCCCTGAGCTCACCACATGTCTTTACCCAGAAGCAGTTGGCTTGACAGAATGATGGAATGATCTTCTGAACATCCAGGCACAGGGCCAGCTAGGAGGTGACAACCTAAGAAGTTACCGAGTGCAGCGTAAGCCTTCAGGTTTAAAGCTTAATGTTGTTGCTGCTGTTGTTGCTGCTGTTTGTCACCGAGTCGGCTCGGACTCATGGTGACTGTCTTACGCTGGGTTCTCTAGAGAAGCAAAAACAGTGAAGTGTATAAATATTTATAAAAAGGAAATGGCTCACATGGTTGTAGAGGCTGGAACGTCCCAAATCCATAGGTCAGGCTGGAGGCCTCTCCTGATTCATGTAGCTGCAGGGTCTGGCGAACCCAAGATCAGCAGGTCAGAGAGGAGGGCTCTTGCTCACAGGCTGCAAAGATCGATGAATCCCAAGATTGGCAGGCAAGACAGCAAGTAAGCTGCTAGCTCAAGTCCCAAGAACCAGAGGTCAGACAAACAGGAGCCAGATGCAGGATATGGCTGCCCATGAGCCTTGCCAGAATGTCCACTTATATTCGATGCAGGCCACACCTCTCAGGAAACTCCCTTTCAGCAGACTGGCTACTCACAGCAGATCCCATCATGGAGTGATCACATTATATCAAATCTCATCATGGAAGTGATCACATCAATCATACAACTGCCAAACTACATCATAACTGCCACACTACTGAGAATCCTAGCCCACCAAGTTGACACACAATCCTAACGATCACATTGACCTTACGCATAGCAAAATGAAACTTCGCCCATTCCTGCGCCATCCTCACAATTGTTGGTGTGTTTGAGCCCATTGTTGCAGCTATTGAGTCAATCCATCTCACTGAGGTTTTCCTTCATTTTTCCTGACCCTCTACTTTACCAAACACAATGTCTTTTTCTAGTGATTGGGCTTTCCCGATGACATACCCAAAGTAAGCAAAACCAAGTCGCGCCATCCTCGCTTCTAAGAAACATTCTGGTTGTACTTGCTTGTTGTTCATTCTTCTGACAGCCCATGGTAAACTCAATCAGCAGTCAGTATATAGTGCCATCTTCCCATGGCCAGCAGCACAAGCTGGGAGAGCCACAGCTGGAAGTGGAAGTGGCCCCTCTCACTTATACCGAGTACTCACTCCAAGGTTGGCCTCCCATGGCCACAACCTTGGGCTTGGCGGGTTTGGAGGTCCCTGTCCAGACCAGGCAAATCCCCCAGCAGAGCAGAAGCTGGCAGGCTCTGACGTCCAGCAGCCCGTGGCCCCTCCTTGATAAATCTTAGCAGAAGGAGTGAAACTTGGCCGAGGCCAAGGAGAAGAGTTTGTAAATTGTTTAATCTTTCCTTTGAATTCCGATAATGAAGCCTCTGTGGTGAGAAAGAAAAATGAGAAGGGGACAGAGAAGGTGTGTGGTCCTGGAGTTGATGTAACAAGAATTAGATGCTTAAATACATCACTGAGAGTTAGAGTTAAACAAAAGAGGGACTAAGTAAGTGAAGTCGCTATCAGGAAGGGCGGTGTGGCGCGAACGTCAGCCCCTTCACCAGAAGTCGATAGATGGTGCTGAGAGTTGATAAGTCAAGAAAGAGCCGCGCACACACACTGTTTAGAGACGTGGAGGTAACCGCCAGAAGATTACAAAGCAGAAACGATTGAAAGCTGTTTTGTCTGCAGAGCAGAACTGGGGTGAGAAGGGGTAGAGCAAGGGACCGCTGTTCTTCATTATGTGTCCCCCCGTAACATTGGTCTCCTAATCCTGTGTGTGAAATCCCATTTATATATACATACGTGTGTGTGTGTGAGTGTGCGCGTATACATACATATACATATATGTACAACTCCCTGCCACCACGTCGATTCCGACTCACAGCAACCCTGTAGGACAGAGTAGAATTGCCCCATTGGGTTTCCAAGAAGTGGCTGGTGGATTCAAACTGCCAACATTTTGGTTAGCAGCCAACCGCTTAACTACTGCACCACCAGGGCCCCATATATATACATACACGTGGTGGCACAAACAGTTTGCTCTCGGCTACTAACTGAAAGGCTGGTGGTTCGAACCCACCCAGTGGCGCCTGGGAAGAAAAGCCTGGTGGTCTGCTTCTGCAAAGATTACAGCCAAAAACACTCTATAGGGCAGTTCTACCCTGCACACATGAGGTTGCCTTCATATATATATATATATATACACTTACAGAAGGAAGAAAGGAAGCGAGGGAGGGAAGGAGGGAGAAGGAAGAAAAGAGGGAAATAAGGGAGGGAGAGAGGAAGGAAGGAAGCCCTGCCTGAACAAACCAGTCACCACTTGCCACCTAGTGGACTACAACCTGCCCTATGGGGTCACTTCGTCTAATATATAAACAGAACTATTTTCAGCCCCCACGCCCCAAAAGTGGGCAACCCAGGGATCTCCCTGCATCTCTGGGGGCCCTCGGGGGCCTCCCAGGTCCCCTCTTTTTCTGCTTTCCTCCTTCTCGGATGTTGTAACCCCACGCAGATCCCCCTGGACTCTCACCCTGCTAAACCACAAAACACAGACTCCTTCATGTCTCCAAATACCACTATCCCAAGGTAACAAAATCGTACTAAAGACTCGGGGTGATGGCAAGGAGTTAGATTACAAAAAGAAATTAACATCAGACAGTTCCAGTATTAAACCGAGAGCCATTCCCACCTGAATAACCTGAAAACCCAGTCTCTCCCTCCATCCCCCAGGCCTCACTGCACTTCCGTCCCCGTCTGTTTTGAGACGTGTTCCAGTCAGGCCTGCTACATAACAAACTTCCCCAAAGTGAGGGGCGTCAAACAGCATTTAATTAAGCTCACAGATTCTGTGGGTCAGGGATTTGGACAGGACATGGTGGAGGCGCTTCCTCCTGCTCCGTGATGTCTGGGAGCTCTTCTGGAGGATCTGAAGGCTGGTGTCATTTAATAGCCAGGAGCTGGAATTATCTTCCTGTTGTCATTGTCTTGGAGTCGGTTCCAACTCATAGCGACCCTATAGGAGCAGAGGGTAGAACTGGACCATAGGGTTTCCAAGGCTGTAAACTTTATGGAAGCAGACTGTCACATCTTTTCTCCCAAGGAGCAGCTGGTGGGTTCAAACCACCCACCTTTTGGTTAGTAGCTGAGCACTTTAACCACTGTGCCACCTTGGAGCCCTGGTGGCACACTGGTTAAGAGCCTGGCTGCTAACCAAAAGGTCGGCAGTTCTAATCCACCAGCCGCTCCTTGGAAACTCTGTGGGGCAGTTCTACTTTGTCCTATAGAGGCACTATAGTCTCAATCAACTTGATGGCAATGGGTTTGGTTTTGGGGCGGAGTTGTGTTTTTTTGGAATTATCTGGAGACATCTTCCCTCATATGTCTGGTGCTGAGGCTGCCCATTGGCTGAGACCTCAGATGGACTGCTGACCAGATACTCATGCACATGGTCTCCCCCATATCATCTCCCCACCTGTGCTAGCTTGGGTTTCCTCACAACATGGCAGCCGGGTTCCAAGGGCAAGCATCCCCAGAGAACATGGTGGAAGTGCACGGAAGCCATATAGTGACACTTCAGCTGTACTCTATTGGTTAAGGCGATCACAAAGCACACCCCACCCCCCACCCCATGCTCCAAGGGAGAGGACAGAGACTCCATCTCTTGAAGGAACTGACAAGGTTCTAGAAGAGTCTATGGAATTGGAGATATTGTTGGGGCCATGTTGGAAAATACAGCCAGCCACAAGACCTTCCTCACATTTCCCATTTGCTCACCTCTCTCCTTCTCAGGCTGCTCACGAGCCTCGAATGCTCTGGTACGGCGTGGCACACAGCAATCCACTAGTCCCTTTGGCTCGCCTGGCCATCCCCTGGAAGCTTCCCCTTCATACTGGAGTATTTTCCTAAATAGTCAGCACTATGTAATAGCATGCAGGTGTTCAAATCTAGGTGGTATCGTGGAACACCTAGCCAAGAAACTATCTTCCATGAGATCGACTGTGTGCAACTCAAGCATAGGGAATTTGTTTCCACGTAATTTATGGAAGCCACATCTACAAAGTCATATTAATACTCTATCCATATAACAAAAAACAAAAAAAACCGTCAGGTCAATTCCAACTCATACTGACCCTATAGTACAGGGCAGAACTGCCCCATAGGGTTTCCTAGGCTGTAAATCTTCACGGAAGTAAATTGCCACCTCTTTCCCCTGAGGAGCCACTGGTGGGTTAGAACAGCCGACCTTTCGGTTAGCAGCCGAGAGCTTAACACTGCGCCACCAGGGCCCCTTTCACCCCTAGGAGGAGGGCAAAAATATTAAATAAATGGATGAATCAAATACGGACTATCAGTCAAGACATGGAAATAGCCTCATTATTTGGAACTGAGCGTTTTAACGTTATTCATTAAAATAGATTCTGTCTGTATTTGTGATATACGTGTGCTTAAAATTCATGGAGAAAATGAGAATTTTAATTACAAAATGCTGAAATATTAATAATTTAAAGATAATTCAGCACCCCTTTCTAACTTTCCAAGTCTGCTAACCCCTTATAGACAAACCAGACAAGTGGAAGGGCAAAGACCAAGGGCGCATCCTCCGGGCTGTGTGGAGAGGGAAAAGGGGGAGGGGTAAAGTCCCCCAGACACACGGACACAGACGCATTTAGGCCCACCTGCCACAATGTATGTGGACCTGGGATGGTGTAGGAGAGGGGGCAGGATGGCGACCCTCAGGGTGAACCTCAGCCCCCACCCACCCCGTCCTCCCCACCCAGCAGCCCCGCCCCAGTCAAGACCAGTTTTCCCCATTGTTGGAGGGCAGCCTGCATGTCCACCTGGTCGCTCTGTTTGCTTGGACTCCACCACCAGGAAGGCGTTTCTCCTCAATTACCACCCACAAAATCAAACCCACTGCCGTCGAGTCAATTCTGACTCATAGTGACACCTTTGAATTGTGGTGTTGGCGAAGAATACTGAATATACCATGGACTGCCAAAAGAACAAATAAATCTGTCTTGGAAGAAGTACAACCAGAATGCTCCTTAGAGGCAAGGATGGCAAGACTGTGTCTTAGATACTTTGGACATGTTATCAGGAGGGATCAGTCCCTGGAGAAGAACATCATGCTTGGTAAGGTAGAGGATCAGCAAAAAAGAGGAAGACCCTCAACGAGATGGATTGACAGAGTGGCTGCAACAATGGGCTCAAGCATAACGATTGTGAGCATGGAGAAGAACCGGGCAGTGTTTTGTTCTGTGGTACACAGGGTCACTATGAGTCGGAACCAACTCAACGGCACCTAACAACAAAGTTCATCACAGAGCACAATTCCAGCATTGTGCAACAGTTGTACAACCATCATCATCCTCTAAATTTAGAACTGTTCCATCACCCCACAAAGAAACCCCGTACCCCTTAGCAGTCACTCCCTCCCCCCTCCCAGCCCCTGGCAACCACTTATCGTGGGCTGTTCTGTCGCACAACGTGCAGGCTTCTGTGATGGCTCCTTTGACTTGGCACGTTCGCACTTGTCATTCAAACCTCAAAGCCCACCGTGCGAGAAGTATCTTCCTCCCACACTCCTGGCCGGGGTCTCAGCCACAACTAGAGCCCCAGGAACACAGAGTCAAGTCTCACAGCCAGAGCGCTCACAGCGGGAAAGAGGCCCAATTCAGGCTGCTCGGCTGCCACTGGAGAGAGAAGGGGGAGAACGCACAACACTGACGCTGGGAAACCATCCCTGTATCCGTCATATATCCCCCATACGTATCCTATATGTATCTATTTATGTATATGATTTTATTTATATGATTATTATATTTATTATGTAATTGTGTGTTTGAGTGTATATGTATATACAGAGAGAGAGACCGAGAGAGAGGTCACTGGATGGTGCGAAAGGTTTGCCACTGGTTTGCCAACTTTTAGGTTAGCAGTTCGAACCCACCCAGAGCCAAGAAAACCCTATGGGGCAGTTCTACTTTGTAGACGGGGTCTCCATGATTCAGAATAGACTCGCGGCAACGTCCAGACGACAC
>NW_004444008.1:1323622-1364696 GCF_000243295.1 Trichechus manatus latirostris | reverse complement strand
GAACACCGTCGCGGCAATGTTCAGATGAGCGTTCAACGAAACAGCTGGCCCTGGCCAGCCAGGTGGACACACGAAATGAACCATCACACCCTCCTCCCCAGTCTCTGCAGAATTCGACAGAGTGGACGCCCCTCTCCCAGGAAGCCTTCCTGGGATCGTCCTCCACGCTGGGCCGGACCTCTCCACCGCCTCTTGCTCTGCTGGCCACACTGGATTCTCATGGTCTGTGAACTCAAGTGGCTTCTCATAACAGCTTTGTCTCAGCGTCACTGAATCCCCACCCCCAGCTCAGAGAATAGTCCACAGAACGTTCCAGAAAGGCTTACAGAAGGGCCAGAGAAGCCTGGCCCTGGAATCCACACCCAAAGGAGGCAGCAGCTCCCACCCCCGCCCCTCAGCCCTGCAGAAACGCTGACCTCAAAGCCTTTACCTGCAGCCACAGCCTGGCCCCCACCTCTCAGCTCCCACTCAGACTCCTGAGCCTACTACAGAAACCAACCTATGTTAAGTACATGGGCTTCCGTGTGCACCTGTCCAGCTCAAATCCCACCTGGGGCTGCTGCCTCCTGGTCCTCCTCGTGTGAAGGGAGCAGGGGCCCTTCCAGAGTGTTCGCTCCGGGGCCCGTCCTGCCTCCCCCCTCCTACCTTCCTTTCTTCCTTTTCTCTGACAGGCCTCGCCTTTGCCACCCCCAAACCTCCCCCACATGCCCAGGAGGCTATACTTGCTCCGACTGGTTTTTAATAAACTTTCAGAATTCCTGTAGGGTAAACTGGCAATTTCCTTTTGAACCAAAATCTATTATGTGTCACGAACGCAGCCCCAGCAGTCGTAAACGATGGGAATGTTTCAGTACTACAAAAGAAAATGGCCCTGCCTCTCCCACTTTGTCAGCTATTATCACTGATCGAACCCTACCGTGACAGAGAAAACGAACCTGTGGCTGTGGAGTCGACTCTGGCTCATGGCAACCCCATGTGTGTCAGAGCAGAACTGTGCTCCATAGGGTTTTCAGTGGCTGATTTTTGGAACTAGGTCGACAGGCCTTCGTTCTGAGGCACCTCTGGGTGGGTTTGAACCACCAGCCTTTCGGTTAGCAGCCAAGTGCATTAACTGTTTGCACCACCCAGGGACTCCAAAGTGTCAGAGAAGGGGCCTGGAAGTCGGCATCCTTTTACTCCAGGCCTCACTTTCCCTCACCCCTCAGCAGACAGCAAGGACCCACCTTGGCGGTGCCATTTGTCCAGTCTCAACAAACATGTGGGGGGCGCCCTCTGCACTGAGCCCAGGGCCAGCCGGGGGTCACAGAGGACAGGGGACACTCGTCCACACGCTGACAGCCCACAGAGTACAGACCACAGCTGCGTGCGCTGGGCATCATGGTGTGGCCAGGAACCCAGTGAAGTTTCTATTGCACCTCATTTAGAATCAGAGTAACTTGTAATCTGAAGAACCCTACCTCAAAGTAGAGACGTGCTCTACTCACCCAGTTCCCAGTTAGTGAGTGCTGGGCACTTTCTGTAAATGGAGGAGACTTATCTAAACACCAGGAGTAGTCCATAGGAGATAAATAATGAACATATAGATAAGAAAACGGGGGACAGTGCTGAGTGCTATGTGGAGAATTGTGAGGAGAGAGCCTGAGGGCTGCCAGACATGGCATGGTCAGCCCCTGGGGGTGACTCTGATGCAGGGTCTCCCAGCACACTTGAGCCAAGGGCTGGGGTGAGAAAAGGGGGCCACAGGAAGGCAGCCAGTGGGATGTGAGCTGAGCTTCAGGTTCACCTCTGGGGTCAGAGATGCAAAGAGCCGAGCCCCAGACGGAAAATAATCCATGTTGAGATAAAACTTGAGAACACTCTCACTTTTTGTGGTTGTCATTTTTTAAATTAATTTTTACCTAAAAAGTAATACACAAATATATTCTCCTTGTTGAAAAATTGAATACTACAGATGTTCAAGTCCTCCTTTTTCCAAAGGAAGCTGCTGTTAGAAATCAGTGAGTAACCTTCAAAACCTCCTAGCTACCTTTGTTGTTGTTGTTGTTGGGTGCTGTCAAGTCAATACTGACTCATAGCGACCCCACGTGATGGAGTAGAACTGCCCCATAGGGTTTTTAGGCTGCGGTCTTTACAGGAGCACATCGCCAGGTCTTCCTCCCATGGAGCGGCTGGTGGGTTCGAACTGCTGACCTTTTCTTTAGCAGCCAAATGCTTAACCATTGCGCCACCAGGGCTCCTTTACATACTTATAAATACCCACATAGAATATATACTATTGTTTACTGTGGTATTTGGACATATATTATATCATACTTATGTAACATACATGTATCGTGATATAACTTGCTTTTTTCCTGCAACCTTATTTCCGGAAAATCTACCAATGCCAGCTTATGTAAATTTGGTTTACTCCTCCTGTTGCTGTTAGGTGCCCTCGAGTCACTTTCAACTCATAGAGACCCTGTGTACAACAGAGGGAAATATTGCCCAATCCTGTGCCATCCTCACAATCGTTACTGTGCTTGAGCCCACTGTTGCAGCCATTGTGTCAATCCATCTCAAAGACGATCTCTCTCTCTTTTGCTTACCCTCTATTTTGCCAAGCGTGATGTCCTTCTCCAGGAACTGGTCCCTCCTGATAACATGTCCAAAGTAAGTGAGACAAAGGCTCGCCATCCCCGCTTCTAAGAAGCATTCTGACTGTACTTCTTCCAAGACAGATTTGTTGCCAACGCCATAATTCAAAGGCATCAGTTCTTCTTTGGTCTTCCTTATTCATTGTCCAGCTTTCACATGCACATTATTCCTCTATGTGCTGGATAATATTCCAGGAATAAATTACTCTTATTCATCTATTTGACTATTGGTGGGCAGTTGTTTTTTCCAGTTTTCCACTGTAGCAAGAAAGATGCAATGAACATTGTTTCTTTATATATATATATATATACACACACATATTCTTGTGTTTTCAGTGAAGGGTTACACAGCGGTTTAGGTTCCCATTCAACAATGTCTACACAAGTTGTTCAGTGACATTGGTTACATTCTTCACAGTATGTGGACATTCTCATTATTTCCATTCTGGTTGTTCCATTTCCATGAATCTAGTTTCCCTGCCCTCTTACATTCTCATCTTTGTTTTAAAGTAATTGTTGACCACTTGGTCTCATACAGTGATTTTTTAAAAGAGCACAATACTTACAAGTGATATTCATTATTTTTTGAGCCAATTTGTTATTTAGCTACAAGATGACCTCAGGGGGCAGTTTCAGCTCAAGGTTTGAAGAATGTGTCAGGGCAACAGTCTTGGGGAGTCCTCCAGTCTCAACCAGTCCAGTAGGTCTGGTTTTGTTTGCTTGGTTTTGTTTTAGAAATTTGAAGTTCTGTTCCACATTTTTCTCCCATTCTATCAGGGTCCTTCTATTGTGGCCCTGATCAGAACGATCGGTACTGGCAGCTGGGCACCATCTACTTCTTTTGGTCTCAGGGTAGAGGAGACTGTGGTTCATGTATACTATTTGTCCTGTAGACTAGCTGCTTCTTTGAGTCCTTGGCTTCCTTCCTTCTCTTTTGCTCCAGATGAGTAGAGACCAATAGTTGTATCTTTAATTGCCACTCACAAGATTTTAAGACCCCAGCCATCACTCACCAAAGATGAAGAACATAACTTTATGAACTATATTATACCAATTTACCAAAATGTCTCACGAGAATATGGTTCTAATCCTTGAAACCCAGAAATCCAATCCACGAGTTGTTTGGTTATGTCTAAGAAGTACTTGTAACTGCGCCCCCTATGTGCTTTACTGTATATATGAATATACGTACATTCAGTTACATACATGCATATACACAGACATAGACCTATATATACACACATATAAACATACCTATACACATATATGCCTACATATGTACATTTTTGGGTTGTTTTTTATGTTGTTTCAAAATTATATGGGCCATACCAACTACAAACAGGTCCTTTTCTCCTTATGCCTTTTTTAGTAACATCATTTACCTTCGTCAAGCTGTGTACACTTCACCTTCATTTGGTGTTAACTTTCCCATGACAAAAATAATAATTGTCTACTATCTAGAAAGTGAGCCTCCTCCTTACCCTCCCTCATCCCTGGTAAGCACTAATGAACATTGTTCTTGTTCGGTGCCATTGAGTTGGTACCAACTCACAGTGACCCTATGTACAACGGAACAAAGCACTGTCCGGTCCTGTGCCATCCTCACAATCATTACAATGCTTGAGCCCATTGTTGCAGCCACTGTGTCAGTCCATCTCACTGAGGGTCTTCCTCTTTTTCACTGACTCTCTATTTTACCAAGCATGACATCCTTCTCCAGAGACCGGTTCCTCTTGATAACATGTCCAAAGACGTGAGACCAAGTCTTTCTATCCTCGCTTCTAAGGATCATTCTGGCTTTACTTCTTCTAAGACAAATTTATTCATTCTTCTGGCAGTCCATGGTATATTCAATAGCCTTTGCCAACACCATAATTCAAAGGCATCAATTCTTCAATCTTCCTTATTCATTGTCCAGCTTTCACACGCATATGAGGCGATTGAAAATACCAGGGTTTGGGTCAGGTGCACCTTAGTCCTTAAAGTGACATCTTTGCCTTTTAATACTTTAAAGAGTTCTTTTGCAGCAGATTTGCCCAATCCAATGCATCTTTTGATTTCTAGACTCCTGCTTCCGTGGGTGTTGACTGTGGATTCAAGTAAAATGAAATCCCTGAGAACTTCAATCTTTTCTCTTTATCATGATGTTGCTTATTGGTCCAGTTGTGAGGATTTTTGTTTTCTTTATGTTGAGGTGTAATCCATACTGCAGGCTGTGGTCTTTGATCTTCATCAGTAAGTATTTCAAGTCCTCTTCGCTTTCAGCAAGCACGGTTGTATCATCTGCATATTGCAGATTGTTAATAAGTCTTCCTCTGATCCTGATGCCACGTTCTTCTTCATATAGTCCAGCTTCTCAGATTATCTGCACAGCATACAGATTGAATAAATATAGTGAAAGGATAGAACCCTGATGCACACCTTTCCTGACTTTAAACCACACAGTACCCCCTTGTTCTGTACAAATGACTGCCTCTTGGTCTATGTACAGGTTCCTCATGAGCACAATTAAGTGTTCTGGAATTCCCATTCTTCACAATGCCGTCTATAATTTATGATGATCCACACAGTCAAATGCCTGTGTGCAGTCAATGAAACACAGGTAAACATTTTTCTGGTATTCTGTGCTTGCAGCCAGGATCCATCTTACATCAACAACGATATCCTTTGTTCCACGTCCTCTTCTGAATCTGGTTTGAATTTCTGACAATTAACTCCCTGTCAATGTACTGCTGTAACTGTTTTTTGAATTATCTTCAGTAAAATTTTACTTACTTGTGATAGTAACGATACTGTTCGATAATTTCCGCATTCTGTTGGATCACCTTTCTTTGGAATGTGCACATATATGGATCTCTTCTAGTCATTTGGCCAGGGAGCTAACTTCTAAATTTCTTGGTCTAGATGAGTGAGCACTTCCTGCACTGCCTCGGTTTGTTGAAACATTTCAATAGGTATTCCGTCAATACCTGGAGCCTTGTTTTTCACCAGTGCCTTCAGTGCAGCTTGGACCTCTTCCTTCCGTACCACTGATTCTTGATCATATGCTGCCTCCTGAAATGGTTGACTGTCTACCAGTTCTTTTTGGTGCAGTGACTCTGTGTATTCCTTCCATCTGCTTTTGATGCTTCCTGCATCCTTTATTATTTTCCCCATAGAATAATTCAATATTGCAACTCGAAGCTTAAATATTTTCTTCAGTTCTTTCAGCTTGAGAAATGTTGAGTGTGTTCTTCCTTTTGCTGTTCTAACTCTAGGTCTTTGTACATTTCATTATACTTTACTTTGTCATCTCAAGCTGCCCATTGAAATCCTCTGTTTAGCTCTTTTACTACATCATTTTTTCTGTTCACTTTAGCTACTCTAGGCTCAAGAGGAAGTTTCCTAATCTCTTCTGACATCTATTTCTTTCTTTCCTTTCTTTCCTGTCTTTTTAATGACCTCTTGCTTTCTTCATGTATGATGTCCTTGATGTCATCCCACAACTCATCTAGTCTTTAGTCATTAGTGTTCAATGTGTTGAATCTATTCTTGAGATGGTCTCTAAATTCCGGTGGGATGTACTCAAGGTCATACTTTGACTCTCATGGACTTGTTTTAATTTTCTATAGCTTCACCTTGAACTTGCATATGAGCAGTTGATGGTCAGTTCTGCAGTTGGCCCCTGGCCTTGTTCTGACTGATGATGTTGAGCTTCTCCATCATTTCCTTCCACAGGCGTAATCGATCTGATTCCTGTGTATTCTGTCTGGCAAGGTCCACGTATATAGTCACCACTCCTGTTGTTAAAAAAAAAAAAAAAAAAAGTATTTCCAATGAATAAGTCATTGGTCTTGCAAAATTCTATCATGTGATCTCTGGAGTTATTTCTATCGCCAAGGCCATATTTGCCAGCTACTGATCCTTCTTTGTTTCCAACTTTTGCAGTCCAATCACCAGTAATTATCAGTGCATCTTGATCACATGTTTGATCAATTTCAGACTACAGAAGCTGATAAACATCTTCAATTTCCTCATCTTTGGCACTGTGGTTGGTGGGTAAATTTGAATAACAATCGTATTAACTGATCTTCCTTGTGTTGTTGTTGTTAGGTGCTGTCGAGTTGGTTCCAACTCATAGCGACCCAATAGGACAGAGTAGAACCGCCCCATAGGGTTTCTAAGGAGTGGCTGGTGAATTTGAACTGCTGACCTTTTGTTTAGCAGCCAAACTCTTAACCACTACGCCACCAGGGTTCTTGTTCTTCCTTGTAGGCATATGGTATTATCCTAACACTGACAGCGTTGTATTTCAGGATAGATCTTGAAATGTTCTTTTTGACAATGAATGTGACACTGTTCCTCTTCAATTTGTCATTCCTGGCATAGTAGACCGTATGATTGTGTGATTCAAAATGGCCAATACCCATCCATTTCAGCTCACTAATGCCTAGAATGTCTATCTTTATGTATTCCATTTCATTTTTGGCAACTTCCAATTTTCCTTGATTCATACTTAGCACATTCCATGTTCCGATTGCTAATGTATATTTGCAGCTGTTTCGTCTCATTTTGAGTCATGCCACATCATCAGTTGAAGCTCCCAAATTCTTTACTCCATCCACATCATTAAGGTCGACTCTGCTTTGAGGAGGCAGCTCTTCTCTAGTTGTACTTTGAGCACCTTCCAACCTGAGGGGCTCATCTTCCAGCACTATATCAGACGATACTGCACTGCTATCCGTAAGGTTTTCACTGGCCAGTATTTTCAGAAGTAGATCATCAGGTCCTTCTTCCTAGTCTGTCTTTGTCTGGAAGCTCCACTGAAACCTGTCCACCATGGGTGACCCTGCTGGTATTTGAAATACTGGTGGCATAGCTTCCAGCATCACAGCAACACGCAAGCCACCACAGTAGGAAAATTGACCAACAAGTATGAACATTAGTTTCTATACATTTACTTGTTTATGTCATTTCACAAAAGTGAGAATATATAATATTTGGGGGGGTTTTATGCATGTGTGAATGACTTATTTCACTCAACATAATGTCTTCCAGTTTCATCCATGTTCCAAGATGTTTTGGGAACTCATTTTTCTTTATTCCTGAGCAGCATTCCATTGTTTGTATGTACCACATTTTACTTATCCATTCATCTGTTGACGGGCACTTAGGTTGCTTCCATCTGTTTGCTATTGCAAATAGTGCTGCAATGAACATAGGTGTGTATATGTCTGTGTCCCTTCTATTAGATCCCTCGGGAATAGACCTAGGAGTGGAACTGCTGGGTCATATGGCAGCTCTACCTCCAGTTTTTTGAGGAACCACAAGTCTGTTTTCCACAACGGCTGTACCAGTTTGCATTCCCACCAGCAATGGTCGACGGTTCCAATGTCTCCACATCCCCGCCAACATTGCTATTTTCCAGTTTGGTTTTTTTTTTTTTTTTTTTTTGACCTTGGCCATCCTACCCATACCCTTGCCATTGAGTTGATTCGGACTCATAGTGACCCTATAGTGAAATGGTATCTCATGGTGGTTTTGATTTGCATTTCTGGTGGCTAATGATGTTGAGCATCTTTTCATGTGTCTGTTGTCCATTTGAATATCCTCTTTGGTGAAGTGTCTGTTCGTGTCCTTTGCCCAGTTTTTGATTGGGTTATTTGTCTTTTTGTTGTTGTCTACATGTTTCTTTTTGCACATTGAAAGCGTTTTTCTTTGGGGGACATCAAGTAGGGGGATTCCTGGGCCATAGAAAACATACATTGTTCATTCAAATACATCTTCCCAAATTGTACTTCCAAGTGGCTGAATAAATTGACACTTCTAGGAACATTCCTCCTCAACGTAACTGACATTCAAAAGCTTTTTATTGTTTGCTAATCTGATGAGCGAAAGAGAAGTTCACTGTAGTTTTCCTTTGCTTTTACTGGATTAACAATGACATTGAGCATCTTTTCACATGCTTAGTAGATGACTGTACTTACAGATTTCTTTTTCATAGCTTTTGACCATCTTTCTATTGGATGGTTTTCTTTTTCCTATTAATTCATGGAAGTTCTTTGTATATTCTGCATATTATGACTATATCTGTTGCACATATTTTTCCCAGGTTGTCAATTGTCTTTTAACTGGGTTTGCAGCATTTTTTATCAAACCATAGTTTGAATTTTGATATAACAAGTCTTTCAGTCTTTTCCTTTATGATTTGTGTCTAAGGCCTTTCCTTACTTGTGGTAGGTTAATAATGGCTCTCAAAGATATGACTACATCCTAACCCCCAGAACCTGTGAATATGTTACCTTATTTGAAAAAAGGAACTTTACAGACTCGACTAAGAATCCGGAGACAGGGTAATTAGGATCTGAGTGGGCCCTAAATGCCATCACCAGCGTCCTTATAAGAGGGAGAAAGCAGGAGAATAGACAGACGCAGAGGAGACGGCTGTGTGAAGATGGACGCAGACATCAAGTTATGCGGCCACAAGCCAAGGAACTCCTGGAGCCTCCAGAAGCTGGAAAGGACAAGGGAGGACCTGCCCCCAGAGCTTCCAGAAGGAGTGCAGCCCTGCCAACACCCTGGTTTCAGACGTCAAGACTGAGAGAGTAAAGCTCTGTTGTTTTAAGCTACCAAGTTTGTGATAATTTGTTACAGCAGCAACTACTTAATTTTTTAACTATATTTTCTTTGATTTTAAAGTTTGGCCTTTTGCATTTACATCCTTAATCCTTGTTGCATTTATTTTGTCTTTGGGAGTCAAATTAGTGTTCTTGCATGCAGATAACCATGGTTCTCATCGTGTTGACTGAACAGACTATCCGTATTGGCTCTGATGAGCAGACGCCAAGATGGGCTGAACTATGCAAGGATTTTTTAGGGGAGCACCTTGGAGAGAAGTGGGAAGGGGCCAGAGAAGCCAGAGAGCCGTCAGACTGCAGTGCAAGTCTGACCCCCAGTGGAGGAGAGCAGAAAGAGGCTGGGCAGGCACATCCCGAACACTAACAGTCTCCGGTAAATTCTGGAACGCCTTCGGGAGACCTCCCGCCAAAGTCGCCCATCAGGGCACCATCTCTGGGAAAGCCGATAGGAATTGTGGCTCTGCTGGACGCTGGGGTGGGCTTCATAGCTAAGCCAAACGGGCCGAGGTCAACCACACCCGTGGCCACCACCTTGTCTTTCCCCACTGGCGTCAGAGTCCACCGCTGTCCTCAAATTCCATCCGTGCGCAAGTCCTCAGTTTGTCCGTCCCTGGCTATGCCACACCGTTCTAATCACTATGGCTTTGTAATACATCTTAGTATTTGGTAAGGAAACTATCTCCCCTGTTCTTCCTCTGTAACACAGTAGCCCTGGCTTTTCTTCCATGTTTACTCTTTCAGATGAATTTTAGGATCAATTTGTCAATTTCCTTGAAATACTGAGTAGAGATTTTGATTAGAGATTTGTTGAATTAACAAGTTTGTTTGAGAAAAGATAACCTCTTTACCATACAGAATCTTCCCACTGGTGAACACAGTATCTCTCCTGTTATTTAGGCCTTTGGTGGCGCAGTGGTTAAGAGCTCAGCTGCTAACCAAAAAGTCGGCAGTTCAAATCCACCATCCACTCCTTGGAAACCCTATGGAGCAGTTCTACTCTGTCCTACAGGGTCGCTGTGAGTCAGAATCGACTCGTCAGCAACAGGTTTTTTTATATGTGCTGCTGTGAAGTTTTAAAATTCCTCCATTAGGGTCTTACACATTTTTGTTAGGCTTTGTATCGGTTAGTTAGAAAAAAGCTAAAAACCACTGACTTTAATGATTAAGGTCTCTGTCTCTCCCGCTATCTCTCCGACTCTCTGTCTCTCTGTGTCTCTCTGTTCTGTCTTTATCTGTGTCTCTGTGTGTATCTCTCTGTGTGTCTCCCTGTTTGTTTCCCTCTCTACTGTCTCTGTGTCTTCCTGTCTTTTTCTCTGTCTCCCTCTTTGTTTCTGCCTGTATTTCTCTCTCTTTCTCTCACTCTCTGTCTCTCTCTCCCTCTAACTCCCTGTGTCTGTGTCTCTGTCTCTGTGTATCTCTCTTTGTCTCCATTTGTCTTTTTCTGTTTCTCTCTCTCTCCGTCTGTCTCTCTCTGTCTCTGCCTCTCTGTCTCCGTATCCCTGTCTCCCTCTGTCTGTCTGCCTCTCTCTGTCTCTCTGTTATGGACTGAATTTTGTCCCCCAGAAACATGTGTCAACTGGGCTAGGCCATGATTCCCGGTATTTGTGGTTGTCCTCCATTTTGTGATCTAATGTAATTTTCCTATGTGTTGTAAATCCTAATCTCGGGTTAGTGAGGCAAGATGAGGTTATGTTAAAGAGGATTAGAGTGGGATGCAACACCCCTGCTCAGGACACAGCCCTGATCTGATGTAACGGGAGCTTCCCTGGGGTGTGGCCTGCATCACGTTCTATCTCACAAGAGATAAAAGGAGAGAGAAAAGAGCACAGAGAGAGGGAACTCATACAACCAAGAAAGGAGTTCCAGGAGCAGGGCTCATACTTTGCTCAGGGTCCCTGCACTGAGAAGCTCCTAGACCCAGGGGAAAATGGATAACAAGGACCTTCCCCCAGAGAGAGAGAAAGCCTTCTCCTGGAGCTGCTGCCCTGAATTTGGACTTCTAGCCTCCTAGACTGTGACAGAAGAAATTTCTGTTTGTTAAAGCCATCAGCTTGTGGTATTTCTGTTATAGCAGCACTAGATGACTAAGACCTTCTCTCTGTCTCTCTCTCTCTGTGCTTCTGTCTCTGTCTCCCGGTCTGTCTGCCCCTCTCCCTTTCTCTGTCTCTCTCTCTCTGTCATAACAAGAAGCCCACGGTGCAGTGCTCTGTGCTCTGCTTGAGGAGATGATCAAGGAATGAGCATCCTCTGTCTCTCTGCTCCAGCACCCTCATCAGGAAGCTTCCACACTGTACCCCTGGGAAGGCATCTCACTTGTACTCCTGCTCACACAGCACTGTCTTCTCATCTGGTGGGGACTGGCCTCCCACAGGAATCCTGCTGCATTTCACTGACCAGGGATTCCCTGGGTAGGACAAACCATTAACATGCTTGGCTGCTGACCAAAACATTGGTGGTTCGAGTCCACCCAGAGATGTCTCAGAAGAAAGGCCTGGTCATTTACTTCCAAAAGATCAACTACTGAAAACCCTATGGAGCACAGTTACCCTCTGACATGCATGGAGTGGCCATGAGTTGGAGTCGAGTTGACGGCAACTGGTTAATGGGCTCATTGGCCAGACTATGGTCACATGGCCAATCCCAAAGGATGCTGGGAGATCAGGTTACTTTTAGATGAGCATATTGACCATACAAAGAAAATCTGGGTTGTTTTAATGAAGAAGAAAAGAATGGATAGGCCCCTGGTGTGGATGACACAGATCTATTTTTAGGTACTGTATCAATCAGGGTTCTCTGTTATGAGTTGGAACCAACTTGATGGCAACTAACAACAACAACATTTTATCAAGTAATTCTTCTGATTTTTCAAATTGGACAGTTATAGCATCTGAAAATAACTACTTGGTTTTTTACTTTCCATTTTTAATTTCTTGAATTTTCTTGAGTTTTGACTAAGACTAATAATATGGGAGCAGTAACCTGGCCTTTACATAGGGTTGCTATGAGTCTTCTAGGTGTTGATATCATGAATAAGTGTTGTTGTTGTTGTTTTTTAAGCTAGTTCTCCTTTTCTGGGGAAGGGTATCTTGTGTAATAATCCTGTTTGGGTTTTTGGTTTTTTCCCATTTAATTTATCAAGGCAGTTAACTACTAAAAAACACTCTTTGCTGAACCAACCCAATTAGTTCAAAATGTAGTATTCTATTAATAAGCTGTAGAATTCCATTTGCTAATAGGCTCTTTATGTTTCTTTGCACGTACATTCATAAGTATAATGAGTTTGGGATGTTTTCCTTGAATAAAGTTTTGACTAACTTCGTACAATGAGTTGAGTCGCTTTCCATCTTTTTCTATATTCTGGAATAGTTTCACCAGATCTCGTTTATCTGTTCCTTGAATATTGTCCTTGAATATTTTGTAGAACTCATCTATTAAACCATATGGACCTCATGCCTCTTAGGAATATTGGTTTTTGTCTATCATTTCCATTTACTTTATGATTATTGCTCTATTCAGGTTTTCTACTTCTTCTTGAGTCAACTTTGATCATTTTATTCTCCTAGGAAGTGTTCAATTTAAGTTACTTTCTTAATATGTTAGTATAAAGATATTGAATTCTTTAAGAACTTTTTCAAGTTATTAATAACTTTTTAAAGGTCAATTGTATCTATAGTTACAGCTCTTCTTGTGTTTCCCCATGATATTTATTTATGCCTTCTTTCTTTTTTGATTGATTATACCTGCAAAAATTTTGTGAATTTTATTAATCATTTAAAAGAACTTGCTTTCGGTTTTGTCAATTTAACTTTACTGGACTTTCTGGCTTTCTATTTCATTAATTTCTGCTTTTATATTATTATTTCCTTCCTTCAACTTTCTTTGGATTTATTTTGCTGTTCTTTTTTATAGTTTCTTGAGTTGAAAGCTTAGCTAATTTCTTTTAAACTTTTCTTGTTGTCCAATAAATGCATTTCTGGTTCTAAATTCCACTTGGGCTTTAGCCCACAGTTTTTATACATAGAAGTTTTATGCTCCTTTGGTTTTACATACGTAACTTTCATTTTTATTTCCTATTTAATACATAAATTATTTGGAAGGCATGTTTTTTAATCTCCGGATGTATGTGGGGAGTATTCTGTCTTTTTGTTGTTGGTTACTATTTTTGTTGCATTGTCCTCAAAGAATGGGGAGTTGATAGCTTCAACTTTTGGAAACTGTGAAATTTTCTCTGTTGTCTAGTACATTATTAATTTTTATAAATTTTCCTTACGTATTTGAAAAGAATGAGTATACTCAGCTGGATGTAGAGGTAATTAAATTCTTCAAATCCTTTATATTCTTATTAATTATTCTTCTACTTGATCTGGAAGATTTTGAGAAGTGTATTCATTACCTGGGACTGCTGTAACAAATTAACACAAACTTGGTGGCTTAAAAAAGCAGAAATTTATTCTCTCACAGTTCTGGAGAGAAATGTGAGATCAAGGAGTCACCAGGACCATGCTCCCTCCAGAGCTTCTGGGGCAAAACTCGTTCCTTGCCTCTTCCAGCTTCTAGTTCCTACTCACAATGCTTGGTGTTCCTTGGTTTGTGGCCAGTCACTCCAATCTCTGCCCCCACTGCCTTCTCCTCTGGGTGTGTCAAAGCTCCCTCTGCCTCTCTTGTAGAAGGACACCTGTGATGTCATTTAGGGCCCACCTGGATAATCCAGGATAATCTCATTTTAAAATCCATAACTTAATCACATCTGCCAAAACCCTTTTTCCCAATAAGGTCCCAGGAATTAGGACACAGTCAGATCTCGGGGCCCCCATTCAGCCTGCTACAAAAGATGTGTGGTACCAGCTCTCTATTTGTAGGTTTTCCCGTTTCTCCTCTCAATTCAAAGAATTTCTGCTTTCCGTATTTCGAAGGTATGGTATTCGGCAGATACTGTTGTTGTGTGCCGTTGAGTAGAACTGCCCCATAGGGTTTCCAAGGAGCAGCTAGTAGATTCAAACTGCTGACCTTCTGGTTAGCAGCCTGAGCTCTTAACCACTGCGCCACCAGGGCTCCATGCAAGGTCAAAACAATTTTATCCTCTTGGAGCTTCTCGCTTTTATTCATATGAAATGTCCCTCTGTCCTTCTCAATACTTTTCATTTTAAATTCTAATTTATCTGTATCAATCGTGCTACATTATCTCTTTTATTATTATTAATTTTAATACTTCGAG
Organism: Trichechus manatus latirostris; assembly: GCF_000243295.1. Lineage (NCBI taxonomy): Eukaryota > Metazoa > Chordata > Mammalia > Sirenia > Trichechidae > Trichechus > Trichechus manatus. Next base: position 1,350,228 of record NW_004444008.1, on the reverse strand, counting down.
TCATGAAGAACTGGATGGTGTCCAGTTACCATTACTGAACATTTTGATCGAAGGCGGTGGAGGCGAGGGTGGAATGTGGAAGACAGTTTCAAATTCTCATGGAATCCAGACTTGCCCTGAGATAATTTTTAAACTTTGACTCTTAAACAAAACTATCCCCTGAAATCTTCTTTGAACCAAAACATAGCTTATCTTCATTAGTAAAGTACATCCGCTTTGAGCACTGTGCTTGCTCTTTGAAAGAATTATTTATGTGAGCTCAAATTGACATGGCAACTTGAAAGGCTGATGGGAAGCTTAGGGGGCAGTGAGTTTAAGATACGGGTGGTGGAATAATTTGGAAAAAGATAGCGAGAATGGCAACACAACTTGAAGAATGTAATCAATGTCACTGAATTAGACACGTAGAAATTGTTGAAATGGTCTATCTTTGGCTGTGTTTACTTTCACCAAAATAAAAAATAAATTGAAAAACCTTCTGAGTCACTTCAGCCTAATTTTGTTTCACTTTTCCATCCTCACGACTGATAAATTAGGGCTTCTTTCTGCCATTACGACATATTTTTTCCATTCTCCCCACTTTCCGTGGGTCTCTCTTTTCTCCTCTCTTCCCTACATCTGACTTCTGTTTGCTTGTCTGCACAGCCAAAACCTCAGGCTCAGGTGCTCTCAAGTTCAATCACGACTTCCAGGGCAGGTTTAGATTAGATGAAGAATGCAGCAACTCTCCCCAAGCTGAGCACGTCAGCTTCTTCGGAGCCCGAGAGCTGAGAGGGACGGCAAGTACCATGTGTTGTCCAACGTGCCACCACCGTCTCCACAGCCTGCAGCCAGAACTCCTGCTCACTGGGGGAGTCGGAGAGAACCCACTGTTTGGAAACGTTTAACATAGTGTGAATTACTTATGAATTAGGCTGGAGATGCAGACAAAGGATAGGAGTTGAGGACAAGCTGCGGAAGGTGCCTGGTGGTCCCGGAAGAAGTGAAGGCAGGAACACGAACAGAAACCTGCACACTGGTGTTCAACGCAGCACCTTCACAGTAGCCAAAAGGTGGAAACAACCCAGGCGTCCAGCAACAGATGAAGGATACACAAAACGTGATATATACGCACGATGGGACTTCATTCCTCCATAAAGAGAAATGGAGTCCTGACACATTCTACAACACGGATGAACCTCGGAAACATCACGCTGAGCGAAATAGGTTAGTCGCGAAAGGACAGATACCGTATGACCTCACTTACGTGAAATAAGCAGACAGATAGAAACCAGAGATTATCGACGGTTATCAGGGGTGGGAGGGAGAGCTTTGAGGGGCACTGAGTTTATGTTAATGGTGGTGGAATATTTTGGAAAAGGACAGTGAGAATAACGGCACAACATGGAAACTGTGATCGATGTCACTGAATCATAAACGTGGGAGTCGTCTTGGCGAATGTTCCAACGTGTATATTTTCACAATTTTTTTTAAAAGGGCACTTGGCGTTACGGCCATCACGTGACAGCTGAACGAACCCCGTCATTTAAAACAGTTTTTTCATCACCGACCTTGTTTTCAGTTGAGCTGTGGCAAAGCTGATTTTGGAAGGGCAGGGTTGCACGAGGAACCAGCGTCCTGGGAGCGGGCAGGGCCACACGGGCAAAGTTGCTGCCGTACCCGCAGCCCTGCGGTATTTCTTTGCCACCCAGAGCAAGTATTCCTGGCTCAACTCAGCTACAGCTGCTGAGCTAGTAAAATCCGAGAGAAGAAGGAACACAGCAAATAAAGGAGACAAATGAAAGAAGGGCGTGCAGCTGAGAGAGCCCGCAGATAAGACAGGCGTCAGGGAGAACAGGAATTTATAACCCAGAGAATGCACGCCGCCGGCCTCCTCACATTCCACCTTCGGAGTAAAAATTACTGGGATTCAAATAAAAGAATGCTCCGACCCAGCCATTACTCATCCCTCTTTTAGAGGCACAAATTCCAGCCTGAGCAATTTTAGCAGGAACTGGACTATTTATTTACTGCAGCCTCCCTGTGACGCTTACGACTGCAGGACCTGGCACGCAGGAAGACACGCGCGCAGAAAACCACCTGGCTCCGCCGGCTAGGGCACCGAGGGGGCCGGGTGCGCCCAGCTGAGAGCTGGCTGTCAAAGCCGGCAATTTAACAGGGGCGGATTAACCAGTAACCACGTACGCACCGGTTTTCAGGAAGCATCTTTGATGTGGTGAAAAACACGTGGAACTGCGCACCACAGACTAGTAAGTAAGCACGATCAAGCCCGTGCATACCTTGCCTATTGGGTAAGGGCCAGGGCAGGGCGGCCGTGGCGGGGAAGCTGTGATTGGAAGGGAAGCCGGCCCTGCTGGGCACCTGTGAAGCCATGTCCTCAGCCAGGGTCTGAGCTGCTCGCCCCAGTGTCCACGCTGAGCCCCCACCAGGTGGTCAGGGCTGCGCTGGATGAGAACACAGCTTTCCCCCCGTGCAGCCCAGCATTGCCGCCCAGCATTGCCGCCCTGCACAGGGCTTCCGACTGCCTGTCCCCACAAGGAGGGGACCATGGTCAGGGGCAGGGGGAGGGTGTACCTGGGAGAGAGGGGAGAACCAGTCAGCCCAGCTGTCAGCCCAGCGCCCTGCTGACTCTGCGTGAGGCCTCTCTCAGGACCCCTGCCTTCGTCACCTGGGGCTGCTGGGTCAGAAACTCAAGTTCACAGCCTTAAAGGGCAGCATCCACTGTCTGGGCTCTGGAGGCCAGGAGCCCCTCTTCTAGGTCCTGGTGTCAGCCAGCAATCCTTGCTGTCCCTTGGTGCTCTCTGGCATCTGTCTTCCACCTGTGTGTGTGTCTCTGTGTCTATCTGGTCTCTTTACAATTCAGAAGTGACTGGGCTTAGGACCCACCCTGCATGAGAGAGACCTCATTAACATGACCAAAAAAAAACCATTCTCAAACAGGGTCATAACCACAGGTACAGGGTTAGGACTTCAACACAGATTTTGGGGGGACACAATTCAGTCCATAACAGTCAGTATCCCCAACTGTGAGGCAAAGGGGGCCCCAAGGCCCCCAAGGCCGGCCGCACACCCGGAGCAGGGAAGCACTTCCTGTGACAGACAGTCCTCCGGCCCCATCAACTCACAGGAGGGACAGAAGAGAAGCCGGGACTACTCCCTTCAGGAGGTAATGTCGGCCCCTGTACGTCCTTCAGGAACATTCTCTAAAACTTCCATGGGCAATGAGGCTGTCTCCCATGCCTTTCCCACTAAACACTCTTAACAAGTCAGGGCCGGATGTGGTTCTGGTAGCCGGAGTCTCCTGGGTGGTACCTCACCCCAGGATTCTACATCATCATCGATACATCACACCTCACACAGGCGTAACACATCCCTGTTGGTGTAACACGCGCTGTAGCATGTTTTTTCATCAAATGGTGTAGACAGACAGGGGCTCCACAAAAGAATATTTGCCCAGGACCCCCCACAACCTAGGGAAAAAACCAGTTGCCATTGAGTCAATTCCAACTCATGGCCACCTCATGTGTGTCAGAGCAGAACTTTGCTCCAGAGGGTTTTCAATAACTGGTTTTTCAGAAAGAGATTGCCACGTATTTCTTCCAAGGCACCGCTGGGTGGACTCAAACCTCCAACCTTTTGGTTAGCAGCAGAGTGCGTTCACTTTTGGCACCACCCAGGACTCATCGATGGGGATAAGGAAAAGAAAATGGGCTCAAATGTGAGAGCTGAAAGACACCAAGAATGCAAATCAGAAGGAAAAGTGGGAGAAAAGTAAATGATATAATAGAAAGGTAAAGAATCGATGGTATGTTTTGCATTTAAGAATAGTTACAGCTGGCCCTCTGTCTTATATTTTAGATATCCAAAAAACCCCACTGCCATCAAGTCGATTCTGACTCACAGCAACCCTATCGCCCAGAGTAGAACGCCCCGAAGAGTTTCTGAGGTTGTAAACCTTTACAGAAGCAGACTGCCACATCTTTCTCCCTTAGAGTGGCTGAGGGGTTCAGACGCCGATCTTTTGGTGAGCCGCCGAGCACTTAGCCACTGCGCCACCAGGGCTCCTTACATTTTGGATAGGAGAGAAGAAATTCAACTCTTACCTTGTCAGAAAAGAAAACATCAAGATTTAGCAAGTCTATGCGTGGCTGGGCCATTTCCTTTTCCAATAACACAGCCCCAGCATAGCCAACATAACCAACAGAGACGTTAATACAGCTCTACAAAGGTGTATCTCCTCGGCAGATCCTTAAATCCCTTTCATTTTACGTTAGGATCTAACATCCCTCATTCGAATGCGTCAGTAAATGCGGAGTCCTTCAGAAGCCCAGCTGACAAAAACGCAGTCTGGGCAGAGGGAAACAGACGGTCACTTCTGCTCCGGCTGTACTTCCGTTTCCTAATCGCTGTAATGAACAGGAGGCACTGCATTTGCGTACAGACAGGCGTCCAGCCCCCTTTTCTCGGCTGTACAGCTGAGCATGTCACTGATCCTCGCTTTCCAGCCTCAAAGCACCATTTAAAGATCACTTTAAAGACCGACTTAGCAACCTGCTCAACTATTAGCGAACGCGCCAGCAGTGGGGCGCGGGGGCACAGCACACCACCCTCAGTCACAGGGCCCCGAGTGCCACAGCACATGTCTTAACGTCCCCGTCCCTGGGGTCCTGCCACCCCACCACCCCCCAAGCCTGACCCCCTCCTTGCACATACCCTCACCAATGACTGGTCTGGGCCAGGTACCCAGGCAAGGGCAGAATCACCCAGCCCCACCCGCAGCAGCTGAGCCTACTTAAGTGGACAGGAAGATAAGTCAGTACCAGGATGTCTGTTAGCCAGTATTGTCGAAACAGACATACCACTAGTGGGTGGTTGCAAAGAACAGAAATTGATTTTCTCACAGTTCGGGAGATTAGAAGTCCGAATTCAGGGCACCGGCTCCAGGGGAAGGCCCTCTGTCTGTCCGCTCTGGAGAAGGTCCTCATCTCCTTCAGCTTCTGCAGTCCTGGGTTCCTGGTTCCTTGGCGATCTCCACGTGGCATCTATGTTCCCCTTTTGTGCTCGGTCTGCTGATTTTGTAAGTCCGAAGGGGTCAGAATTAGAACGCACCCTACTTAGGTACAATCTAACTAACATAGTAAAGAAAACCCTATTTCCAAACAGGATCCCATCCACAGGTATAGGCGTCAGGATGCCAACACACATTTTGGGGGGACACAATTCAATTCATACAGGGTGTACACACCCTCATTGGCACGGCCAGTGCTGAGTGACTAGAGAGAAAAATGACAAGCAGGGTTCCTGGTGAGCAGGGAGTCGACTTCCCGTGAGCCATGTGGTCTCCAGGTGGGGAAAGCAGCTGGTGGATAGATGTGCTCGCAGCTTCCAGGTGGCCCACCTGCACGGTGACCCCCTTTCTGGGCTGGATGGGGCACCGCATCTCACGGTCTCCTCTCCCTCTGTCCCCCCTCCCTGGGCTGGACGAGGCACCGCATCTCACTGTCTCCTCTCCCTCTGTCCCCTCTCCTGGGCTGGACGAGGCACCGTGTCTCACTGTCTCCTCTCCCTCTGTCCCAAGACCCAGAGGAAAGCCCTCAAGGCACTAAAGCTGTGGTTCCGGCCACGGCTGCACCTTAGAATCACCTGGAAGGCCATCAACCCCTGTACCCAGGCCAGGCCCAGACCAGCTGAGCCGCAGTCTCTGGGGCAGGAGAAGGACATGAGAGATGTTAAAGCCCCTGGTGATTCCAGGGGAGGCAGCTGAGCCCTGCAGTGGTATCGGATCCCCGCAGCCAGCCACGTTCAGTGAGCCGAGTGCCTGACCTCCACTTTCCCTCGTGGCCAGACACACAGCCATGTCCTCTCACCAGACAGTCACCAAGCTTGCTGCTGGGTCTCTGCTTTCTCTCTACTCTTCTCCCCACCAAAACCACAAACCCCACTGTCGTCGAGTCACTTCTGACTCATGGTGACCACGTGTTACCGAGTAGAACTGAGCTCCATAGGGTTTTCTTGGCTGGCGTCTTTACGGAAGTAGATTGCCGGGCCTTTATTCCACAGCACTGCAGCCAACTGCAAACCATCTGCGAGAGACCCCGGGACTGCCCTCCACCGTCCATTGCCAGCGAGGCAATTCCAGCTCCCGGTGACCCCGCAGGACAGAGTAGAACTGCCCCACAGGGTTTCCAAGGCTGTATTCTTTATGGAAGCAGATCACCAAGACTTTCTTCCACAGCACCACTGGGTGGGTTCCAACAACCAAGCTTTCAGTTTGCAGCTGACGGCAAACCATTGGCACCACCCAGGGACCCCTCTCCACCAAGCCACTGCCTAACTGCCATCACATCCCTGCGGTCCTCAGAAATCTCCAGCGCCCCTCACACCCACAGGATGGAGCCAAACATGTTCACAAGGCTCTCTGAGACAGGCCCCACCTCACTACCTCACCCGTATTCACTGCAGAAGGGACAGCTGCATCCTTGTCCCCCACTGCCCCATAACCTCGAGTCCTCGTCTCTGTGCCCTCATGATGACAGGCTGTGTTAACACGCCCCATTGCTCAAATATTTTCATTTAAAACTGGGCCTGACGTCTGTCTTTGCTCAATTCTATTCAAGGAGCTCTTGAGGAAATTAATAAGATAAAGCTAAAATAAGAACCTGAGCTCGTTGGATGGGCGGCCGCCCCTCTGCTCCCCTCTGTGGCCCTGCAGGAAGAAGGCCCCTCTGCTCCCCTCTGTGGCCCTGCAGGAAGAAGGCCCCTCTGCTCCCCTCTGTGGCCCTGCAGGAAGAAGGCCCCTCTGCTCCACTCTGTGGCCCTGCAGGAAGGCAGCAGCCACCGCATCTGAGCCGCAATCCACCCGCTGACGCACTCAGGGTCTTTCTGACAGTTCTGGCATTTTCCAAACATGGCACCAGCATCATGAAATACTTTAAAATCAATAAAAATGTATCTGGCAGGAGAAGGCAGTTATTCACACATTATCTGAAAAGAATAAAGTAAGATGCACCTCCCACTCCATTTTCGGGATTACATACATCAGAGGTGAGTCTTTCTTCCCAGCTGCCTCCCTGTCCTCTCCCGCCGTCACCCCGGTTCCCAAGGGTCAGGGAGAGTTCACTGTGCAGAGAGGTGCTGGCTGGGACTGGCTCTGCATGGCTCCTGTATTTAAGGAGACGGAATTGCGTATTACAAGAAAAGGATTGTTCAGCTACCTTTTCATTAACAATTTGTCTGAAAGGAGACAGACTTAACTACTTCTGTGGAAGTTGAGAAGCAACAAATTGAATGTGTTCCATAAGGATTATGTCATACTTCAAACCTATGGTGCGTTACAAACACCCGGATACCACGTACAGAAGCGGCGGTGGGGCACTGCTGTTTGGGGCCGTTTAACTGAAAGGCCATCAATACTACTTAAAAAAAAAAAAAAGAAACTGTCATTATCTGCACAATCTCATGGGAAAGGCTGCAATAATTATCTATATATTCTTGGCCCCTGACATATTAAAGACAAAGTCCTTTGGGGGACATTTGTGGAAGGTTATTAAGGCAACATCGGCTATAAAGTCCATCCTGGGACAGTGCCTTGAAGTGGGTTTCCATGGGACAGCACAGTGGAGACTGCCGGGGGCGGGGGAGAGAATCTGAAGGAGCCCAGAGTCACTGCAGAAAGTGTTTCACCGAGGGAACCCCGACATCGAGGTCCCGGGGCAAAGGCCGGCCAGGCTCTCTTCTGTGATTCTGTCCGTTGTTGTTAGCTGCTGTCCAGTGGGTCCCGACTCACGCGACCCCACGCACAACGGATCTAAACGGTGTCCTGTCCTGCGCCATCCCCATGATGGGCTGTGGATCAGACCGCTGTGACCCATAGTGTTTTCATTAGCTGATTTTCAGAAGCAGATCTCCAGGCCTTTCTTCCTAGTCTGTCTCAGTCGGGAAGCTCCGCTGAAACCTGTTCAGCATCACAGCAACACACAAGCCTCCACTGACAGACGGGTGGTGGCTGCACAGAGGTGCACTGGCTGGGAATCGAACCCGGGTCTCCCACATGGAAGGCGAGAATCCCGTCACTGAACCACCACTGCCCCATGATCCTGTCTACAGGACAGAAAATCTAGTCCTCCACATCCCCATCCCAGAATGTTCTAGACTGAATGCTCTGCCTTTTTACACATCGAATGGTAACATTTAACTTCAGCCACTGCAGAAGCACAGTGTTGGTGTTGGGTTGTCATAACTTGTATGGCCAACACACCCACCACAAGTAAGGCCCCAGGACCTGGCCCGCGAAACCCACTTTGCTCAGCGATGAGATACGACTCTTCTAACACTCACTGCAGGTGGCTTTCTTGGGCTCAGTCCCAAAATCAGTATTTGGTTCTGCCACTCAACAGAAAGACATCACTAATTACTGGCACAGAGAGAAAAAAATATACTGAAAAATACCTAGTTCCACACAGGACAAAGAATAACCCTGCGGGCTACACTGGGCAAAGCTGGCCCTGGGCGTCAGTCCCCGGGAGGAAGGGAGAGAGGTTGTTTTCTAACAATTTATTAAAGATGGTATTTGACACGGCAGTCCTGAAGACCATGAAGTCACTAGAGCAGTTGTTCTCAAACGAGACTCCTTGCTCTTGTTAGGTGCAATCGAGTCAGTTCCGACTCATAGTGACCCCGTGTACGACAGAAACAAACTCTGCCCGGTCCTGCGCCATCCTCGCAATCGCTGTTACGCTTGAGCCCATTGTTGCAGCCACTGTGTCAATCCATCTCATTCAGGGTCTTCCTCTTTTTGCTGACCCTCCACTTTACCAAGCATGATGTCCTTCTCTAGGGACTGATCCTTCCTGACAACATGTCCAAAGTATGTAAGACATAATCTCGCCATCCTTCCTTCTAAGGAGCATTCTGGTTGTACTTCTCTCAAGACAGATTTGTTCGTTCTTTTCGCAGTCTGTGGTATATTCAATATTCTTCCCCAACACTATCATTCAAAGGGGTCAATTCTTCTTCAGTCTTCCTTATTCACTGTCCAGCTTTCCCATGCATATGAGGTGATTGAAAACACCATGGCTTGGGTCAGGCACACCTTAGTCTTCAAGGTGACATCTTTGCTTTTCGACACTTTAAAGAGGTCTTTTGCAGCAGATTTGCCCAATGCAATGCATCTTTCTATTTCTTGACTGTTGCTTCCATGGGTGTTGATTGTGGATCCAAGTGAAATGAAATCCTTGACAGCTTGAGTCTTTTCTCTGCTTATCATGATGTTGCTTATTGGTCCAGTTGTGAGTGTGTTTTTCTTCTCTTTATGCTGAGGTGTAATTCATACTGAAGGCTGTGGTCTTTGATCTTCATCAGTAAGTGCTTCAAGTCCTCTTCACTTTCAGCAAGCATGGTTGTGTCATCTGCATATCACAGGTTGTTAATGAGTCTTCCTCCAATACTGATGCCCCATTCTCGTTCATATAGTCCAGCTTCTCGGATTATTTGGTCAGCATATAGACTGAACAAGTATGGTGAAAAGATACAACCCTGATGCGCACCTTTCCTGACTTCAAACAACACCGTATCTCCTTGTTCTGTTTGAACAACTGCTTCCTGATCTATGTACAGGTTCCTCATAAGCGCAATTAAGTGTTCTGGAATTCCCTTTCTTCACAGTGTTATCCATAATTCACTATGATCCACACAGTCAAATGCCTTTGCATAGTCAATAAAACACAGGTAAACATGTGTCATGGATTGAATTGTGCCCCCAGAAATATGTGTCAACTTGGTTGGGCCATGATTCCCAATATTGTGTGACTGTCCTCCATTTTGTGACTGTAATTTTACATTAAAGAGGACCAGGATAGGATTGTAACACCCTTACTAAAATCACAACCCTGATCCAATGTAAATGGAGTTTCCCTGGGGTATGACCTGCACCACCTTTTATCTTACAAGAGATAAAAGGAAAAGGAAGCAAGCAAAGAGGGGAGGACCTCATACCACCAAGAAAGAAGCACCAGAAGCAGAGCATGTCCTTTGGACCCGGAGTTCCTGCCTGGAGAAGCTCCTAGCCCAGGGGAAGACTGATGAGAAGGGCCTTCCTCCAGATCCCACAAGAGAGAAAGCCTTCCCCTGGAGCTGATGCCCTGAATTTGGACTTCTAGCCTACCAGACTGTAAGAAAATATATTTCTCTTTGTTAAAGCCATCCACTTGTGGTATTTCTGTTATAGCAGCACTAGATGACTAAGACAACATCTTTCTGGCATTCTCTGTTTTCAGCCAGGATCCATCTGACATTGGCAATGATATCCCTGATTCCACATCCTCTTCCAAATCCAGCTTCAATTTTTGGCAGTTCCCTGTCAATAGACTGCTGCAGTCACTTTTGAATGATCGTCAGCAAAATTTTACTTGCATGCGATATTAATGGTATTGTTAGATAATTTCCACATTTGGTTGGATCACCTTTCTTGGGAATAGGCATAAATATGGATCTCTTCCAGCAAGCTGACCAGGTAGCTGTCTTCCAAACTTCTTGGCATAGAGGAGTGAGCACTTCCAGCACTGCATTCTTTTATTGAAACATCTCAATAGGTATTCCGTCAATTCCTGGAGCCTTGGTTTTCACCAATACCTTCAATGCAGCTTGGACTTCTTCCTTCAGTACCATCGGTTCCTGATCATATGCTACTTCCTGAAATGGCTGAACATCAATCAGTTCTTTTTGGTATAGTGACTATGTATTCCTTCCATCTTCTTTTGATGCTTCCTGCATCGTCTAACATTTTTCCCTGTAGAATCCTTCAATAATGGAACTCTGAGGCTTGAATTTTTTCTTCAGTTCTTTCAGCTTGAGAAATGCCGAGTGTGTTCTTTCCTTTTCTTTTTCTATGTCCAGCTCTTTGCACATGTCATTATAAATACTTTACTTTGTCTTTCCGAGCTGTCCTTTGAAATCTTCTGTTCAGTTCTTTTGCTTCATCACTTCTTCCTTTTGCTTTAGCTACTCAACGTTCAAAAGCAAGTTTCAGATTCTCTTCTGACATTGATTTTGGTCTTTTCTTTCCTTCCTGTCTTTTTAATGAGCTCTTGCTTTCTTCATGTATGATGTCCTTGATGTCATTCCACAACTCATCAGGTCTTCGGTCATCAGTGTTTGTCATGGTTTGAATTATGTCCCACAAAAAATGTGTGTATCAATTTGGCTGGGCCATGATTCCCACAACTGTGTGGTTGTCCTCCATTTTGTGATTGTAATTTTATGTTAAAGAGGATTAGGGTGGTATTGTAACACCACCCTTACCCAGGTCACATCCCTGATCCAATGTAAAGGGAGTTTCCCTGGTGTGTGGCCTGCACCACCTTTTATCTCTCAAGAGATAAAAGGGAAGAGAAGCAAGCAGAGAGTTGGGGGCCTCATATGACCAAGAAAGAAGCACCAGGAGCAGAGCACATCCCTTGGACCCGAGGTTCCTGTGCAGAGAAACTCCTAGTCCGGGGAAAGACTGATGATGATGAAGACCTTCCTCCAGAGCCGACGAGAGAGAAAGCCTTCCCCTGGAGCTGATGCCCTGAATTTGGACTTGTAGCCTACTAGACTGTGAGAAAATAAATTTCTTTTTGTGAAAGCCATCCACTCGTGGTATTTCTGTTAGAGCAGCACTAGATGACTAAGACAGTGTTCAACATGTCAAATCTGTTCTTGAGATGGTCTCTAAATTCAGGTGGGATATGCTCAAGGTCTTACTTTGGCTCTTGTGGACTTGTTCTAATTTTCTTCAGTTTCAACTTGAACTTGTATATGAGCAATTGATGGTTTTTTCCACTGTCACCCTCTTGCCTTGTTCTCACTGATGATATTGAGCTTTTCCATTGTCTCTTCCCACAGATGTATTCAATTTGATTCCTGCATATTCCATCTGGCGAGGTCCACATGTATAGTTGCTGTTTATGTTGGTGAAGAAAGGTATTGGCAATGAAGAAGTCATTGGTCTTGCAAAATTATATCATGCGATCTCTGGCATCATTTTTATCACCAAGGCCATATTTTTCAACTACCAATCCTTCTTTGTCTCCAACTTTCACATTCCAATCACCAGGAATTATCAATGCACCCTGAATGCATGTTCTATAAAATTCAGACTACAGAAGTTGGTAAAAATCTTCAATTTCTTCATCCTTGGCCTTAGTGGTTGGTACATAAATTTGAATGATAGTCATATTAACTGGCCTTCCTTGTAGGCGTATGAATATTATCCTATCGCTGACAGAGTTGTACTTCAGCATCGATCTTGAAATGTTCTTTTGATGATAAATGCAACACCATTCCTCTTCAAGGTGTCCTGGTATAGTAGACCATATGATTGTTCAATTCAAAATGGCCAATACCAGTCCATTTCAGCTCACTAATGCCTAGGATGTCGATGTTTATGCGTTCCATTTCATTTTTGACAATTTCCAGTTTTCCTAGATTCATACTTCGTATATTCCATGTTCCAATTATCAATGGATGTTTTCAGCTGTTTCTTCTCATTTTGAGTCATGCCACATCCGCAAATGAACGTCCCGAAAGCTTGACTCCATCCACATCATTAAAGTTGACTCCACTTGGAGGAGGGAGTTCTTCCCCAGTCGTCTTTTGAGTGCCTTCCAACCCAAGGGGCGCATCTTCCGACACTGTAGCAGACAATGTTCCGCTGCTATTCATATGGTTTTCACTGGCTAATTCTGATGAATAGTAGTGAGATTCCTTAATAACAAATATTTTATAACTACCCTTTGTGGTTGTTGTTAGGTACCATCGCTCACAGTGACCCGATGTGCAACAGAAGGAAACGCTCCCCAGTCCTGAGCCATCCTCACAATCATTGTTATGCTTGAGCCCATTGTTGCAGCCACTGTGTCAGACCATCTCGTCAAGGATCTTCCTGTTTTTCACTAACCCTCCTATTTACCAAGCATGATGTCCTTTTCCAGGGACTGATCTCTCCTGATAACATGTCCAAATTACGTGACACGAAGTCTTGCCATCCTCACTTCCAAGGAGCATTCTGGCTGTACTTCTTCCAAAACAGATCTGTTCGTTCTTCTGGCAGTTCATGGTACGTTCAATATTCTTCACCAAAACCGTAATTAAAGGTGTCAATTCTTCTTTGGTCTTCTTTATTCATTGTCCAACTTTCGCGTGCATATGAGGTGACTGAAAATATCATGGCTTGGGTCAAGTGCACCTTAGTCCTCAAAGTGACATCTTTGCTTTTTAACACTTTAAAGAGGTCTTTTGCAGCAGACTTGCCCAATGCAATGCATCATTTGATTTCCTGACTGCTGCTTCTATGGGCATTGATTATAAATTCTACCCTGGGACAACTGCAAACTACTTATTACAAATGAGACCCAGCCACTGCCCCAGGCCGTTCCAATTCAGCATGCTGTGACAGAGGTGACACCGGGGATGGCACCAGGACAGGAGCTGGCAGTGAAAATTTCCCCAAAAATAAAATGTCTGAGATCCTGAAATGATCAGGACGAACGGCCGAGAACACCACAAACTGTAAGCAAATTCTGTGTTTAGACAGCGCCGACCTGAGGAGCTGTCATCTGGTATGTAATTTTCTCCTCAGGAGAGCAGGTTCACTGAATTCAGTGCAGGGAAACCTACATTCTGCTCTGTCTTCACGGCAACATTCAAACGCAGGTGGGGACGGGAATTTACCTTCCTGCAAATTCTCTTTCCAGGGGTCCGCAGCTCACCCGGGTTTCGGCGCATCAAGGTGGGTGGCAGAACAGACAACAGTGAGAAATTGCAGCCACAAATCGCCAGGCAGGGGCATCAGTGCCACGAGGCTGGCTCTGCCGGCTCCCGTAACTGCAGACCCAAAGCCACTGCCACGAAAGGGACAACTTCCCAGAAAAAATGCCTCCACGGGAGCAGGGAGCCGCCTCGTTGTAGTCAAGAGCTTGAAAGTCTTCTTTTCTAGCATGTGTCCTTGAGCTAAGGATCTGCTACAGAAGCTAGCACTACCCGATCACAGACTTACCCGTCTTTGTACCCCCAGAGCCTACAACAGCACGTGGCTCATAGAAGGTTCCTTACAAACAAGCATTGAACTGAACTAGACCAAGTGCAAGTCTGATGCTTGGGAGGCAGCACTGTCCATAATCGCTCCCAGTTCCGGGGGGAGAGGGGACTGGTTTATATCATCCCATTATGATGAAAATGCTGAAGTCTGCATATGTGTGGTCCCAGCCATGTGGAGGGTAGAAACCTCTAGAAAACACCACCATCAGCAGTAAGCATCTGCTGTATCTTCCCCAGCATCACGCCCCCACCACTCAGCCACATGGTTTGAGTGAGACAGACCCCATCCCCAATTCAGGAGTAGTGGTTTAAGTCACACAGACTAGTCCATCCCCTCCCCGTGGAGACTGGTCCCCGGATGGCTCAGGGAGGTAGGCCGACTCACGAAGTCCAGCCAGGGCTTTAAGATTGACTCGACTTGAACACACAAGCTCGTTCGAGGTTGCTTTCACTTCAGTATGCAGCTGAGGTAACAAAGAGCGCAGGGGACACACCTGAGATAAAGTTACAGGTAAGAGGGCGATGGGAGTCCCCGGCTAACCCAAACGTTAGAGGTTCAAGTCCACCCAGAGGCACCAAGGAAGAAAGGGCTGGCAATCTACTTATGCAAAATCAGCCACTGAAAACCCTATGGAGCACAGTTCCACTCTCACACACGGGGTCGCCAGGAGTTGGGCTGGACTCAACAGCATCTGGTTTGAGCGGACATGACACCCCTCGCATCCTCACTGAGGCAGGTTGTCATGGGCAGTGCAGCCCTCATGGAGCGAGTGGTCCACAGGTGAGAGGCTCGGGGCCCAGAACTCATCGCCCTTTACACTGTGAGGCTGAGCATGGGGGGCGTCCCATCAGCAGATGGGGGTTGCCAAGGCAGCAGAAAGCACTTCTGCCCACCACCACCTGTGTTTACACGGACACTGTACTGAGAGAATGTAGGTCCCCGCCTACTGCCTTCGTGGTAAGTGTATGGTTAACTCTATAAGTGCATGCTGGCAAGATCCGATCTTAGATTCCAGAAGGGGAGGAAACAGCCTTTGACGCCATCAAGGCTGGGGATGATGACCTCAAGACCGTCATGCACCCTGAGCCCAGACTGTGTCAAGGGGCGCCTTCCCCCTTCTGCCTTTCCCCTTTTCCCATGCATTCCACCATGTACCCCCTGGTTTGATACTAGACCAGCCCCAGGTCCCTTCGTCCCTTTGTTCTTTCACCTGTAACGCATCACGGGGCACGCACACAAGAGGTTTCCTTGTCGACTCACCCTGGGACAAGGTCCTGTTGGGAGAACCGGCCTGAGATAAATCTTACCGTTTCTTCCCGTCCCTATGACTGTGTCAGTAATCGAGCTTGTGATTTTGCAGCTGGGTAATGTAGTTGCTTACTGAGAACTCACAGCCCTGCAGGAGCTCATTTTTCATCTCAACACATTGCTGAGGTCTACCCAGTGCCATGTAAGAAAAGTGTAACTAAACTTCCTACCTCCCTTCTCACGGAGTCACTGAGGCTGTGTGGGCCTGGCTGTGGCCCACCACCGTCCCCCTTTGTGGACTACCTTCGCTCCCAGCCTGTCTAATAACTCCCGGTGGCAAGTGTTACTAGGACAAGGCACAGCCATACAAAAAGTGACAACCCAAAACATTCACGTGTGATCGTACAGGGTCAACCCGAGCTGTGAGCAAGGAAACCGTGCACATATAAGGTGGGGGGGGCCCCTCCAGGCTTGTGGGAGTTTGTGGACTTTGCTGATGAGGCTGCAGTCATCTGGCCGACCCCTGCCAGATAATTCTTCTAATTCCCGGGTCAGCCTGCTCTCAGAGAACCCGCTTTTAAAGGTGCAGGCTCAGATCTCCAGCTACCCATGGGGCTGCTACCTTTCTCAAGAACTTAACTCATTACATTTGCAAAGATCCTGTTTCCAAATAGTCACATTCATAGGTACAGGGGTTATGACTTCCACATATATTTTGGGGGGACACAAACCAAGCCATGTTGCTGTTGTTGTTAGGTGCCAGCGAGTCGCCTCTGAGACATAGCGACCCTACGTACAACAGAACGAAACACTGCCCACTGATGGGTTCTCAGGATAATTCTCAGGACAGCTGTGACAATTACATCAGTCCATGCATTTCAACGGCTAAGAACAATCAGCAAAATGCTGATGACTTTTGAATAAGTGGGTGATGAGGGCGCAGAGGATCAGGGTATTACAAAAGACTTCTTTATTTTAGAAAGCGAAGAGGTCACTTTGATGACTAAGGTGCGCCTGACCCAAGCCATGGTCTTTTCATTTGCCTCATATGCACGTGAAAGCTGGACAGTGAAAAAAGGACAGCAGAGAAGAATTCACGCATTTGAACTGTGGTGCTGGTGAAGAACAGCGACGATACCATGGGCTTTCAAAAGAACAAACAAATCAGTCTTAGAAAAAACACAACCAGAATGTTCCTTAGAAGTGAAGATGGAGAGACTTCAACTCACTCACCGTGGACATGTCATCAGGAAAGGCCAATTGCTAGAGAAGGACATCATGTTTGGTAAAGTAGAGGGTCAGCAAAAGCGAGGGAAAACCTCAGAGATGGGCTGACGTAACGGCCACAACAATGGACTCAGACACACCAAAGGCCGTGAAGACGACACAGGACCTGAAAGCCTTCATTCTGTTGCACATAAAGTCACTCTGACTTGGAGCCAACTCCATGGGAATTAACAGCAACATACTGTTCTTTCTTCGTCTGTGTAAGTCTGAATTTATCCATAACAATTTCTAACAAGGTATTCAGAATAGTCCTTGCAAAAAAATGGGTGCTTAATACACATTTGTTACTGTTATTTGTTGTCAGCTGCCACCAAGTTGGCCCAAGTCATGGCGACCCCATGCACAACGGAATGAAATGTGACCAGGTCCTGTGCCATTCCCATGATTGGTTGCAGCTCACACGACTGTGATCCATAGGATTTTCATTAGCCGATTTTCAGAGGTAGGTTGTCAGGCCTTTCCTCTTAGTCTGTCTTAGTCTGGAAGCTCTGCTGAAGCCTGTTCAGCACCACAGCAACACGCAAGCCTCCACTGTTGGACAACTGGTGGCTGTGTTTGAGGTACGCCAGCCAGAATCGAGCCTGGGTCTCCCATGTGGAAGGCGAGAACTCTATCATTGTCCCTTTTTAACTGTCCAAGAGAGAAGTCGTTACCATTCTTGGCCTTTGGAAGATCATGGACCCCTTTGAAAACTTGATGAAGATGTAGACCCACTTCCCATAAATACACACACAACCCGTGCTCCACTTGTACCCAAAGCCTGCCCAGGGCTCCAGGGGCTCCACAGACCTCAGGTTAAGACCCCTTCCCTTCACTTAGGGGGAAGTAGAGCTGCAGCAATCCTCTGCCACCCCACACAGGGAATGGACGTTGTCTAAAGAAGGACCCAAACGACAAAGCAGCTTTCATTAGAACACCCAATCTAAGGCATGAAATGAGCAGGCCAGGTTTTATCTGTATGGCTGCCAATTTATTCTTCAGCCTCAGGTCATTTATCTGAACACTTTTCCTTTTCATTTACAGTCAGCATATTAAGAAGTTCTAGCTTCATAATTTTAGGTGTTTAAAAATTTGGTATAACTGTATTAGCCTTCATATTCTTGGGATGAATCTTCTCCATAGCAATAAATCTCAGAAAAAAATAAAAGTGAGATGGTGCACTAGATCATTTCTGATTCCAGTACTACTCCTGGTTTAACGCATGATTTTTATGTCTTTGTTAACATTTTTATCTAGCTTTGTGCAAATAGATGGAAAAATATGTAACTTGGTTCAAAATAGAACTGTGAAATAAAAGCTCTAGGTAAGTCATAAGCAAGAAAAATCAGCTACAAAAATACCTCTCAAGTTGAGTAAAGTAGTTACAGTTTTAGCTGAACTATCAATTTTGAGTACAATTACAGCCCCACAGTTAGCAGCTCATTCAGAAATGAATAGTTCAGTGTTCTGCTTTTCAGATTACAATGTGGAACTTTCAGTAATAAAGGGCAGTTTGAAGAAGTGAAAAGTCATAAAATGGGAAATGGAATACTTCTAGAATGAGCAAGGGGAAAAGGGAGATGTGTGGAACACTCAATGAGACTGGAATGGTTGTAAAATTTTAGGAATAACAATGCAACTGATCTGGAAGCCTTGGGAGAGCAGGGAAGACTGAACAAGTTTTTTAAAAAAAGAAGGAATATACTAAGTACTCTGAAATAAATGTTGAGAAGAAAAAAGTAGACTATGTCTGCTAAAATTTAAATCCATCTTGGTAAATGGGATTATCAACATCAAATTGCTATGACAACTGCTACTTCAGAATTATCTGCATTATCACCTAAAAGTGATCAAACGCTCAAGGTAATTTCATTAAAGTGATTGTTTAAATTTGGTAAACTTCCTGTCCAGGTGGTACTTCCTATGCTTCAAACGAAAAAATGACAAACCTAGGGTCAAAAACATCTCATACCAAAACCGGGACCAAAACACAAATCAATGCAATGAGGAGATCTGAAGGTCCTGAGGGAGACACTAACTCTAGCACCCTTCAAATCTCCTGAGTAATTGAGATGCCTTTTTTAATCTAGGCGTCCAGAGCACATCTGAGAATTTATGCTAATGAGGTGACTCAGGTGAGGGCTGGCCAGACCAAAAAGGTCACCTCATGATATCAGGCAACATCAGGGGCAAGGGGTGGAGCATGATCCAATCAATCACACCTACATAATGAGGCCCCAGTAAAGGCTCTGGACATGGAAGCTCCATGGGCTTCCTGGTTGGTGAAAGACATAGGTGCATGGGGGAGTGCAGTGCTTCCCTCTTTGGGACATGGGAGCCCCACATTGAGAACCCTCCCAGACCTGGTCTTATGTGTCTGTTCATTTGTATCCTTTTTTGCTATAATAAAACTATAATTGTATAATCCTCAGTACAGCACTT
The DNA here is from genome assembly GCF_000243295.1 of Trichechus manatus latirostris. Lineage (NCBI taxonomy): Eukaryota > Metazoa > Chordata > Mammalia > Sirenia > Trichechidae > Trichechus > Trichechus manatus. The sequence goes on along the minus strand of NW_004444008.1, from coordinate 1,331,195 downwards.
TCTTGAGCTCTGTGAGTCATTCTAGCAAATTATCAAACCCAAGAGCGTATTGAGAGCTAGCAGGTCAGAAGTAAGGGGGGGCTGGAAATCCCCAAGCTATGGCTGGCATCCTGAGCGGGTAGAGAGAACTCCCAAATTTGCAGCCAGCAGGTCAGACGTGAGGGTATCATGGGGACTCCCAAGCTTGTGGCTGGCATCTGAAGTCTTGGGCAGACTTGGCAGTGGGGAGGACGGTACCCTTTAACTATGAGCTCTGACCCAGCTCTGTGTGGCTGGGGTCAGAGGAAGAAGTGCTGTGTATGTAGCTGGTGTCAGAACAGAGTGACAGAGAAGTAAAAAGTGGGGACTTGATATTTTCCCATGCACATGTGTATATACAGGGGTTCGTATACACACATATATTTCCTTGCTGTCTGCTGAGAGAACCTAGAAACAGCGACACCCCAGTACCAATGAGCATGCCTACCACTTGCATCTTGGTTTCTAACACCATTCTGCAGTAAAAGGAACCAGGCTCTTGGATGATTCTAGCACTGGGTAAAGAAATCTATGAGATGATCCCGGAGCATCTTACACGTTCCAGAAAGTCAAGAAATGTTAAAAACAATAATAATAATAAGCCATAATGATGGGCACATGCCAAGAGACACAGGAGCCAACAGAAGAGCTCTCAATGGCCAAAGATAGAAAAATTTGAACAAAATAAAGTAGCACTGGACTATAGACCAAAGTATAAAATAAATATCCATGATTTCATATTGATATAAATAAATGATTGAGTAAATAATAAGTGGGGACAGTACACAAATCTCCCATATGGAAGAATTCCAAAGAGTTTATGTAGACACTTCACTTCTGAGGAGGTGGAGCACAACTCCCCACCCCTTTGGGTGGCGCGTGCATAGTGACATCATTCCAAAGAGCACAGAGGGTATGAAAAAGGGGAGGAAAGTCACTTTACAGTGGAAAAACCCGACAAACGCAACCTCAGTCAGGTGATGAAGATGGGCATCAGCAGTGGTAAGTCATGTTGACAGTACGCACCCTTGATTTGATGGGATGAAAATGGGCTTTACCTCTGTGGTCTTCCTCCTCAAAACACATAACCCCAGTCTAACCATGAGAAAAACATCAGACAAAGCCCAGTGGAGAGACATTCTACAAAATGTCTGACTTGTCCTCCTCAAAATGGTCAAGATCGTCAAAAACAAGGAAAGTCTGAGAAACTGTCACGGCCCGGAGGAGCCTGAGGAGACATGAAGACTAAATGCGACGTGGTGTCCTGGGTGAGATCCTGGGACAGAAAAAGGACATCAGGGAAAACTAAGAAAATCTGATCACAGCATGGACTTTAGTTTATTTTAAAAAAATTTTTGTAGACATTATCTGATGGAATCTCTAAAAAAGCTGTTAGAACGAATATATGAGTTTAGTAAGGCTGTTATAAAAGGGAATGAACATTGATACACACAGCAACATGGATGGATCTCAAACTGACTGTGCTAAGTGAAGGAAGCCAGACAAGAGCCTACACTGAACGATTCCATTTCTAGAAAATTGACATTAATCTTTAGTAACAGACAGCAGATCAGTGTTTGGTTCCCTGAGCTTAGGGGCAGGGGAAGGCACAGGAGAGAGAGCTTACAACGGGCATAAGGAAACTCTGTGGGTGAGAATATGCTTATTATCTTGATTATAGCAATGGTCTCATAAAGATATGCATATGTCAGAGTATCAAACCGTACACCTGAAATATGTATGTCAATTATGCCTCCATAAAACTGCTTAAAAGGAAGAAAGGAATGCATGGTCAAGAATAGCTAACACAATTTTGAAACGGAAGTGAAGGAAGGAAGGGTGACTGGCCTACCAAAAAAGATACGCTATAAAGCTGAAGTAATAACCACAGTGTGTATGGTGTCGAGATGGATAGATACAGCAAGGATCAACCAGAGAGGCCAGAAACAGACCCAACATCTGTAGAAATTCAGTGATTAACAGAGGTGGATTGGCCAGTCCATGGCACTTTGAAAATCAGTTCTCCAGAGGGAAAAACACATAAAAGTCAATTCCTACCTCATACTACCCACAGTAATAAATTTCTGGTGGGTCAAATATCTAGATGTAAAAAGCAATGCTTTAAAGCAGTTAGAAGAAAATACAGGTGAATATTACCACAAGGTGGGAAAAAGTTCTCATTCTAGATACAAAATTCACAAATCACAAAACAAACAATTGATTTTTAAACTTCTGCACAAATTACCATTAAAAAGCAAAGGGAAAAATTATAGACAACGAATAGACAGAGTACCAAATCCAAGGATTAATTTCCAGAAAATATATGTAGGACTCCTACAGATCCATAAGAAAGAGACAGCCCAGGAGAAAAATATGCCCTTCACAGGAAATCCTAAAGGCCAAAAAACTCACCAGTGAGCAGGAAAGTACAATTAAAACCACATTGAAATCTCATTTTACGTCCAACAGACAGACAGAAGTCTGAAGTCGTGACAGTCGTCGAAGTTGGGGGAATGTACAAAGGTGGGAGGTGTTGTCCCCACAGAGAGACAGCAGGCCAGCCGGCTCATCAGGAGAGCTATCTGAGAACCTGTTAGGGTGAGGAGGCTGCACCCTGCCGCCCGTCAACTCCACTTCTACGCAGATGCCTAGAAAACGCCAGCACACGTGCACAAGGGGTCAGAAACAAGAATATTCTCTGCAGCTTTGTTGGACACAGGACAAGAAGGAAATGATATAAATTTTCATCACCAGAAGAATAAATTTTTTGAAATGTGGTTTTCATACAATATCACACTGTCGATAGATAAAATGAATAAATGGGTGATAGAAGTGTCAATAGGATAAATTTCAAAAGCAAATGTTGAATGAGAAAAGCAAGTTTCAGAATGGTGCTGTACGATATCATTCATCTAAATTTTAAGAAGACACAGGACTCCAGCAGATACGATGTACAGACGCACACAGTAGAAAGCACGAAAACACGCCTGCGGACGAGAACACGCGGGGGCTGGAGCGAGGGAGGAGAGGACGCAGAACCAGGTAAACCCCAAGGACACTACTGTGACTGTAAGATTTTAGCTGTTAAAAGACATTATGAAGAAGCAAGGATGCAGACAGACACCTGTACACCAGTGTTCACTGCAGCCCTAATCACAACAGCCGAGCGGTGGGAACAGCCCAGGGGTCCATCTGCAGATGACGGGACAAACGAAATGTGGCAGTTCACACGATGCGATATTACCCATCCACGCAGAGAAACAAAGCTCTGACACCTGCTACAGTGTGGGTGAACCAGCGCAATGAGTCAGACACGGAAGGGCAAATACCGTGTGATCCCGCTCGTATGAAACATCCAGAAGAGGCAAATGCACAAAGACAGAAAGTAAATTAGAGGTCACCAGGGTCGAGGGAAGTTATTGCAGAAGGGCTGCTGAGTTTCTGTTTGGAGTGACAAAAGAAAATTAGGAATGGGTAGTGGTGACAGCGGCACAGCATGGTGAACGGCATTAACGTCACTGAACTTACTCTCAAAAACGGTTAAAATGGTAACTTCTGTGTTATCTGTATTTTACCACAATAATTTTTTTAATTTAAAAAAGAGACTAAAAAATGGATAGAAATGTTAAGATTTGATAAAGATGGATACTAGGTGTTCGTCATACTCTTACTTTTCTGTGTATTTGAAATATTTAGCAATTGTTTAATGTAGATCTATTGGTAGAGTGGTTTCAAATGGCAGCCAGGACTCAGACTTCAGGGGGCCTGGTGGTGAAACGGTTAAGCCCCTGGCTGCTAACCAAAAGGCTGGCAGTTTGAACCCATCAGTGGCTCTGCAAGAGAAATACCTGGTGTTCTGCTCCAATAAGGATTAAAACCCCACTGCTGTCAAGTCGATTCCAACTCATAACGACCCTACAGGACAGAGTAGAACTGGCCCGGAGGGTTTCCAAGGCTGAAATCTTTATGGAAGCAGACTGCCACATCTTCCTCCCTCAGAGCAGGTGGCAGGTTCGAGCCACTGACCGTTCACTGAAAGTGCTCAGTTAGCAGCTGAACGCTTAACCACTGCACCACAGTCTAGGATACCCTCTAGGGCAGTTCTACTGTGCACATAGTGTCCCTATGAGTCAAAACCAACTTGAAGACACCCAACAACAACTGCACCCAGACTGCAGGCGTATGAGTCACCGCCCCGTCCAACGGCCCCAGGGGGCAGCCCCTGAGGAAGCCCGTGCACCGCATCCTGTGGAGACATGGGCGAGGGGTAACGACAGCCTGGCGTTTGCTCCCTTGTGAGGCTGGCGTTAGGCGGATGCAGTCAGTGGGGCAGGGACGTCGGAGTCCCCAGTTCTGAGAGTGAATCTCGCACAAGGACTCACTGGCTGCTCCAGGCCCAGGTGGACTCCACCTTGCCGCAGGTCAGCTGTTCCCACGCGTGAGGCTGGATGACACGTCACGGCCTGCAGACGCATTAGTTTTTGTCCGCTGAGGTTTTTGGTTATTGCTTTTTGTTGGATTGGCTGGTAAATGACTTTAGAGAGGACAAGCTCTCCCAGCTTTGCCCAGGCCCTACCTCTCCCATTTAGAGGGCTTGTTGTTGCTTCAAGCATGGACGTTACCTGCCTGTAAGTGTCTGTATTCATTATAGACAGAGAGTAGCCGCCGTCAAGTCGGCTCCGACTCACGGCTACATTATGTACATTGCCAGTCCTGTGCCATCTTCCAGATGGTTGGTGTGCTCAAGTTCCATCTTGCAGCTATTATGTCAATCCACTCATTGAGGGGTTCCCTTGTTTTTGCTCACCCTCTACCAGCCACAATGTCCTTTTCTAGAGATTGGTCTTTCCTGACGACGCGTCCGAAGTAAGCGAGCTGAAGTCTCACCATCCTCGCTTCTAAGGGGCATTCTTATGTAACCTGCCCATAAGTGCTTGTATTCATCATAGATCACCACAAACCACCCAAAACTCAGCAGCTTAAACCAGTCAGCTCTATTTAGTTCACTGCTTGCTGCTGTCAAAATGTCAACTGGATTCAGCTGGAGATTCTTCTTGAGTTGCCAGGACCCCCTCATAAGTCTGGGAGTTGGAGGTTGGTGACTGATCTAGAATGAACCTGGCTGGGACACTGGGGATACCTGAGCCCTCCTTCACAGGCCTCTCACACACACCCCAGAAGGCTCCCAGGCAGGCTGTCATGGTGGCATGGCAACAGTGCCAGAGTAAGCAACCCAGTGTCTCAAGAGGACGAGCAAAATGCCTTTGAGTCTCTGCTTACATCACATTCACTAGCATCCCATTGGCCAAAACAAATCACATGGCCACGCACCGAGTCAGAGTGGGCAGAGACTGAAGGGTTACAGGGCAAAGGGCCAGTCACCGGGACCATGACTGTCACCAGCCTACTCCAGTGCCCCACTTTGGAGGTTGTTTTGAGGACCAAATGAAGTGATGCAATGATGGAGAGGTGGCAAAAGTATATACTCAAGAGAACTGAGACATCCATAATGGGTATCTCCACCACCCGTCTGTCAGCTTGTCGTCCTGTGGTGGCTTACATGTTGCTGTGATGCTGGAAGCTATGCCACTGGAATTTCAAATACGAGCAGGGTCACTCATGATGAACAGGTTTCAGGGGAGCTTCTAGGAAGACAGACTAGGAAGAAAGGCCTGACAATCTACTTCCAAAAATTAGCCAATGAAAACCCTATGGAACACAATAGAACAATGTCCAATATAGGGCTGGAAGATGAGCCCCTAGGTTGGAATGCATTCAAAATATACAGTGGCTGCAACAATGGACTCAAGCATATCAACGATGGGGAAGATGGTACAGTACTGGGCGCCATGTTGTTATGTTGTACATGAGGTCGCCATGAGTCAGCGCTAACTCAACAGCAACGAACAACAGAAGGTGAGGAATCTGTCCTGGGTATCTAGCAGGAATATCCAAGGGCTGAAGGCTGCCTGCTCTGGTTCCCCCTCTCCTGTGTTTTACCAAACAGTGCCTCTGAACTACTCCAGTATTCTGCAAAGCTTTTTATCATAGAGAACTCGTCAGGCTCCTCTTGGGCTCTGAGCTGGAATGCTGAAGATTTGAGTAAGATTCGTTTTCGACAGACCCTGGAGAAGCACGTGTGGGCCTGCACCAGGAGTTTTTCAACGTCGATCTGTAGAACCTGGGAGGTGGAGCGAGGCAGAAGAGGACGAGAATGATGCATCTGGGCACCTCTACTTCAACAAGTGCAGGCTTATTGTATGTCTTAGCTCCTGGTCTTCTGCAACGGTTTCCTTTGAACCAATTCAAAACCCGCCCATATAAAGCTATCAGGAGAAATGCGGCCATCTTCTGAAGTCACCATTAGACCCAGGGAACCCCATGGAGGAGGCTCCCAGAACCTCGGGGAAGAGCGGCTGCAAATTTGGAGCAAAGGTGCAGTTGCAAGCTAGGTTCTCTCACCTCTCTTGATAACAGCTCTGCTGTCTTAATTACGGGTTGTGGCTGCTTAGGGCAAGGGAGAGGGCAGGAAGGCCAGAGGTGATGGAGAAACATGGACAGCCTCAGCTTTACCCAATTTGCTCCTAGGACCTGGGCTCAGGATACCTCATCACCTACTCTTGAGAAGCCACCCGTGGCCGGAGGTCCACAAAGCACTCTGTCCCCAGCATCTACGGCGGTGCCTGCCACACTGTTTCAGGCAGGACCAGCCAATGAATTTTGTGTGGCCCAGTGCAGCATAAACATGCAACTCCCTTTTTCAAAAACTATGACGAATTTAAGAGAACGACAGCCGAGCATTACACATAGCCCGGGTCAGGTAGCCCAGCACTTATTGCTAGACTCCATGGAGACTACCCCCAGTGAAGAGGAGCTGCTGGTCCCCCGCCCCACTTCACATCGACACAGTCAACCCTATAGCTCTGGTTTTCTTATCAAATAATAGCATAAAACTGCAGTGATGGTGAGAGACAATCAAGAAGCCACCTCTGCTCCCCCTGTATGCTGGAGAAATAATCAGGTCCCTGCAGAGAACGTGACAGGCGAGGAAGAGTCAGCAGCCCAAGCCCTCCAGCTTTAAACCTCATTGTTAAGGAAGCCTTGGTCTCCCTCAAAGGCAACCCCAGGCAGCAGTGAGAACCTATGGAGGTATTGGGGAGCCAGAGAGCGTTTTCCCCAAGGCAGTTCCTAAGAACTTTTTCTGTTGGCTGTTACGTGCACAGACTGGAATGTATGTATGTCAACAATTCAGAATTTCTTTTTTTTTTTTTCAGTAAACAAATATTTAATGAAGGATGTTTAACCTCGCTGGTAAACTTTAAAATGTAAATTAAAACAAGGTACTGTTTAGACGTTAGCCTATTTTTAAACTCTATATTTGTGTATACACATATGTTTGTAGCAAACCCTGGCTGGTGCAAATGGTGAAAGCCTTCAGCTGCTCACTGAAAGGTTGGTGGTTTGAACCCTCCCAGAGGCACCTCGGAAGATAGGCCTGGCAATCTGCTTCAGAAAGGTCAAAGCCTTGAAAAACCGTATGGAGCAGTTCTACTCT
>NW_004444008.1:1296903-1322093 GCF_000243295.1 Trichechus manatus latirostris | reverse complement strand
GCAATTAAAGGAGACAATACGCATAAGCCTCGCCTGCAGCCTGGCCTGTCCACATGTGTCAGCTTTCATCCAGTGAGGGCACTCAGTCCAATGTGAAGTTCTCAGGGTCCACTCGGGAGCAGAAGCTGAACACCATGTGTCTGGGTTGCCTGGGACTGCCATAACAAAATGCCACAAAGTGGCAAAGAACAGGAACTTACTGTCTCACAGTTCTGGAGGCAAGAAGTCCACATTCAGGGTGCTGGCAGGACCATGCTCTTCAAAAGATTCGTCCTTGTCTCTTCCAGCTTCCGGTAGTCTTGGGCATCTCTTGGTGTTCCTTGACTTGTAGATGTATCCTCACATGGTGTCTTCCCTCGTGTGTCTGTCTCTGAGTCTACATGCCCCTTTTATAAGATGCCACTCAGGAGGGATTAGGACCCACGCTGCTCTGATACAACTCTGGGAACTTAACTGATAACATCTGCAAAGAATGACCCTATTTCTAAACAAGGTCACATTCACACGTACAGAGGTTGGGATTTCAACATACCATTTTGGAGGACACAATTCAATCCAAATAACATCACATTCTCAGGCTTCCTGGGGATGATCGTTCTGACTCCAGGAATACTATTGAGACTCCTAATTTAAAACCTACCCCTCCTCTGCGTGGCAGCTTGTACACCTTAGCTACCCACCAAGCCCTCAGGAACATCCAACAGGACTCGGAGCCCAGGCCTGGGGTTGTACCAGCCACTTCCCCTTAGGCTCCTATGCTCTGTCATCTGCCTTCTCCACCCACGACCAGGTCAAACTTCCCCAAACACGACTGTCTTAGCTTCTTAGTGCTGCTATAACAGAAATACCACAAGTGGGTATTGAAGTCGCACCATCCTCACTTCTAAGTAGGGCTTCCAACTAGTTTGAACCAGTTCATTCATGGCCAACGAAGTGAAACCAGAAGAGACATGAATTTTTAGAATTTGGGTGATCGAGACTGATAACCAGAATGGAAAAATTATGGGTCAAAGCCCTGGAATGGAAGACTTGGAAGAGCTATAATGGGCCCTTTCAGGAGCCTGATATGTGAGACTGAATTATCGGCAGGACTGTGGAAAGAGACACACATTCAAAGTGGTGCAATCTGCCACCATCTTTGAGCAGGGCACCACCGTTTCCAACTCTGCACAAAATCCAACCAGCAAGAGATTTGGTTACTATGCAATGCGTACTCTGCCCTTGTTTTCTAAGAGGGAGATTAAGTTTCCAGCAGGGCTTAGACCCGTTATTCTTTTCCTTCCGGTTATCGCCCCGGTTCACCCAAATTTTAATATTCAGGTCTGCTCTGGTGTCACTTCTTCAGTCATGACTGACCAAGGAAGAACCAGTTTGAAGTCCTGCTTCTGAGGAAAATTTTAGTTGCATTTCTTCTAAGACTTCAATGTATTCTTCATTTATCATGTTGTTGTTTATTGTCCAGTGGTAAGGATTTTTATTTTCTTCATGTTGAGGTGTAATGCATACTAAAGGCTGTAGGTAGTCTTTGGTCTTCATCAGTAAGTGCTTCAAGTCCTCTTCACTTTCAGCAAGCAAGGCCATGTCACCTGCATATGACACCTTGTAGTATTATGTACCCCCACACATCTGTCAGTTTATCATACTGTGGGGGCTTGCATATTGTTGTGATGCTGGAAACTATGCCACCAGTATTCAAATACCAGCAGGGTCACCTACGGTGGACAGGTTTCAGCTGAGCTTCCAGACCAAGACAGACTAGGAAGAAGGACCTGGAAGTCTACTTCTGAAAAAATTAGCCTGTGAAAACCTTATGAATAGCAGCGGAATATTGTTAGATATAGTGTCAGAATATGAGCCCCTCAGGTTGGAAGGCACTCAAAATACGACTGGGGAAGAGCTGACTCCTCAAAGTAGAGTTGACCTTAATGATGTGAATGGAGTCAAGCTTTCCAATATGGCCTTGATGATAGAAATGACATTGGTGATCGCATGACAGAATTTGTCAAGGCCAACAACTTCTTCATTGCAAATACCTTTTTTCAACAACATATATGGTGACTATACACGCGGACCTTGCCAGATGAAATACACAGGAATCAAATCAACTACATCTGTGGAAAGAGATAACAGAAAAGCTCAATATTATCAGTCAGAACAAGGTCAGTGGCCACTGGGGAACAAATCATCAGTTGCTCACATGTAAGTTCAAGATAAAGTTGAAGAAAATTAGAACAAGTCCACAAGAGCCAAAGTACTACCTCAGTTATATCCCATCTGAATTTAGAGACTATCTCAAGAATAGATTTGATGCATTGAACACTAACGAACAAATACCAGAGGAGTTGTAAAATGACATCAAGGATATCATACATAAAGAAAGCAAGAGGTCATTAAAAAGACAGGAAAGAAAGAAAAGACCAAAATGGATGTCAGAAGAGACTCTGAAAGTTCCTCTTGAACATAAGAGTAGCTAAAGCAAATGGAAGAAATGATGAAGTCAAAGAGCTGAACAGAAGATTTCAAAGGGTGGCTCGAGAAGACAAACTGAAGTATTATGATGAAATGTGCAAAGACCTGGAGATAGAAAACTAAAAGGGAAGACATGCTCAGCATTTCTCAAGCTGACACAACTGAAGAAAAACTTCAAGTCTCGAGTTGCAATAGTGAAGTATTCTATGGGCAAAATACTGAATGATCAAGGAAGCACCAAAAGAAGATGGAAGGAATACACAGAGTCACTGTACCAAAAAGAACTGGTTGATGTTCAACCATTTCAGAAGGTAGCATATGATCAAGAACCGATGGTACTGAAGGAAGAAGTCCAGGATGCACTGGCAGAAAACAAGGCTCCAGGAATTGATGGAATACCAATTGAGATGTTTCAACAAATGGATGCAGCACTGAAAGAGCTCACGGTGTATGTCAAGAAATCTGGAAGACAGTTAGCTGGTGAATCGACTGGAAAGCGATCCATATTTATGCCCATTTCAAAGAAAGGTGATCCAATAGAATGCTGAAATTATCAAACAGTATCATTAATATTACACACAAGTAAAATCTTGCTGAAGATCATTCAAAAGTGGTTGCAGCAGTATGTCAACAGGGAACTCCCAGAAATTCAAGTCAGATTCAGAAGAGGTTGTGGAACCAGGGATATCACTGCTGATGTCAGATGGATCCTAGCTGAAAGCAGAGAATACCAGAGAGATGTTTACCTGTGTTTTATTGACTATGCAAAGGCATTCAACTGTGTGGATCACAATAAATTATGGATAACACTGCAAAGAATGGGAATTCCAGAACACTTAACTGTGCTCATAAGGTACCTGTACTTAGACCAAGAGGTGGTCCTTTGACTAGAACAAGGGGACACTGCATGGCTTAAAGTCAGGAAAGGTGTGTGTCAGGGTTGTATCCTTTTCCACCATACCTATTCAACCTGTATGCTGAGCAAATAATCCGAGAAGCTGGACTACATGAAGAAGAACCAAGCATCAGGACTGGAGGAAGACTCATTTACAACCTGAGATACGCAGATGACACAACCTTGCTTGCTGAAAGTGAAGAGGACTTGAAGCACTTACTGATGAAGATCGAAGACCACAGCCTTCAGTATGGATTACCCCTCAACATAAAGAAAACAAAAATTCTCACAACTGGACCAATAAGCAATATCATGATAAATGGAGAAAAGATTGAAGTTGTCAAGGATTTCGTTTTACTTGGATCCACAATCAACACGCATGGAAGCAGCAGTCAAGAAATCAAACAACGCATTGCACTGGGCAAATCTGCTGCAAAAGACCTCTTTAAAGTGTTAAAAAGCAAAATGTCACTTTAAGGACTAAGGTGCGCCTGACCCAAGTCATGGTGTTTTCAATCGCCTCACACGCATGTGAAAGCTGGACAATGAATAAGGAAGACTAAAGAAGAATCTATGCCTTTGAATTACAGTGTTGGCAAAGAATGTTGAATATATCATGTAGTGCCAGAAAAACAAATAAATCTGTCTCAGAAGAAGTACAGCCAGAATGCTCACTGGAAGCCAGGATGACTAGACTTTGTCTTACATATGTTGGACATGTTATCAGGAGGGACCAGTCCCTGGAAAAGGATATCATGCTTGGTAGAGTAGAGGGTCAGTGAAAAAGAGGAAGGCCCTCAATGAGTTTGGATTGACACAGTGGCTGCAACAATAGGCTCAAGCATAACAACAATTGTGAGGATAGCGCAGGACAGGGCAGTGTTTCATTCTGTTGTACATAGGGTTGCTATGCGCTGGAACTCACTCAACGGCACCTAACAACAACAACACAGTTTTATGTAACGTTTAAGTTACTATTATAATACATATATATAATACCAGTTAAAAATAATTGGCATTCACCGATATTTTCAAATATATTTGGATGCTTTTTTATTTTTTACATTATTACCATTATCATTACTATCTAGGCAGTGATGAAAAGAAACATCCTGGCTGTCTCCGACTTTTCCACATAAAGACAGTGGTTATGTTTTATTTTGCTGCATAAATATTATCTTCTGTCCTCCCAGTTACATGGGTCAAAAATTCAACCTCCCTTTTATTGCTTAAGCAGTTCTGAGCTGGGTCTCGTTCTTGCAAAGGCAAGAGTCCCAGCAGCTCAAATGTCCATCTTCCCTCTACTGGTGAACCAGTGATGCATACTACCACACACGCTCTCCTTTGAGCTGTTCTCCAATCTCAAATCCCAATCCAACATGCCCTCCCCAACACTGACTGATCCCTCTGTAACCCACTCAGTCTCTCCTCCCCAGACTCAGGCAGCCTTCCAGCCCTCACGTGCTGCTTCAGGTGTCTTCCCTATTTACCCAAGTGAAATTGCAAGGAGCAGAAACCAACTCCAAGAAGCTTAAGGAAAAAGATAAATTACAAGATACTGGGTTGTCTCACGGAGCCCTGGTGTTGCAGTGATTAAGAGCTCAGCTGCTAACCAAAAGGTCAGCAGTTCGAACCCACCAGCCAGCTCCTTGTTAACCCTATGGGGCAGTTCTACTCTGTCCTATAGGGTCGCTATGAGTTGGAATTGACTCAAACACAACAGGTTTTTGTTTGGGGGTTGTCTCATGAAACTCGGGACAGGACCAAATGAAGCCAGGTCCTTGGACCCCACCAGACCTTCCTCTTTGCATCTGGTCTCCATCTCTTCTGCACACCTGCCCTATTCTTTCCAGAGGAGGGAACCACTCTGTCAACAACCCCAGGCTTTATCTCTTATAGCTTCAGACACTAGAGAGAGACTAGCTAAACTCTCTAGGCACAAGACAAAAACCCCAGGGCGGGGCCCAGTTTAGGTCAAGGGCATGGTTGGGCCAATCAGTTGTGTCCAGGAGAGACAGGGTCACATTGTACAAAGCGGTATTTAAGCAAATATGGGCAAAGAGAGCCTCCAGAAGAAAGAAATGATACTTTAATTTAGATTTAAATTCATCTTCTTCAGTACTTGCAATCATTACCAAGAGTAGTTCCCTCTTGGAGATCTCTCTATCTCTGTATCTCTCTCTGTGTCTGTCTGTCTCTCTCTCTCTCACACACACACACACACACACACACACACACATACACACCCTCCTTGAATTCTCTACTTTCTGAAGTATTGTTGGAGACAATAAACATCCAACCATACAACAGACAAGAATGCATTCTAATCTATAGAATGTTCTCAGCTAGTCTTTTAACTCCCAATTATAACAACATACAAGAGACTACATTCTCAGAGTTCCATAAATGAGGTATTGGAATTGTATGTGGTAAAATTCCTTGTAAATCTCACTACTCCAAATGGTACTCAATAGGTACTCCTCGGGTCACTACACTTTTATCTGACAGCCTTTATAACCTGTGGATTGCCCACCCCTGTCCCTGGCTATTGTTCACGTCTAATCTCAACATGATCTGAAGATTCACTGAGTGCTCTGCTTTCTTGTTGTCATCTGTTCACGCCCATCTGTTGCAGCACAAAGTGAATGGAACTCACATGTGGGTCTGAGGCCCACCCAGGCTCAGCTCTAATCAATGATTCCATCTGACCGTTGCCTTACTAGTAGCAGCTGAGTGGTAAAGTGTGACTGGTTTTAAGAGAATTCATCACCACTCGTGACAAATTAACTTAAAACATGTTCTTCCGACAGTGATTCAGTAGCCAACCACAAACCCAAACCCATTACCATCAAGTCAATTCTGACTCATGGCAACCCTATGTGTTACAGAGTAGAACTGCTCTATAAGGTTTTCTTGGCTGTAATTTTTACAGAAGCAGATTTGCAGGCCTTTCCTCTGCAGTGCTACTGAGTGGGTTCAAACCACCAACATTTAGGTTAGCAGTCGAGTGCGAACCATTTCCACCACCTAGGGACCTGATTCGATAGCATCGCCTTTGAAACTAAAGGACAGTTCAGTGATTGATGGGTCTCTTCTGATGTCACCTCTGCTTCTTGATGTAATAAAGGACAAACTCCAATATATTGAGGTAATCAATCGTATTTGTTGTTGTTAGGTGCCATCAAGTTGGCTCTGACTCATCTCGACCTTACGAAAAACAGAAGGAAATGTTGCCCAAACACAATCTAATTTTATGAGCATTTTGGAAATTTGCACTACCCCTGTTGTTGATTAAATCCGTTCATACAGACTAGGTTATGCCACAATAATAAACAATCCCCAAAATCTTGATGGCTCTCAACAGTGGTTCTCACCTGTGGGGATATATGCCATTTAAACATGGCTGCACTATTGACAACTGCAGCTCCCACAGGCCTCTATGCTGCACAGCATGTTGAGACTTGTCCCCAACATGTTGAGACTTGTCACGACTTGTTTTCCCAAACCTACTGTCCCATTACTGATTGGCTTGTTTACCTGAATTCCTTCTCCCTTGCCCGAAACTTATTGTTACTCACCCAAAGCCCATTGTTCTGTTATTTGCTTCACTGCTTGCTGTATTGACTATAAATAAACTCCTGGGACCGAAGCCGAGGGTCAACTCCTCAGAGTGACCTTCCTGGCCCCACTTCTCTGTAAGAGTTGTGTTTGGTTACTGTCTCCGCCATCCCGACATTCACCGCCGCTGTGACACTCACCCAAGCTTATGACTACTGTAGGCTGGCTGGTACTCTGCTCCACGTCATACACATTCAGGGACACAGGCCGACAGACACTCTACCATCTGGAGTATCACAGACGGCTGAGGGAAGAGAACGGGGGTAGCTGTGCATTAGCTCTTAAGGGATTCTGCCTAGAAGGAACACCTGTCACTTCTGCTCACATTCCATTGGCCAGAGACAGTCATATGACCAGGCATAAATTCAAGAGGACCTGGAAGTGCAATCCTACCATCCTATCATGTTAGAATACTGGTGAACAGCTGAAGAGTCCTAACGATAACTACAACCCACCTTTCCCAAAAACAAAAAACCAAACCCGTTGCCATCGAGTCGATTCTGACTCACAGCAACCTAAAGGAAAGAACAGAACTGCCCCATAGGGTTTCCAAGGAGTGGCTGGTGGATTTGAACTGCCGACCATTTGGTTAGCAGCCATAGCTCTTCACCACTGTGCCACTGGGGCTCCCTCACCTTTCTAGTCACCAAGTAATCAGCTCAGTTTTCCCCCCTGAAACAAAATTTGCTTATTCTTTCACCAAAAGAGACAACTCACGGGTCTGATCCAGTTGTGGATCAAGCACCTCTGGCTGATGTGCAGCCGTCTCTAATCAGGGGTGATGCACAGTGATTAAGTTGGGCTTGAATACGACTCCTACAAATTAAAAAGACAAGCTGTCTACCACACACACACCCAATTTACAAATATGAAACAGGGAACAGATGACTCCAACCAACATTCCTGATGGGAAAGAGGAACAATGGGGGATACACAAGAGACACGGGTCTGTAGCAGTTCTGAAATCCCCTGACAAGTACTGTGGGGCCTACCTTCAAATCTGCCCTCTGAGAGAAGCTTCATTATCCATAATCCTGCCTGGCCCCTGGCTTCCTTTTCCACTATGCTCGTTGATATATCTGACATAGGCATCAGGGAATATGCTGTGCTTGAGGCCTGCACATTCTTCTTAGCACACTTCCTGCCCTAAATGTTTGGTGGCCCAACAGTCATTTTAAGTCTTTAAGACTTACCCGTTGACCCATTGCCACTGAGTTGATTCCAACTCACAGCGACCCTATAGGACAGAGTAGAACTGCCCCATAGGGTTTCCAAGGAGTAGATGGTAGACTCAAACTGCCGACCTTTTGGTTAGCAGACTGAGCTCTTAACTACTGCGCTACCAGGGCTCCTTAAGAGCTACAGTCTCCTTTAATTCACCTGGTGATTCTTTTGGAAGTACACTTCTTTCAACAACTTAACCAGCTTCTATCTAGTTGAGTCCAGACAATTCCATGTGCCAACAGTCACACCCACAGTTCCCGTCAAGACATATCCTATTTGGCACTTTACCCTGGCAGAGGTTTTATCAATGGCGATGACCAAGGGAATATAATCAGTTGAATGGCTTTTAACAGTAGGCATAGAGGCAAAGACGCCATGGTATTTTCAGTTACTTCATATGCCTGGGGAAGATGAACAATGAATAAAGAAGACCAAAGAAGAACTGATGTCTTTGAATTATGGTATTGGTGAATAATATTGAATAAACCATGGTCTGCCAGAAGAACAAACAAACATGACTTGGAAGTACAGCCAGAATGCTCCTTAGAAGTGAGGATGGCAAGACTTCATCACACGTATTTTGGACATGTTTTCAGGATGGACCAGTCCCTCGAGAAGGACATCATACTTGGTAAAGCACAGGGTCAGTGAAAAGAGGAAGGCACTCAACAAGATGGACTGACACAGTGGCTGCAACAATGGGCTCAAGTATGACAAGGATTGTAAGGCTGGCACAGGACCAGGCAGTGTTTCATTCTGTTGTACATAGGGTCGCAATGAGTTGGAACCAGCTTAATGGCACCCAATAAAAACAACAACATAGAGGCCATGCCCTTAATTTTTTTTTTTCCCACAAGGATCGGTTTTAACATTTTTTTTATTGCACAAAGTCTCTCTCAACCTTTTCTACTTCTTGGAATAAAAAACCAGTGAGCCTTTCCAAAACTGCAATGCCTCAAATTTCATATTAACTCCTACTTGCAATCCAGCTAATTCTTTCCAGGTCTTGTTTCTTATAATACTTGTAAAATTCAGCCAACAGAAACCAACACACATTACCAATATTCTGTTTCCCTAGGGTGACAAATTCATTAGGCATGTAATCTGCCTTCCAAGTTACTGTGGACAACAATTTAAACAAACTTTTTGCCAGTGCATAACACAGATTGTCATATTTCCAGACTTGATAACAGTTTCCTCACCGTGGAAATTTTGGGATTGTTTCTTACTGTAACATTATTTAGCTTATTTTGACCATTACAGAAATTGCTACCAGGAGTGGGGTGCTAACATAGCAAGAAAATGGTAATTGTCATTGACTTGAAGGACAACTTGTGAGCAGTGAGGGGGTGGGGTGCTGCTCTGTATCACCTCCACTAAAGGATGTAGTTTGACAAAGACTTGAATTGCTATGGCAAGAAGAATTAAATGTAGTGACCTGTGTACTAGATCTTGAAAACCCCTGTTTATACCATATACCCCAGCAATTCTACTCCTACATATATACCCAAAAGAACTGAAAGCAGGGATTCAAACAGATACTTGTACATCAGTGTTCACAACAGCCAAAAGGGGGAAACAACCCAAGTGTCCAAAAACAGATGAATGGATACACAAAATGTGGTATACACAAGCAATGGAATATTATTCAGCCATAAAGAGTAATGAAGTTCTGATGCACGCTATGACACAGATGAACCTTGAAAATATCATGCTGAGTGGAAGAAGCCAGACACAAAAGGACAAATATTGTATGATCACACTTACGTGAAATATCTGAATAGGCAAATGCAGAGAGACAAGAGTTCATTAGTGGTTACTGGGGGCTGAGGGGAGGGGATGGGGAGTTACTGCTTAAGAGGTACTGAGTTTGTCTCTGGGGTGATGAAAAGGTTTTGGGAAGAGATAGTGGTGACAGTTGCACAACATGGTCAATGTGACGAATGTCACTGAATCATATACTTAAAAATTGTTAAAATGGCAAATGTTTTGTCACATATATTTTACCACAATAATCACATTTTATTGACCAAAGGAAGTCATATGGCC
Organism: Trichechus manatus latirostris; assembly: GCF_000243295.1. Taxonomy (NCBI): domain Eukaryota; kingdom Metazoa; phylum Chordata; class Mammalia; order Sirenia; family Trichechidae; genus Trichechus; species Trichechus manatus. The sequence goes on along the minus strand of NW_004444008.1, from coordinate 1,311,838 downwards.
ATGCTTAACTTCAAGGGGGTGGGGAAGGACAATCCTACCACGTGCCTGGAAAGCAAAGTACCAAAATACTGGTAAAACAGTCCTTATGATTATCACACTCCTTTTTTTTTTTTTTTTTTTTTTTGATCCAGGTACCTAAGAATAAGCTCCAATAAATTTTCCACAAGCCTACAACCAAAAAGGACACACCAATCTTCACCTGTGTTCTGTGTTCAAAAGAATGCCTTGGGCCACTTTCCAGTCACATCTCCAAAATGCAATTTCCACTAGATTTTAAGAGATGCTATGTGAAAAAATAATTGAAACTTGAATAAAGATGGGTTAACAAGTTAACCAGCCAACAGCTCTGACAGAGATCACAATAGAGGGTTCTGGACAGAGTGGGAGAAAAATGTAGAACAAAATTCAAATTTACAAAAAAAGACCAGCCTTACTGGTCTGACAGAGCCTAGAGGAACCCCCGAGACTGTGGCCCCTGGATACCCTGCTAGCTCAGACCTGAAGTCACTCCTGAAGTCCCCTGTTAAGCCCAAGATTCGACAAGCCTCTAAGGCAAAGCCCCACAGGTCTGTCAGTTTGTCGTCCTGTGGTGGCTTGCGTATTGCTGTGATGATTGGCGAATGGAATGTGAAAGTCAGAAACAAAGAAGAAGGAACAGTAGATGGAAATTATGGTCTTGGTAATAAAACAGCGCTGGAGATTGCATGACAGAATTTTGCAAGACCAACAACTTCTTCATTGCAAATAACTTTTTTCAACAACATAAATGGCGACTATACACATAGACCTTGCCAGATGGAATACACAGGAATCAAATCAACTAGATCTAAGGAAAGAGACAATGGAAAAGCTCAATATCATCAGTCAGAAAAAGGCCAGGGGCCAACTGTGGAACAGACCATCAATTGCTCATACGCAAGTTCAAGTTGAAGCTGAAGAAAATTAGAACAAGTCCATGAGAGCCAAAGTATGACCTTGAGTATATCCCACCTGAATTTAGAGACCATCTCGAGAATAGATTTGACGTGTTGAACACTAATGACTGAAGACGAGATGAGCTGTGGAATGGCATCAAGGACATCATACATGAAGAGAGCAAGAGGCCATTAAAAAGACAGGAAAGAAAGAAAAGACCAAAATGGATGTCAGAAGAGACTCTAAAACTTGCTCTTGAACATAGAATAGCTAAGAAAAAGGAAGAAATGATGAAGTAAAAGAGTTGAACAGGAGATTTCAAAGGGCAGCTCGAAAAGACAAAGTAAAGTATTAGCATGACATGTGCAAAGACCTGGAGATAGATAACCAAAAGACAGGAACATGCTCGACTTTCCTCAAGCTGAAAGAACTGAAGAGAAAATTCAAGCCACAATTTGCAATATTGAAGGATTCTACGGGGAAAATATTAAACAACGCAGGAAGCATCAAAAGAAGATGGAAGGAATACACAGAGTCACTGTACCAAAAAGAACTGGTCATCGTACAACCATTTCAGGAGGTAGCATATCATCAAGAACCAATGGTACTGAAGGAAAAAGTCCAAGCTGCACTAAAAACACTGGTGAAAAGGCTCCAGGAATTGACAGAATATCACCTGAGACATTTAAAAAAACAGATGCAGCGCTGGAAGTGCTCACTCGTCTATGCCAAGAAATTTGGAAGACAGCTACCTGGCCAATCAGCTGGAAGAGTTCCATGTTTGTGCCCATTCCAAAGAAAGGTGATCCAACAGAATGCTGAAATCATCAAACAATATCATTAGTATCACATGCAAGTAAAATTTTGCTGAAGATCATTCAAAAGCAGTTGGAGTAGTACAGCAACAGGGAACTGCCAGAAATTCAAGCCAGATTCAGAAGAGGACGTGGAACCAGGGATATCATAGCTGATGTCAGATGGATCTTGGCTGAAAGCAGAGAATACCAGAAAGATGCTAACCTGTGTTTTATTGACTATGCAAAGGCATTTGACTGAGTGGATCATAACAAATTATGGATAACATTGCAGAGAATGGGAATTCCAGAACACTTAATTGTGCTCATGAAGAACCTGTACATAGATCAAGAGGCAGTCATTGGAGCAGAACAAGGGGATACTGCATGGTTTAAAGTCAGGAAAGGTGTGCATCAGGGTTTCATCCTTCCACTATACTTGTTCAGTCTGCATGCTGAGCAAATAACCTGAGAAGCCGCACTACATGATGAAGAAGATAGCATCAGGATTGGAGGAAGACTCAGTAACAACCTGCGTTACGCAGATGACACAACCTTCCTTGCTCAACGTGAAGAGAACTTGAAGCATTTACTGATGAAGATCAAAGACCACAGCCTTCAGTATGAATTACACCTTCACATAAAGAAAACAAAAGTCCTCACAACTGGACCAATAAGCAACATTATGATGAACGGAGAAAAGATTGAAGTTGTTAAGGATTTCGTTTTACTTGGGTCCACGATCAATGCCCACAGAAGCAGCAGTCAAAAAAATCAGAGGATGTATTGCATTGAGCAAATCTGCTGCAAAAGACCTCTCTAAAGTGTTAAAAAGCAAAAATGTCACTTTAAGGACTCAGGTGAGCCTGACCCAAGCCAGGGTGTTTTCCATCACCTCATATGCATGCAAAAGTTGGACAATAATAAGGAAGACTGAAAAAAATTGATGTATTTGAATTATGGTGTTGGCAAAGAATATTGAATATACCATAGACTGCGAGAAGAACGAACAAATCTGTCTTGGAAGAAGTAGAGCCAGAATGCTCCTTAGAAACAAGGATGGCAAGACTTCATCTCACATCCTTTGGACATGTTATGAGCAGGGACCAGTCCCTGGAGAAAGATGTGCAGCAAAGAAGAAGACCCTCAATGAGAATGGATTGATACAGTGGCTGCAACAATGGGCTCAAATATAACAATGACTATGAGGACGGCTCAGGATCGGGCAGTGTTTTGTTCTGTTGTACACAGGATCGCTTTGAGTGGGAACCAACTCAACGGCACCTAACAACCACAGAAAACAGTAATATACGTGAGGAATGTGCATCTTAGTTCAATCAAGTTTACAAGACTAAATGGGCCACAACTGGCCAAAAGCAAAGAAGAGAAGACAGGAAGGGATAGGAAAACCGGAGGAATGGGCACAGAGAACCCAGGGTGGAAAGGGAAAGGGAGAGAGTGCTGACACATTGTGGGAATTGCTACCAATGTCACAAAACAATTTGTGTATAAATTTTTGAATGAAAAACTAATCTGCACTGTAAAGTTTCATCTAAAACACCATAAAATTAAAAAAAAAAAAAGTTAAACAGGTTTCCTCACTGCAGAACTTCTCAGGAGCATCTCATGGTACCAGCGTACCTTGAAACACATTTTGGAAAAAACTGGTTTTCATTTCTAAAAATATAATTAAGCAGGAGTCCTGGTAGCACACAGTGGTTAAGAGCCTGGATGCTAACCAAAAGGTTGGTGGTTCGAACCCACCACCCGCTCCATGGGAGAAAGATGTATCAGTCTGCTTCAGTAAAAATTACAGTTTGAGAAACCCTTTGGGGCAGTTCTGCTCTGTCCTGTAGGGTTGCTATGAGTCATAGTCGACTGGACAGCAATGGGTTTCTCTAGAGAATGCTGACTAAGACACTGACCTATTCCATGCATCTTATCCGGATATTTCTGGAACCTTCTTTGCTTTTGGCCACAGCGTAACTTCAGGTCACGCCTTGGCTTTCTCTATGGAGTTCAAGGAGGCTACGTACCCATCTATATCTAATTACTGCTGCGTTATGACTTCAGAAGTACAAGACGGATTTATCCCGATACTAGACTGTGTTATCAACAACTTACTGTGTGAGAAACTCTCAAGAATAAGTTTCCCTCCTCCTGTTCCCTTACCTTATTTGCTTCGAAAAGAATGTTGGGAGCTGAGTCAAGGATAATGCTCCGTGGTTATATCTTCTCTGGGAGTTGAAACAAGGCTCAGTCAGCCTGCCAAGCATATGCACGGTTGTTCCAACATGAAACAGCTTCACTGATCAGTGAGCAGAGCAAACTGCAGCTGCTAGTTTAGCTCTGGCTCGAAAAAGTGGTGACTTCTGCCATCTCCAAGGGCTGGTTAAAGCTCTGATTCATGCATGAGCCACCCAGGCCATATGGGGTAGGCAGCTCAGCTCAGGCTGGAACTTTCCATCTGAGTTTTATCTGAGAGTCCAGGAAAACAGTGCTTCTGACACCAGTCCACTGCTGTTTTCTGATAATTGAATAGCATCATTTAAAGCCACACATGGTTAATCTCTGAAGATAGAATATGACTTGCTTACAGCTGATAGTTGTGGAGAGCTTCTAGAAAGTTATCCTCCCAACCACACTGCCATCTTCACCTCTTTAACTGAAGCCATTATTCTGAAGTATCCCCCCTACCCCACCCACAACCCACCTTGCATTAATACGTCCTTGGGAATAATTCATTAAGCCTGTTACAGATTGAATTGTGTCCCCCCAAAAATGTGTGTTGGAATCCTAACCCCTATGCACAGTGGCTGCAACAATGGGCTTAAGCATAACAAGGATTGTGAGGATGGCGCAGGACCGACGGTACATAGGGTCGCTGTGAGTCGGAACCGACTTGACGGCACCTAACACCAACATACTTGTGGATGTAATCCTATTTGGAAATAGTGTTTTCTTAGTTATGTTAACGAGGCGGTATCAGTGTAGGGTACGTCCTAAACCTAATCATGTCAGAGTTATGAGGAGCAGCATAGACACAGATATGTACAAGCACTCATGGGAAGGCAGGTACCACACACGTGAAGATCGCCGAGGAACCTGGAAGAGACAAGGGTCCTACCCCAGCGCGGACAGAGAGCGAGCCTTCCCCGAGAGCAGGTGCCCTGAATTCAGACTTCCAGACTCCTGAACTATGAGAAAACAAATTCCTGATTTTTAAAGCCACCCACTTGTGGCGTTTCTGTTACAGAAGCTGAGAAACTAAGATACCGTGTTTCTCAAGATTCCCACTAAAGTACCCCCCAGCAGGAGAGAGTGAGGGGATTCAGAAGGGATCCAGCGAAGAAGACGTGTGAAATCTCCTTGAGAAGGTCCTGTTTTATCTACTACATGTAAATAAATTTTGTGTTCTCTGTCAGGTACTGGTGATCATGCTAATATAATAGTAAATACTAATTGAACTACCTATACCAGTCAGGGACCTGTCAGGAAACAGAAACCAGGTATAATTTAATACAAAAAGCTGATCACCAAGCGTTGGTGACCTAAAAAGTGCAAAAAGGCGACACTGTGGTTTCACACAGGTGGTAATGCAGAAAGCAGCTAGGCCTGGGAAACAGAGAGACAAGCTGAGATCGTTAAACCCTAGAACAGAGGAGGGGACCCAGACGTCTGGGAAGGGGCCAGGGATGGCCAGTGGAGTGTCTCTGAGGGGACCAGTGGGGCCAGTTCTAGGCACATAGGATAAACTACAAGCTGGAAGCATCCACTCTCCTGGGACGTCTGAGGCTGCCAGGCAAAGAGCTGTCCCTGAGCTTCCTGATCAGGACTAGAAACAGACAGGAAGAAATAGGTCCCACTTCCTCCTCTCGCCACGCACATGTCCTCTAGCGCCCCTTCCTGGCAGAGTCGGAAAGGAGCAGTGGGCAAAGCCAAGTCTCAGCCTCAGCAACACAACACCGAACCTGGAAGGGGGTTGGAGCTGAGAGACAATAACCTGACAGCCAGCACAGTACTTTTTTTCCCAGAAAGTTCTAGCTCAGTTGATGCTCCAATAAGATGGACCATATCTACCTTTCCTGTGGCGCTGTGTACCTCTGTAAAACATTCAGTCTTGATAACGGGCCAGCATTGGCTATTAGTAGCTTCTTGTCATTGTTAACCGGCATCGAGTTGGCCCCTGACTCCTGATGACTCCATGCACAATGGAACAAAAGAGTTGAGAATCAGATCACTGTGATCCATAGGATTTTCACAGACTGGTTTTTGGAAGTAGATCTCCAGGCCTTTCTTCCTAGTCTGTCTTAGTCTAGAAGCTCCACTGAAACCTGTTCAGCATCATAGCAACACGCAAGCCTCCACTGACAGATGGGTGGTAGCTGCGCATGAGATGCGTTGAGCAGAAATCGAACCCAGGTTTCCCATATGGAAAGGGAGAATTCTACCACTGAATGACCGAAGCCCCCATGTAAATGCCTAGTGTAAATGAATTTTATGTATCCATCTGTCTTAGTTACCTAGTGCTGCTATAACAGAAAATACGACAAGTGGGTGACTTTAACAAACTGAAATGTATTTTCTCACAGGTTAGGAGGCTCCAAGTCCAAACTCAGAACACCATGTCTCTGCTGGCTCTGGGGGAAAGTCCTTGTCTCTTTTCAGCTTCTTTTCCTCAGAGATTTTCATGCGGCATGGCATCTATCTTCCCCCATCTCTGCTTGTTTGCTTCATCCGCTCTTTTCAAGAGATTGACTTAAAACACATCCTACACTAATGCTGCCACGTTAACATAACAAGGAAAACTCATTCCCAAATGGGATTATAACCACAGGTACATATTTTTGGGGAAGCACATATTTTTGCGGGACACAATTCAATCTATAACACCACCCTATGGCTTCATGTACCTCTGCAAAACATTTTAGAGTTTCGATAATGTGCCAGCATTGGCTATTGATAAATTATCAGGCGTTTAGCAAAGGCCGAAGGATTTAGACCCAGGATAGGAACAGCCTACTGGGAGGACCCCAGCCTCGCCATCCCGGCTCAGCCACTTTGTATTTGTAGGAGCTGCGGCACACCACTTCATCTCTCAGTCATCTTATATCTAACATGAGAAGCTAGAGGAAAGTGTCTGGAGGTCCACTCGAGCTTTATAATTACTAGAGATTATTAAGAGAAAGCTCACCTTCCTGAGCATGGTTACTGGGGCGAAGGGAGGCCAAACGGTGAGATTCTAAGGTTCTGCTGGGCAGTCAGAGCCCTGGCTGCACCAGTGGTTAAGAGATTGGCTGCTAACCAAAAGGTCGGCAGTTCAAATCCACCAGGTGCTCCTTGGAAACTCTACGGGGTAGTTCTACTCTGTCCTGTAGGGGCACTATCAGTCGGAATCGACTCAACGGCAACGGGTTTTTTTTTTTTTTGTTTTGTTTTTGGTGGGGGGAGGCAGTCAGTGTCCCTGGGTGGCATCATCAGTGAAGCACTCAGCTACTAACCAAAAGGTTGGAGGTTCGAGCCCACCCAGATCAGAAGAAAAGCCTTGCGATCTACCTTCAAAAGGACACAGCCATTGAAAACCCTACGGAGCACAGTTCTACTCTGACATACAGGGGGTCCATGAGTTGAGGTCGACTCAAGAGCAACCAGCGTGGGTTTTTACTGGGCGGTCAGAAGTAACATAAGGGTACTGGGAGGAGAAGAGAGTTGAAGAAAGGGAATGTGGGAAAAGGAAACAAGGACGGGAATAGAAGATACTGAAGAGGAACCCTCAAGGGATCCTGGGGTCAGCGCCGGTGCGTGGGAGCCAGACAGGGCGCCTGGTGTTTCTGTGGTTCTTGTGACTTGAATTCTGCTGGATGGCTTCTCTTACAATTCTGGGTGGCTGTGAAACATAAGTTTGTGGGAGCTGGAATCCTGTGAGGAAACGAGATAGAATGAGCACGAATTCGCTTCACTCAGGTGAAAGTCAGCCCCGTCTTCTGTGGCAAGAACTGGGGTCCCAGTGTTGAACACCTAGTCCTCTCTGCCCTTGGGGCTGTAGGAATGGAAGACGGGACACCTGTGCATGTTGCCATCTGCCACAGAGCATTCCTTGCCATCAGACCCCCTTCACATCGACGAAACGCTCTGTGCTTGTTGGCAGAATGGTGTGACTTCGGGGCATGGGTAACTCACTCCCCTGCAGAAGAAAGAACTGCTTCTACCTGGGTCACAGAAAAGACAGGCTCCGAAGAGTGGACGGGGTTTGTGGTTTGACTTGGTGTGCGTGTGTGGATGTCAAAATACTTACAATCCCTCTAATTCTCTCCCGTGGATTCAGTCATAATCACTCAGTAATTAAATGTCCTCTTCATGACATCATGGCTGATTTAATGAGGGTCAAACCCATCCTAACAGATTGTTAATCTGAGCTGGTGGGGTTTTTTTTTTCTCTGTTTCATTTTCGAAGATTTTTATTACTCTAAGATATTTGGTAATATTCTTTATTAGGCTGCTAAGTTTTGAATTGCTTTTCATTTCATTATCACATTAGTTCCTTGTTAATGGTTTTACTGCAACTCAGAAGTCTCACGAGTTTTAATAACTTCTCTTTTTATCAGTACCTATAATCATGGAATTAACTGTATGAAATCATGATCCTTCACGGAATATGTCATGGGGCCACAAGAAGAAAATCCGAGAAGAAGAATGAGACCTTGAAGAGTGACTGGCGATGCATCTCGCTACAGGTTTTCACCCGGAGACTTCCGTTTGCTTTGCAGCAACACGATTTCCTTTCCTTCCACCTCAAAGAACAGCCTTCGGGCTGAGGAATGCTTTGGAATTCTTTCAACTGAGGTTATTAAAGTTAAACTTTTTAGAAATCAGATGGCTCTTTAAAAATATATGAAAGTACACATTTTTATTCATCTAAGAATACTCCCTTTGTAGCTGCCTTTGTTTAAAGGAGAGGCAACAACAAAGTGAACTAAAAAAACCATCAAATTATCAATTAGCTAAATTTTCTTAGGATCTTATTTTCATGTTCATCGTCTTGATCCATGGTGGTAATAATTTTCTTAAGGAAAAAAATGTCTAGTAATTAAAAATCCTGAGATCAAATTACACATATTAAATAATAATTAATTGTTACTAATGTTAATTACTTAATATTAAAAGAACAAAATATCGAATATAACCATATCTTAAATACTCTTTTGTCTTAGATATTGTCAATTAGGCCATCAAGTGGAAATCAGCATCAGGCTATCAAAAAGGAATAATCAAATGTCCAGTAACAAGATTTAGAGTTGGGCAAATTAAAATCATGGTTACAAAAAATTTTATTATCAAATGAATGCTATTGTGGGATGATCAGAAACTTCCACTTTTACCTGTGTATAACGAACATGCACACTACGGACAACAGCCCTCCAGGAACAGCAGGTTAGAACATTATCCCCATGTCAACATTTCCGCTCTAAATCTAGTACATAAAAGATGCCCAGTAAACCCCTACTGAATGAATGAGTCGGTTCAATCAAAGGTTTTAATCAGTTACAAGAGAACTGAGCACAACAAACAACTCCTCGTCTAACAAAGCCGTAAATTTTGCAACCAGCCAATTGTTAATAGATCTTTTTTTTTTTTTTTAACAACTTATTGGGGGAACTGAGTTATTTCCAAAGACATTAAATAGCAAACTATTAAGGAGATAACCAAACTAGGACACAAACTATTAATTTATTGACTTTTGATAGATGTAAAACTAAACATGGACTTTATTTACTTAAAAAAGAATCAGGTAATCAGATGGTTTCATGGGTGAATTCTACCAAATGTTTAAAGTAGAATACCATTCCTTCATAAACTCTTCCAAAAATACCAGAGTGAATATTTCCCAATCTATTTTATGAGACCGGTATTACCCTATACTAAAAGAAGACAGGAGTCCCTGGATGGTGCAAATGGTGAACACACTCTGCTGCTAACCAAAAGTTGGAAGTTCAAGTCTATCCAGAGGCACCTTGAAAGAAAGGGCTGGCAATCTACTTGTGAAAAATCAGTCCCTGAAAACCATATGAAGCACAGTTTTACTCTGACACACATGGGAGTGCCATGAGTTGGAATCAACTCGACAGCAACTGGTTTGAAAGGAGATAAAAATGTAACAATAAAACCACAAACCAATATCCCTGATGAATGTAGATGCAAAAATCCTCAACAGAATACTAACAGACTAGCAACATATAAAACTATGATTCACCACAACCAGGTGAGATTTATCACAGGAAAGCAAGATTTAATATGCAAAATCAATCAATGTAATATACCGCATTAATAAAACTGTACAAATAACTTCAACTGTAAGAATCAGCACAAAGCCAATCCCTGTGAGGCAGAGGTCAGACATAACTCCAGTCTCCAACCTTTTTACCAGTTCTGACACCAGCTGTCCCTCCCATGGCATTCTCTACTTGTCTTCTGGGTTTGATAATCCATTGCAATAGCCATACAGAACTCACAGACCATATGTACAGTTAAGTTGTTTATTAAGGAATTATCAAGACAGGCCTCCTCTCAGCCCCGAGGACAGGCTCCTCTCAGCCCCCTGAGGACACGCTCCTCTCGGCCCCCTGAGGACAGGCTCCTTCGGCCCCCTCAGGACAGGCTCCTTCGGCCGCTCAGGACAGGCTCCTCTCAGCCCCCTGAAAACAGGCCTTCTCTCAGCCCCTCAGGACAGGCCTCCTCTAGGCCCCCTCGGGACAGGCTCCTCTCAGCCCCTCAGGACAGGACTCATCTCAGGTCCCTGAAAACAGGCTCCTCTCAGCCCCCCCAGGACAGGCTCCTCTAGGCCCCCTCGGGACAGGCCATCTCTCAGCCCCCTAGGGACAGGCTCCTCTCAGCCCCTCAGGACAGGACTCATCTCAGGTCCCTGAAAACAGGCTCCTCTCAGCCCCCTCGGGACAGGTCTCCTCTCGGCCCCCTCGGGACAGAGTCTCCTCTCGGCCCCCTTGGGACAGAGTCTCCTCTCGGCCCCCTTGGGATAGGTCTCCTCTCAGCCCCCTTGGGATAGGTCTCCTCTCGGCCCCCTCGGGACAGGCCCCTCTCGGCCCCCTCAGGACAGACCTTCTTTAGGAGGGTCTTCACCTCCTCTCTCTCGCTTTATTTCTCTCTTCTTGACTTTCCTTTCTGCTGCTTTCTTCTTTCTGTCTCTGTCTACCTCTGTAGGGTTGGCTGCATATATAAGGGAACTCCTCATCAATTTCAAGGCATGGCCCTCCCACCAGGGCCATGAATAATCCCTTCTTGGTAGGCCACAGACACTTCATTTGCACAGCAGGCTGTAGTCACTTCATTTGCGAAAGTATATAGACCAATCCCTGCAAGGTGCACACCAATCACAGGGCTGGCAGCAGCCCAGGACCAGACAAAATGTATCAAAACCAAGCTGTTTACAGCTTACCCAGGAGATGTCAATCAACCTGGACATAAGTAACAAACCCTCTGGGGTAGAAAACTAGGGCAAAGGTAACTCCTCAGGGCATAGGGGAAAGATCTCTCAAGATGTTTATTCAAAGAACCAAGGCAAAAGGCCCCATAAAGGAACTCATTTCAACACAAGAACAAAGGACAAAAAACATACAACCATCTCAACAGACACAGAAAAAGAATCTGACAAAATCTAATACTCTTCTGTGATAACAACACTCAACAAACTAGGAATAGAAGGGAACTTCTTCATCCTGATAAAGAGCATTTACAAAAAAACCCACAGCTATCATCATATTTAATGGTGAAAGACTGAAAGCTTTTCCCCTGAGATCAGAAGCAAGACAAAGATGTCTGTGCTTATCACTTTATTCAACATTGTACTGTAGGTTCTAGCCAGGTCAATTAGGCAATCAATAAAAGGCATCCAGATTGGATAACATGATGTTATATACAGAAAATCCTAAGTCACCCACAAAAGAACTATTAGAGCTAATAAATGAGTTCAGCAAGGTTGCAGAATACAAGATCAATATACAAAAATCTATTGAATTTCTATAAACTAGCAAGAAACAAATAGAAAATGAAGAAATCAATTCCATTCACAGTAGTATGAAAAAGAATAAAATACATAGAAATAAATTTAACAAAAGAAGCACAAGACTTGTACAGTAAAAACTGTAAAACATTGTTGAACGAAATTAAAGAAGACCTAAATAAATGGAAGAACAGTGATAAACGGAGAAAATACTAAAGTTGTCAAGGATTTCATTTTACTTGGATCCACAATCAATGCCCATGGAAGCAGCAGTCAAGAAATCAAATGACGAGTTGGATTGGGAAAATCTGCTGCAAAAGACCTCTCTAAAGTGTTGAAAAGCAAAGATGTCACCTTGAGGACTAAGGTGCGCCTGACCCAAAGCCATGGTATTTTCATTTGCCTCATATGCACGTGAAAGCTGGACAGTGAATAAAGGAAGATCGAAGAAGAACTGATGCATTTGAATCATGGTGTTGACAAAGAATAATGACTATGCCATGGGCTGCCAGAAGAATGAACAAATCTCTCTCAAAGAAGTACAGCCAGAATGCTCCTTAGAAGCAAGGATGGCAAGACTTCGTCTCACGTACTTTGGACACGTTATCAGAAGGGACCAGTCCCTGGAGAAGGACATCATGCTTGGTAAAGTAGAGGGTCAGTGAAAAAGAGGAAGATCCTTGACGAGATGGTTTGACACAGTGGCTGCAACAATAGGCTCAAGCATAACAATGATTATGAGGATGGCAAAGGACCGGACAGTGCTTTGTTCTGTTGTACACAGAATCGCTATGAGTCGGAACCAACTCGACGGCACCTAACAGCAACAAATAAGTGGAAAGATTTCTCATGTTCATGGATTGGAAGACATAATACTGTTAAGATGGCAATACTTCCCTAACTGATCTACAAATTCAACGCAGTCTCAGTCAGAATCCCAATGTCTATTCTGTGTAGACACTGACAGGCTCATCTAACATTCATATGAAAATGTAAGGGAAATAACCAAAACAATCATGAGAAAGAAGAACCAAGTCGAAGGACTCACATTTTCCAATTTCAAATTTTACTACAGTAATCAAGGCTATGTGGTACTGGCATAGGATAGATGTATAGATCGATGGAATAGAATTGACAATTCAGAGATAAACGCATACATTCAAGGTCAACTAAGTTTTGACAGGAGCCCAAGAGGGCCAAGGTAATTCAATAGGTAATAGGTAATTGAATAGTCTTTTCAACAGGCAGTGCTGGAACAATCAGATTTCCATATTCAAAACAATGAAGTTGAACCAGATCTCACACCATATACAAAAAGTAACTCAAAATGGATCACAGACCTAAATATAAGAACTAAAACTATAAAACTATTGTAAGAAAACATAAGGGTAAATCTTTGTGACCTTGGATTAGACAATGATTTCTTAGATAAGACACCACAAGCATAAGTGATGAGAGAAAAAATAGATAACTTAAAAACATCAAACATAAAAACTTTTGTGCTTCAAAGGACATTACCAAGAAAGTGAAAAGACAATCCACAGAATGGGATAAAATATTTACAAGTCATATATCTGATAGGGGTCTACTACCCAGAATATACAAAGAACTCTTAAAGCTCAACAATAAAAAAACAAATAACCCACCTTAAAAATGGGTACAGGATTTGAATAAACATTTCTCCAGGGAAGATATATAATGGCCAATAAACACATGAAAAAGTGCTCAACGTCATTAGTCATTAGGGAAATGCAAATCGAAGCCATGAGACACTATTCACACCCCCTAGGATGGCTACAATCAAACGATGGACAATAACAAGTGTTGACAAGGATGTGCAGAAATTGGAACCCTCATACATGGCTGGTAGGATTGTAAAATGGTGCAGCCACTTTGAACAACAGTTTGACAGTTCCTCAAAACGTCAAGAATAGAATTACCATACCATCCAGCAATTACACTCCTAGGTATATATTGAAAAGAACTGAAAACACGTTCACGGAAAAACCTGTACATGAACGTTTAGAGCAGCAGTATTCATCATGACCAAAAAGTGGAAACCACCCAAATGTCTACCAGCTGACACATGGATAAACAAATCGCAGTATATCCATACGGTGGAATATTACTCACCAACAAAAAAAGAAACAAAGTACATGAAAACTCTATGCTAAGTGAAAAAAGCTAGACGCAAAAGACCACGTATTGTATGATTCCACTTACACGAAATATCCAGAACGAGGAAATCTACAGAGGCTGAAAGCAGATTAGTGGCTTCCAAGGGCTGGGGGGAGGGGCAGTGGGAGCAACTGCTAACAGGGTTTATCACGTCATTTCTACTTCTCCTTCAATGAAGGAATCATTTGTATCATTACTTTCTGTAACGTACGGTGCTAATGTAAAAATATGTCACATCAAGACTATATTTCTAAAGGGTAATGGCTCATAAAATGACCAAAAACCACCACTCTGTCTTCCTTTTCAGTTGGGATAATTATAATAAAATATTGCACAATCACATCTGTGCATCAATTATGCTCCACTTTCTCCCTTTCTTCAAAATATTTTACCATTTTAAGAAGTACCGTGAACAACGAACTTAAATGAAGCACCAGCCCTGGTTACAACTAGCATTTCTGGCCGTTACGGTCTATTGCACTTCCGCATCTGGTATCTACTGCTCATGGATGCATCAAAAATTTTACCATTGTCCCTTTAAAGATGCCGTCTGTACACGTGTGTTTTATTTTGGAAAAATTATGGCAAAGAGTTTAAGGAAATAAGTATAACCTAATGCCTATTAGGAAACCCTGATAGTGTAGTGGTTAAGAGCTATGGCTGCTAACCAAAAGGTTGGCAGTTCAAATCTACCAGGTGCTCCCTGGAAACCATATGGGGCAGTTCTACCCTGTCCTGTAGGGTCGCTATGAGTTGGAATCAACTCAACGGCAACGGGTTGTTTTTTGGAATGTCTATTAAAAGAAGGATCAGTCTTAGAAGATAATTATCAAATATGGTTTTAGTTATCTCATACCCTCAGATGATATAGATTGATCTACAAATCTAAAAACCAACGTGCTGTTCTTTACCAAATGTCAATGACAAAAGACTAGAGAGGCTCCTGAGGTTTAAAAACCTGGAGGATAACAGTTTCATGACGTCTAATGTCATTACAGCACCGACACTGTGTGTACGTAGCAGATTTTAGGGG
>NW_004444008.1:1281078-1283937 GCF_000243295.1 Trichechus manatus latirostris | reverse complement strand
AAACAATATGTGTACTAATTGTTTAATGAGAAACTATTTGTTCTGTAAACTTTCATCTAAAGTATAGTAGAAAAAATTTAAAAATAAAATTATACAAACATAAAAAAAGGAAAAAAACACGCAACAACATGGATGACGCTCAAATGCATTACACGAAATGAGCGCGTTCTGTAGGATCTTATTTACATGACATCCTGGGAAAAGCAAAAAGAGAGGGACAGAGAACAGAGGAGTGGTCGCCAGGGGTAGGAGCAGGGGGAGGGGCACTAGAGAATTTGGGGGGTGATGGCATCACTCCATGTCTTAGCTGTGGTGCTAGTCACGTGACTGTGAGCATTTGCAGAAACTCAGCATCGAATACAAAAAGGGTAAGTTTTACTCTTTGTAAATTACACCTCAATATGTAAACAATACATGGCTTTCATTTCCTACCATTAAAACTCTGAAATATTAGGTTAAAGCCCTTCTGCACAGTCCTCATATACGTTCTCCTTATCAGCCTACGCTCTGAAGGTATTTCTGTTTCCTGAGGGCAGAATATTGGTTTTTCTGAAGAAAGGACTGAAACCTCAAAGACAAGACCGCCAGGTACGGGACAAAGGGACACAGGGTGTGGCTTCATGTGACCAGCTCTCCCAACCATCACCCTTCACCCACTTACTGAACAAACACTGAGGCCGCCTAGGACAACGCCCCGTTCTACGAGCTGGGGCCCAGTGGTGGACAGACGCACCCCTGCCACGTGGACCTGACACTCGGCCCCCTGCCCATCAGCAGGTCCCTACGGTCGGGACGGAGAAGCGTGAGCTGTGGGAGGCCGTCAAAGAGGACAGCTAAACCCAATGACCAGCCAGCTGAGGAGAGCGCAGATCTGGGGAGCAAGCTAGACAGGGTTTGTGCTAGTTGGGGTTCTCTAGAGAAACAGAACCAGTGAGATACAGGAAGGTATACATGCAGACGCAGACTTAGACGTAGACTCAGATATGTAGACAGAGAGGAAGACTTCCTTCAAGGGACTGGTTCACCCGATCATGGGGAGCTGGCAGGTCCAAAACCCACTGGTTGGGTGACAGGAAGAGTGAAGAGTGTTGTGGAAGAATGTCTATTTGTAGGTTGGAGGCAGAACACACCCTAGCGAAACTGCCTTTGTGCTCCATCCGCTGACTGGATGAGGCCCGCCCACATCACGGAGGGGAATCTGCTTTACTTGCCAACTGAGTTACTCACGTCTAACTAATTCAGAGCAGTAACTAGACCAGTGTTTTACCAGACAACTGGGCACCACAGCCTAGCCAGGATGACACCTGAAATTATCCATCACGTGGTCCGTACTGGGGGGGTCTCAGGGTCCGCCCACAGCCTGTCTTCGTGAAGGAGAACACAGAGAGCGCACTGACGGGATCTGCATGTGGACTTGGACGTGAGCGACAGGGGCACCCCTGCACTGCTGGTGGGATGCGGACTGGTGCAGCCACTCTGGGAGACAGGTGGGCGGTTTCCTACCACAGGAGACAATGAAAAGGGCAGAGGAGAGTGTGTCTTGCCTTTAACTTGCTGTCAGAAAGTGGAGTTGGGCACCACCAGCTCCAAAGTTAGTGTCAGACTTTCAGAGACGGCAAGAAGAGAGGATGAAGCCAAAGCCAGCAGGAGGGGCCTGGACAGTGGACCGCCACTGTCAGCGGCCGGGATGAGCAGTGCTGAGGGAGAGGAGGGTCCGAGGAAGAAGGCGCTCTGCCCAGATGTCCCCTCAGCACTCGCTGCACAGAGGCCCTCCAGTCTCTTCAATAACGTGGGGGTCTTTAAGCTGCTGACCCAAATCTCACAAATCATCGGTTTCGCTCTTTCTATCTTATTACAAAAACATACACCAGGAAAAGGGGGAGAAAGGCTTGGGGGGTGAAAACAATGACAAGCTGACCACATTGAACCAGGGTAAGTCTCCGGAGTCCGGTTCCCCATCTTCACAGAGCTGGGCTCTGAGTGGACGCATTTGCCTTGACTCCTAGCCATCCACAGGTCCAGAGCGTTATGGACGAATGTGTGTGCTCACAACAGCCCAGCGTACATCAGTTCCCTGTTATCTCAGAGTTTCTCTCTTACATATGTGCTTTAAAGAGCTGCATCTCATACATGAATCACAGCTCATCTTCTATCGGGATGTGAGAACTTTAAAAAAATTCACTCTTTCTTGAAATGTCATTTATTTATGGATTATTTCTGGCAGGATATGCAAGCGTGTGTGTGTGTGTGTGTGTGTGTGGTGTGTGTGTGTGGTGTGAGTGTGTGGTGTAGGTGTGAGTGTGTGTGGCATGAGTGGGTGTGTGTGAATATACGTGTGATTGCGTGAGTGTATGTTTGCACGTGTGAGCATGTGTGTGTGGTGTGGATGTGGGTACGTGTATGTGAGTGAATGGGTATGTACCTATATATGTTGTGGGGAGGTATGAATGTGTGTATGTGTGTGTGGTGTGTGTGTGTGAGTATATACGTGTGTGAGGCTGTGAGAGTGCAGGAGTGTGTGTGTGAATGTGTACAGTGTATATGTGTCTGAGTGTGAGTATATACGTGTGTGAGTGTGGGGGGTGTATGTGAATGTGTACAGTGTGTGTGAGTGCAGGGGTGTGAGTGTGCATGGTGTGTTAGGAGTATGTACATCAGTGTGTGTGCCCATATGTGTGTCTGTGTGTGTGTGTACACTCGTGTACTCTGTCTCAATCTTTCGCGGCTGCCCAGATGGATATACTAAAATGCACACGCTCGTCTCCAGCTGATACACACTTGGGCTGGACCCCGTTATTTTCTCACGAAACTCATGCCGCAATGAACTTGGTAAGTAAGACACGTACTCCCAACACTGGG
>NW_004444008.1:1277036-1280587 GCF_000243295.1 Trichechus manatus latirostris | reverse complement strand
GGACTGTGAGTTTCCACTCATAACTAACAGTTTCAGGCCCAGAGAGTTTCTGTGACCAGTGTGCCCGCTGGGCCGCCCGCTGTGTGCCGCCTGGGCCGGCTGGCCCGGAGTGGGGCCTGGGTGGATGCAGGAACCGGATGCTTCTCCAGTCCGTTGTCTTGTCCCGCCTCAGTGGTGCCTGTCCCTAACACCCAGATCCACAGCAGAGTCCAGACGCCCCTGAAAACAGCAGTGCACGGTCAAACACTTAAACTGCAGGTTGTGGCGTGTGAGAAAGAGGCCGCGTAGTGGAATGATGGGGACAGTGCCTGCGTCGGGGCAGCGGGAGCAGACACGGACAGCCAAAGGGTCGAACTCTGCCTCCCCGACCAACCGACGCCGTGAGCAGCGCGTAGCCAGATGCACTCGGACACAGCCTCTCCCCTCGTCCAGCTCCACACAGAAAACACCATAAGCCCTCCCACGCGAGTGTGTCCCCCAGGTGTGGACACACGTGGGGCTTTGTGTAATTACCCTGACATTTGGATTCATGATTATACAAAAGTTTCGCTGCCCAATTTTTCATCTGCAATATTACAGAGACGAAAACCAACCTGATTCCTGCCTTCCATCTGTGAACTAAAACCTAGCCATCAACGAGCTGTCACCTCATCAATCCTTGGATAACGGTCACACCATAGCATGGAACTAGCAAAGTAAGACGTCTGATTTCCCTCACCTACAAAAGCGATGGATCTTTTGGCTCGTGTTCAATTTGTATCGGTCCGCTTAGTCACAAGTCAGTGCCAACTCCAACACAATCTTAATGTGCAAGCTGACAGACACACTTCGTTCTAAAGGAACAAGCTGACTGCCTGAGAGGGTTCTGGACAACTGAAGTTTTTTATTTGAGCACGGAAATTACTGTTCTTTAGGTGGAGATACTCTTACGTATATCTAAAATAATCCATCTACCTAGTTAAATATGTGGCCTGTGTCACCTTTGGGGCTGAGTTCCTGACCACCCATCCGTCAGTGCATTCTCCTGTGGTGGTCTGCGTGTTGCTGGAAGCTACGCCATCGGGATTTCAAATACCAGCAGGGTCACATGGTGGACGGCTTTCAGCAGAACTTCCAGACCAAGAGACAAAGAAGAAAGGCCTGGTGATCTACTTCTGGAAATCAGCCAGTGAGAACATTATGGATCACAACAGAACACTGTCCAACTCGCTTGCTTTGGACGCATCTTCAGGAGGGGTCAATCGCTGGAGGAGGACCCGGTGTTTGGTGAAGTAGAGGGTGCGGCCAGTGATGAACGGTCACAAGAGCCACAGCGATGGACCCAAACACGCAGTGATCGTGAGGACGACGCAGGACGGGGCAACGTTCCGTTCTCTTGTACCTAACTCGGCGACAACCAGCAACAACGCAACAAGTCGTATTTTCATTCGTCCCAGGATTACCTGTTTCATACATGCGGCGTTTCCAGGAACACAACACTTGGCCCCGTCAGATGAGGAGCCGGCAAGGGTTACTCTAAGGATACGGCGAAGCTCTCGGGGATGTCTTTCCTTGTTGCGCTGCTCACCCGTGTGCTCATCCTGGGTTCGTCCACAGGCTGACCGGTGTGGGGGGCAGGAGGCTGAGCCCCTGGCAGGGTCTCACCCCAGGACCGTGGCCCTGCTCCCGGAACTGAAGCCCTTGGCTCAGGAAGAAGCCTGACTCTGCCATTCTCTCGTCTCTCCATCCACCTCACGGCTCCTCTGGCCTCAGCCTCGTAGCCTGAACTTCCACTTCTGCGTCCCCAATCCTTCTGTTTTGCAATCTAAATTCCCAAGATGGGGAATTCCAATCTAAACTCTGAGTGACTGGCCAGCTCATCTCTTGAAGCCCAGCCACTTGGCTGGCCAGTGTTACGGGTTGAACTGAACCTGTGAACATGACCTTACCCGGATACAGGGTCTCTGAGATGTCATCAAGTTAGGACAAGGTCACGCTGCAGTAGGGTGGGTCCCAAGCCAGTATGACTGGTGCCCTTATAAGAAGGGAAGAAGAGACACAGAGTCAGGGAGACTGAGGAAGGACAGCCATGTCAAGAAGGAGGCAGAGACTGGGGTGATATGGCTACAAGGCGAGGATGCCCAGCAGCATGAGAAGCCAGCAGGGCGGCATGGAACCAGGGCCAGATGAAGGCATGTGAGGGCCTTCAGGGCTGACAAGAGTCAGGCTTGACAGCCCACCCACACCTCTTGTTTATTAGAAAGAAATAGAATACTCCCAAGAGACCCTCTGAGACAAGGTATTTCAATTACACAGGAGGGGACCATAGAAGACAGATGTCAACGAAGGGGTTGAAGTTGTAGGGCGTCCTAGCTTAAACGACCTTGTGCGTGGGCACCCTCATGACCCTGCGTGAACTTTATTTCCAGCCGGCACATTCTCACGTAGAAACGGTATTCATACATACATCACACACACGAAATACAATTCTGTGGAGCTGGTATCACCTTCATTTAGTGTCCTGCCAGTTCCCGTCCACTGCAGCGCTCGCCTTTCCTGTGTCCTGTCTGCCTGGCATCTATGGGCCTTTGCTTTGGACAACCAGTACCCCTGTTTGGTTGATGCCCTGAGGACGTGCTCACCATGCTTACCAGGTGACCCGTCCCTGTGTGGAACGGATCTTCCACTACAGCCTTTGGAGAAAGGACGGCCCTGCCAATGCCCCGATTTCAGACTTCTGGCCTCAGAACTGCGAGAGAGCAAGTGTCTGTTGTTTTAGGGCCCCACTTTGTGGTACGTTGTTACGGCAGCCCCGGGACACTCAGCCAGCCTGCAGATCAACTGACTGCTACAGGCTGAATGACCCACCCGGCTCTGACCAGCTGGGGATGGGGGTGGCCCCCTAACAATGGGTGGGGCCCTGTCACTTAGAAGGGGATGAGGCACCATTAGTGACATATCCTCCACCAGGGGCTTCAGGAACAGCCCCTGGTGCTAATCAGTATGTGGTGACACAACTGTGTTCCCTAAGGACCCTCCTTAGAGCACCTGGGCCCCATGGGCCCTGAACCACGACTCTCCCCGTGCACCCACCTGGGCCTCATGGGCCCTGAACCACGACTCTCCCAGCGCACCCACCTGGGCCCCATGGGCCCTGAACCACGACTCTCCCCGCACACCCACCTGGGCTTCATGGGCCCTGAACCACGACTCTCCCCGCACACCCACCTGGGCCCCATGGGCCCTGAACCACGACTCTCCCAGCGCACCCACCTGGGCCCCATGGGCCCTGAACCACAACTCTCCCCACACAGCCACCCTCTTGGCTGGGGTTCTGAGGCAGTCCCCCTCATTCTCCGGCTTCCCCAATATCCCACCAACCTTCTGTTCAACACCAGGTGAAGAACTGCCAGAACCGCATGTCTAGGGGAGGCGAAGCTTTGTGGGAGTCATGGGGGACACCTTCATCACTGAAGTCTGCTTTGGGCTTCTCAGACACACGGAGGGCTGACTGAGGGACACGGGCCCTGCTCAGTGCGGGAAGACCACCATCCTTCAGGTCACCTCAGGAC
>NW_004444008.1:1266437-1267187 GCF_000243295.1 Trichechus manatus latirostris | reverse complement strand
GTCAGGTTTCCCCACAGCCTCGCTACTGTGTTTTCTTTGATACCAAGTAGTTTGTGGGGAGTTGCTCCGAGGTGATGCAGATGCCCTGTCACTCATCAAACTGCCCCCAACAGACCACTCACTGACAACTCCAGCCTGCGTCAGCTCTTACTAGGGTGGCCTGCTAACTCCAATGTTTCTTCTAAATGTGTTGTCAGCATTCTCCCGTATCCATTTATCCACCTATCCATCATTCTAAGTATCAACTCCTAGACTTTTATTGCACTCAGTGGGTTATATTCCATTACTATCCTTGTTTATCCTGAGACTCAAATCATTCCAGTTTGGCCCCTGGGAGCCTCTTCATGCTGGCTTCTCCATCCTTCTGGCACACCCCATCAAGTATTGGGAGCACTTCCTTATATTCTGGTTCAACAACATGTCTCAAGCTCTGTACTTTCCCTCCCCAGACCTGAGACCAGCCTCAGGGTTCCGGGGTCCTCTTAGTGCAAGGTGATACTTAGAAACCAGGATCTGAACAAAAAGTACACCCTTTTAAAGGAACCAGTAAAACCAAGACAAACAAAGCAACAGTGCTTCGATGAAGGTGTCCTCGTCTACATTTCATGAGAGGCCTGGAAACTGCTCTGCGTGACCTCTGGGTTCTTGTTGTTAGCGGCTGTCGAATCGCTTCCAACTCAGGGCGACCCCATGTGTGACAGAGTACCAGTGCTCCAAAGGGTTTTCTTGGCTGTAATCTTTACAGAAGCA
>NW_004444008.1:1263040-1265187 GCF_000243295.1 Trichechus manatus latirostris | reverse complement strand
CCTCCTCACAGTACCTTCTGACCCCCGACCACCCATCCTCCTCACAGCACCTTCTCAGCCCACCTCCCCCCGCCCCCCAAGGAGCATCTAAGGTCTCGGAGCCACCAGGAGCTGGAGAGAAGCAAGGAGCACTTCCGCCTTCAGAGTCCCAGCAGCCGACAAGGCCAACATCCTGATTCAGACTTCTGGCCTCCAGAGCTGAGACCATAAACTCCTGTTCTTTAAAGGCACCCCCATGTGGTAAATTGTTACACAGCCCTAGGACCCTAAGACAGCAGCGTTAGTCACAATAGCCAAAAGGCAGAAACAGGCCAAACGTCCATCAACTGACGAAAGGATCTGATTTTTCAGAAGCAGATGACCAGGCCCTTCTTCCAAGTACCTCTGAGTGCATTCCAAACTCCACCACTATCTAATTCCAGAACATTTTCCTCACCCCAATAAAGAAACCCCATACCTATTAGCAGTCACTCCCCATATGCCTCTCCCCTTCCTGTGCAACTACCAGTCTTTCTGTCCCTACAGATCTGCCTGTTCTGGACATTTCATATCAATGGAATCAGGCAGTATTCATCCCTTCGTGAGCGGCTTCTTTCATCCAGCATGCTCTCAGGGTTCATTCGCGTCACGGTATGTATCAGACTTCATTTCTCTATGGCTGAAAAACATTCCATTGTATGGATGGGCCACTGTTTTATCTGCTCTGCAGTTTGGAAGGTACTCTTGCTAACGCTGTTGGTGCGTGTCATGGATTGACTTGTGTGCCCCAAAAGTGTGTGTCAGCGTGGCTAGGCTGTGATTCCTAGTACTGTGTGGTTGTCCACCATTTTGTCATCTGATGTGATTTTTCTATGTGTTGTAAATCCTACCTTTATTATGTGACTGAGGCAGGACTCAATCTACAAGATTAGGTTGTGTCTTAAATCAATGTCTTTTGAGATATGAAAGAGAAGTGAGCAGACAGACAGGGACCTCATACCACCAGTAAAAAAGTACCAGGAGCAGCATGTCCTTTGGACCTGGGGTCCTTGTGCTGAGAAGCTTCTAACCCAGGGAAAGACTGATGACAAGGACCTTCCCCCCGAGCTGACAGAGAGAAAGCCTTCCCCTGGAGCTGACGCCCTGAATTGGACTTTTAGCCTACTTTGACTGTGAGGAAATAAACTTCTCTTAGTTAAAACCAAAAAAAACAAATAAATAAATAAAGCATCGTGGCGTTACACTGAAGGTCCCAATGGTAAAAACAAATTTCCCAAGCCCTGAAGCATCTTACACAAAAACAGGTACAAGAAAAAAATGAAACAACAAACAAGTACATTTTCTTTTTTTTTAAATTAAAACCCATGTCAGTTATGTAAGGGCATTTCGGCAAACATCCAATTCCGCAAGATTACTGTGGTAACAATCACGGCCTTTGCCAAGGGAAAAGGGTCACTCCTACAGTCTGTAACCCAGGGATGGCCTCCGCACGTGCTGCCCCATCAGCTCCCCCATCAGCTCCCCCAGGCTAGGGAGGAGGGCTGCCTCAATGCGATTGCACGGTTTTCACTTTCGCAAGTGCATAATCAAAGTTCAGTAGTACTCAGTTCTCTGGCAAATCAGCCAACTGGGGTAAATTAAAACTAGCCAGCGCTCACTCACCCTGAAAACTATCTCACTGAAAATCAGAGGCCCGATCAATTGAAGGGGACACCTCATCAGCCTTCCCCAGCAATCACAGCTGGGTGCACACACCAGCCACCGCGAACATTGCCAACAAAAGACATGGGGCACGGGGACCTCGTCGGGCAGTTTGCAAACTGTAGCTTTTAAAGCTCAGGTAGATAATTGAGCTTTTATTGAAAGCAAACGTTCAAAAATATGACTGGATCTTTTATGACAAGCCTTTCAAGGCCCTGAAGTGTGATCTTTATTAAACCAATGAACTGAAATCCAGCTCCTCAAGACCTCCAGGAGGCCACTGTTCTGTGCGGGAGGAGGTGGACGGGCCACAGAGCCTGGCAAGTCAGAAGGGCCTCAGACAGAACCTAAAGAAGACACACGGGGGCAGGAAACGCATACTCACCATCTGAGGGACTCCGAAAATAACCACGTTTGTGTACTGTGAAAACGTGACCTGGACGAGGGGAAGCAACGGACAGGTTAGT
>NW_004444008.1:1259201-1260026 GCF_000243295.1 Trichechus manatus latirostris | reverse complement strand
CTGCTTAACGGTGCAGGCTCTCCTTCTGGGGCGATGGCTGTACAACGTGTGAGTGTACTTAATGTCACTGACTGCACGTTTTAAAATGGTGGATTTTATACGTGCATTTCACTACAATTTAAGAAAGGAAAGCATCTCCTCTGTCCAAGACACCATGCGAAAGTGTGCCTCTCGAGTTACGGAGCTTCTCGGACAAGAGAACAGCCAAGCCACGTATATTCAGCTTTCTCATTTTTGTCAGAGATTTCACCTGGAGTATCAGAACACATGTTCGGGTTTGCATGATTAATTCTGGATTAGCCACATTCCTGGATGGGTCTAACAAACAATTGCTGAAAACTTGCCATGACCCTCCACTGGCGGGCTAGACAGCCGTGGGCGAAATGCACACGCCTGAGAGAGGTGTCTGGTGAACAAACAGTAACGCGCAGTAAAAATAACCTGACAGCGAAGTCTCTGCGATTAACAGCATATCATTTCCTTAGTTTGAGAGACTGTCCACTCAGAACTGAACACAGGTAAAAGTGCAATGAAACAAGTCAGAATACAGCCACCGTCCCGCGAGCTGGGAGGGGCGGGGGGCCACAGCTGGGGCCTCCATCCACTCTTGGCCCCGCGCTCCAGGGGGGCATCTCTGAATGAGCCGTTTGACTGCGGCAATTTCCCAAGTACCTACAGCGCTGTGCCCTGAGGAAGAAAACCATCTCCTTAGAAATCATGAGGGTACCATTTCAAACCTGTGAGGCATTCAGATCTGGACTGAAGAAACTTCCCCTAGATTACTATGTTCCTCAGATTTCTTCACAACAAACACTAGTCGGTGTT
>NW_004444008.1:1254906-1257791 GCF_000243295.1 Trichechus manatus latirostris | reverse complement strand
GCGTACACGGCCGCCAGCGTCCCGCCAACAACGCCGGTCAGGAAGAGTCCCCAGCGTCTTTTCTTCAAGGGGTCAGCTTCAAAGCTCGTGGGAGGGACACACGGGGACCGACTTTCTCCTTGGGGTGCTTCCCGGGGGGCACCTAGGATGAGGACAAGCAGACATCGATGGCATCAGACGGAAATCCAAGAGAACAATTCACGCCTCCTCAAGGGTAACTCAGCTGACCGCTTCTAAACCACAGATGAGGACCCCACATCGAGCTCAAACCCCAGTGACGAAAACGTGCTTGGGGGAAAATGACCCAACACTAACGGAAGGCTAGAACCTTTTCTTTCTAACTTACTGATTTTCTTTGTCCCTAGGAGTTGTCCTTAGGAAACAACATATTCAGACATATTTGGTAATTTATGAACTCAACATCCAGTAGCACAAGTTTTAAACATGAACACCATGCTTTTACGGTTCAGAACGAAGCCCCATAAACCAGTAAGCATGGAAATGTCTAATTATTTCCCAATTGCAAAAAGGATGGAAGATTTGACACCAAAATTGATCTGGCATCTACCATACAGACGCACAAAAACAACTGTGAAGGAACAGAGGAGACACACGGCAGGTTCTGCCAAAAATCGTAGATAACTACGCTGATGGGGATTTTTAAAGCCAATCCAAAAAAAAAAACCCGAAATAATAATAATATCCTTTTCATTACTATTGTGAGTACTGAATAAAGCAAACAAAGCCCAATCATTGATCCCAGAGAAATGGGTGGTACCTCAAATATGCACATCCTGAGTTTTATCCTTTAGAACACATTCCTAGTGGAATCTCAAGAAACTTTTGAAATTGATGAATGACTGGTCAAGAGCAAAGTCCCTCCTGCCAGGTAAGGTGGTATATTCATGGGTTCTGGGATTAGAATGTGGACATCTTTGGGGGGGCATTATTCTGCCAACCACATTTGTGAAATGAGGTGCAAACTGGAACGTGGGACACCCCAAAAGCTGGCACAGAGCCAGAGTCACTGCTGTAGGCAGGGACAATCCCAGCACCCCTCTCGGGCAGCTGCGTGCCACATGACCCTGAGCCCCCGAGAGGCAGATGTTAAAACAGGGGCGGGTTTAGAGGTGGTGGTGCCTGGCAGAAAGCCGAACGTGAGGCACGTTTTCAGCCACACCTCTTGGCACTGTACGGAGGAGCGTGTGCTGCCGTGGCCGTCTGTCCTGCATCTGATCACTGTAAAAGGAGGAACACTGGCCACACCTTGTGTGACGCTCTCCAGAGGGCGATCCAATTGTACAGCACAGTGTTCAAGGGCGCTAGAGCCATACAGGCCCGGGGCTCCATGCTGCCCGCTGACTGTCGTGTAGTGTTGGGTAGGTTAGCGTCCTAAGGCTCAGTTTCCTCGCCATAAGATTTGGAAATAATACTTACCTCGTGGGGCGACTGGGACAATTTAATGAATAAAGCGCATTAAGTATTTAGCGCAGGCCTCAGAGTGGCTGCTGTTCTTACTCCTGATACTATTGTTTTCGCTATAAACCAAGCAAGCAGCCAATACCTAAGGTGAATGCATATCCTTACAGGGAAAACACAGGCACAGAAGAACAGGAGCAAAAGCAAACCTAACACTGTCAGTGGGGGCGGTCGGGGTTCCGTGGTGGAAGCTCACCTTCCCGGCCAATGTACCTCGTCATGCACGGCCACCACCTGTCCGTCAGTGGAGGCTTGCGTGTTGCTATGATGTTCAACACGTTTCAGCAGAGTTTCCAGAATAAGATGAACTAAGAAGAAAGACCTGGAGATCTACTTCTGAAAATTAGCCAGCGAAAACCCTATGAATCACAGCAGTCCAACCCACAACCGATTTGGGGACAGTGCAGGACTACGCAGTGTTTCACTCCACCGTGCACGGGGTGGTCATGGCTCAACAGCAGCTAACAACAACGTCGGCAAGGAAAGTCCTGGGGCCTTGGTCAAGATGGCCACACAGCTGGAGGACACTCACCGATGACTGCCTGGTCACAAACAGTGCAGTTACACTGTTAGGGACTGAAAGGCGTCCTCCAAAAAGAAATGCTGAAGTCGTAACCCCTGTACCTGTGCATATGACCCTGTCTGGAGATGGGAGTTTTCTTGGTTATGTTAATGAGGTCACATCAAAGCAGAGTGATCCAAAACCTAATCCCTTCTAGGTCTTAAAAACAGCAGAACAGACACAGAGACACACAGAGGGAAGACAGACGCTAAGGAATAACAAGAAATGTCAAGGATCGCCAGCTGTCACCAGAAGCCGGGAGAGAGGCCTGGACAGCTCCTCTCAGAGATGCAGGACTTGACACGGTCGACACCCCAATCTCAGACTCCTTGCCTCCACAACTGGGAGAAAATCAATGTCTGTTCTCCAAAGCGCCCACTTGTGGTGTATTTTGTTACAGCAGCACTGGGACACTAGGACGCACAGCAACACCACCTGGGCACAGTTCTCTAATTTTATCTTACTAAATATTTTCTCTACATCAGCATAAGCAGGCAGACAGTTGACCAGGCAAACTTAGGAGCCAGACATTCCAAATTCTATTTCACCTGTGTAGACGGCTTCACTGCAATTCTGCCAATAAAAGAGTTCTGGCCTCTCGGGGCCTCCCAGACCAGCCTGTGTGAACGGTGGGGTCAAGGAGAGACAGACACAAGGCAGGTTGTGAGAAATGCTGTAACGTGTGCAAAATGCTGGGGGCTGGTTGGGGGGTGGTCACCAAAATGTGTACCAAAAATGGGGTGAGGGGGAGGAAAGATGGATTCCAATGATGGGACCAGTAAGGAGTTGGCAAGTGTTGGGAAAAGGACGTGTGTAGAAGCAAGCTGTGGAACCAAACATGGGC
>NW_004444008.1:1251130-1252833 GCF_000243295.1 Trichechus manatus latirostris | reverse complement strand
GGGAGAGCATAAATGTCTCTTTGTTAGAGCCACCCACTTGTGGTATTTCTGTTATAGCAGCAGTAGATGACTGAGACAGTGACCAATCATCCAATGACAAGCCCGTTCCTGACTTTCAGGCAGGGTTAGATGTTGTGCCACATGCATTCATTCAACACGTATCAAGTACCTAAGAAAAGGTGGAAACAATACAACAAGGCTGTCTGTTCTCACTACTTGGGGGGAAAAGGATGGAAACCCCTAAATCTAAGCCTGTAAGACGTAGGTGGTGATCACTTCTCTGAAGTAAGCAAAGCAGGGTAAGGGGCTTAGGGGACGGACTCTTTGGTTAGGATGGCCACGGAAGCTCTTTCTGAGGCAGCCCAGCACAGGTGTGAGGTGAGGGAGCCCCAGCGCCAGGCTGCAAGGCTTTGCCTCTTACTAGCTGTATACCCTTGGGCGAGTTACTGAGCCATTTCTGCAAAATGGGGGTTTATTTAACAACGTTTGCTAAGGGCCAGGTCAGGCCCTGTCCTTTATAATCATTATAGCAGCTCCACAAAGTAAATGAGGTCCTTGGGTGGTGCAAACGGTTAATGTGCTTGGCTGCTAACAGCCAGGTTGGAGGTTCCAGTCCGGAGGCTCCTCGATAGAAAGGCCTGATTATCTACTTGGAAAAAATCAGCCACTGAAAACCCTATGGAGCACGGCTCTACTCTGACACTGGTGGGGTAGCCATGAGTCGACTGCATAGCAACTGACTACTTTTTATTAAGTAGATACTTGTTATCATTTCCATTTTGCAGACAAGGAAGAACAGAGAAGTAACTTATCCAAAGACACACAGCTGGTGAGTAGCTGAGCTGTGGCCTCCGCACCGGTCCCAGTACCAGGTCGGTTATCGGCCAACCGCGCTCGGTGCGGCCTCGCACTCGGCACACGCGCCAGGGCCCTGCTCTGGACGAGGGGCGAGGGGCACGGCACGCAGCAGGCCTGCCTCACCCAACCCGCCCCGCAAGCCTGACATCCCAACACACAAGCCCGCCCGCCTTGCCGTTCGTCTATGCTAAGAGAACCCACACAGCCAGCCTCACCTCCGCTCTCCATCGCGAGATTTCCGGCCACTTAAACACAGACCGGAAGTGGATCCTACCATCCTCTAGGAGGCGGGTGAGAAGGCCTGATTAAAAAAATCACTAAGGAAATGCGCTTCTCGCTGGGACGCACTATCCAGAAATCCACAATTTCATAGCTTTAAGAAATTATTAAATTCTATCACTTCTTGGCTTGTGGGTTCTAAAACTTCCCGTCTGTGTCTTCGAGCTTCCCCCCACCGTCTCCTGGAGATAGAAGTTTCCGAAGGCCGCTGTTCCAGAAGGTACTGTCCGGCGTTAAATTAGTATCGGTTGCGAACTAAGTCTCGTGTTACCCTACTGCGCATGCGCGACGTGTTGCGCTTTCCCGCGAGAGGCCGGCGCGCTAGTTCCTAAGAGGACTCGGCCGGTTGCCGGGAAGTGGCTTTTGCTGCTGCATCATGGCGTCCGTGGGGACCCTCGCTTTTGACGAGTATGGGCGCCCTTTCCTCATCATCAAAGACCAGGACCGCAAGTCCCGGCTCATGGGACTGGAGGCCCTCAAGGTAACGGCACAGGGACCTGCCGGTGGGACGCGGGGAGGCGACGGGTCAGGCGGTGTGTGCCTGCGCAAGCCCGGGGCGGGGTTGC
>NW_004444008.1:1249031-1250675 GCF_000243295.1 Trichechus manatus latirostris | reverse complement strand
GCGTGTTCCTGGATGCAGTGTGGTAAAACTAAGAAATAAGGTATTTTTCGGGAGGGGAGCAAATGCTAATGCAAGAGGAGAAAATGCCTGAAATACAAGGCAGTGTGTGATCAGAATCGCCAGTTACGGAAAGGGAAGCGGATCAGAGTTGGAGGGAGCCCTTAAAACATTAGGTAGAGGTTGGCATCAGATCAGGGGTGGGGTAATATTTTGGAAGAATCGGGGAGAGCTAGCCTTCCAGAGAGAGGAAACGGAAAGCGGACACTTGGGCAGGAGAACGCGTAGCATGTGGTGGGGTGAAAGAGCCATCCGGGTTCAATGGAGCATCAAATCCTTTGCCCTGTAGTCGATTCTGACTCATAGCTACCCTGTAGGACAGAGTAGAACTGCCCCATAGGGTTTCCAAGGAGCGGCGGGTGAATTCGAACGGCTGATCTTTTCATTGGCAACCGAGCTCTTAACCACTGTGCCACCAGGGCTCCTAATGGAGCACACTCTGCTTTGAATTGTAATAGTTCCCAAACGTGGAGGCCCTTGAATGCCCCCGCACAGGAATGTGGGTGCCATTCTGTGGGAAGGCGGGGAGCCATAGAGGGGTTTTGAGCAGAATCGCAGTGTCAGTGTAACTGGGGGTTAGGAAGTCCTTGGATGGTGCGGATGGTAAAGTGCTGTGCTGCTGACCAAAAGGGTGGAGGTTCCAGCCCACCTAAAGGCACCTCAGAAGAAAGGCCTTGTGATCTACTTCCCAAAAGTCAGCCATTGGAAAAAACCCTACGGAGCACTGTTCTACTCTACACATGAGGGGTCGCCATGAGTCGGTGTTGACTGCACGTAAGCTCGTAACCAGTCTAAGTTAGGAAGTAGCACATGGGATGGACTGGAGGGAATGAGGAGGACCATTGGAGGAATACAGAAGGGTCATCTGAACACACACACTGACCAAAAGGCGTTGTGAAGACACTGACTTCTTTACGGTTTGATCACAGGTGAAGGATGTGCCGTGTTTATCTGTGTGCATGGACCACATCGCTCGGTCCAAGTGTCCCTGTGTGTGTAGTGTCTTGGGGTTTTGCTTAAACAGACTCAGAACAACACACCTTTCCTACATACCATTCAACATAGGACACGTTACACATTTCCTCAATTTCTCTGTGGGGTTGATACCACTCAGCCAAGCTGGGGACAAGCATTAAGTGAGGTAACTTAAGGAGTGGCCACACCCTGCCTGACCATGGTAGGTACCCAGTATTGTCTTTCTAGGGAAAACGTTTCCGGCCACTTGTATTGTGTTATGTATGCAGTGCCATTTCTCAGATAGAGGGCCCAGCAGAGAACACTGGTACATACATCCAGAATAACAGTATACAGGCCACAGCTTAGTGTGCATCCGCCACTGTGCTGGCCACCTGCGTTCTTTCATGTAGCCCGCACACGCTGAATGGGTATTTTACAGGATTGGATGCAGGTGATTGCCCCAGGTCACAGTCACTAGGAAGGAGCTGAGCCCTCACTCCACTTCCATCCGACTCCAAGGCCAGTGGTCTAGAGCACATGTTCTCAGCCTCAGCGCTGTTGACATTTGGGGCCAGGTGATCTTTATCGCGGGGGATTACCAGCGTGTAGGATGTTTAGTAGTATGTCTGG
>NW_004444008.1:1244884-1246177 GCF_000243295.1 Trichechus manatus latirostris | reverse complement strand
GTTCTGGAATTCCCATTCTTTGCAATGTTATCCATAATTTGTTGTAATCCACACAGTTGAATGCCTTTGCATAATCAGTGAAACACAAGTAAACATCTTTCTGTATTCTCTGCTTTCAGCCAAAATCCATGTGATATCAGCAATGGTATCCCTCATTCCATGTGCTCTTCTGAATCCAGCTTCAATTTCTGGCAGTTTTAAGATGTTATCCTTTAGAAATTCCCTTCTACAGACCTACTCAAAGTGTGCTTTCAGGATTGAGTCTTTTCACAGACCTAAAGAGTTTTATGTCTCGTAACTTGCCATGTGGGGTGATGGGGAAGGCTTCAGGGGGATATGCGTTGACCTCTGCTTCAGAGGGTCGGGGTTCTGATGGGTAGAGGACATCTGCGTCAGTAGGTTTGGACCCGAGGGCATGTCTGGGGAACAGGCAGCAGAACATCCTCATGGAAGGGTCTAGGTCTCCGACTGTGGAGGGCTTTCAGTAAAAATCGGACGCCTTTGGACTTGATTGGTGAGGCACTGGGAGTCTTAGAGGGCGTCGGGACTGGTCAGTGATGTGTCTGAGGAAAATGGATCAGTAAGCCAGGTTGGGATGGGAGGGGAAATAAGAGATCCTGGGATTCGTGGGGTGTTTGGGACCTGCGGTAGGTGGTAACGGTTAAGAATAGAAGAAAGGGAAAAATGGGCCTAGTTGTTTGTGGAAGCAGAGAGAAGGGTGTTTTCAAACTTCAGTTACATTTAGTCTGTCAGTACCGCTGGTCAGAAAAGGCGGGGCAGGATGTTCCCTGGGGAAGATTGTTTGCTGTAACGAGCACCCCCAGAGTTCCAAGAGCTTCTGCTCTGCCAAGCAGTAAACCTGTCCAGGTGTGGCCCCAGGGTGTGTTGTTTCTTTTCCTGGAGTGGAAATCCAGGGTCTGGCCTGTGTGGATGGTAACGTGGCCTCTGGGAGTTGACTGTTCTGGGTGGGCGTGCTTGAGTGTCGGGGCTCAGCGGTTTAAGGAGATGTACTTAGTCCCTGACCTCAGAGAACTACCAGCTAACGGGGAGAGGCAGTACTGAATGGAGGACGAGTTGAAGGCTATAGGAGAAGAAATGCCTTAAGCTGGGACCTGGGCATTCTGATGGGTGGGGGTTACAAACAGTTCTTTTCCTTTGTCATTTAGAACCAGAAAGATAAAGTTTGTTTTGTTGAGATTCTTCAGTCCTATGCCCCTTCACTGTGTACAGTTTTGTCTTAAACATGCAGGCAGTCCACAGCCCTGTGAATGTTCTGAAAAAACACTGGATTGT
>NW_004444008.1:1242400-1244100 GCF_000243295.1 Trichechus manatus latirostris | reverse complement strand
AGCAAGGGCTTAGTTGTTGGCGCCACCATTAGAAGGAAGAGGAGCGGTGCGGGAACCGTAGGTGACATCGTGTGTTTGTGGTTGGGCCCTCCACGGGGTGTTAGCATTGCAGAAGGGTCCTGTGAGGGCTCTCGGGCCGGACTGTCAGTGTCCCCACCTGGTAAACCTGTGTTGAGATGACACAGAGGCTCTGCTGTGGTTCTCTTGCGTAAGAGTTGCGTGTTAACACTAGTGGTTGTAAATATTATCATCACACTTTGATTTGTCTGCTTGCCTCTGGAATATAGGAGCTTGTAGCATATAGAAACTGTCAAGATTTTTAACAACCATCAGCTGTGTATTTCTGCTGTTGAAATTCAGTGTAACTACAGACTTGTTTTTCCTGCTTCTCTTCCTTAGTCTCATATAATGGCGGCAAAGGCTGTAGCAAATACAATGAGAACATCCCTTGGACCAAATGGTAAGAGTCTAACATTCTTTAACAGAGAGATTTTAAATCATAATTAGTGCAGCTTCGTTACGGAGAGTTGGGGCCATCCTTCTGCCCTCACATAGCCCTTTGGTTTGGTTTGGTGTGTTCTAGACCAAAACACATAATAGCGTTGTACAGTTATAATGTGTTTATAATTTGGATCACTTGTTTCCTCCCTCAACATCATTTTATTAGCATTTTCTGAATTATAGCTATCACCTTAGTTCTTAATATACAGGCAGTCCCTGGATTACAGGCGAGTTCCGTTCCGAGGTCTGTTTTCAAGTTGAATTTGCGCGTAATTCAGAACATTTAGGTAGAGTTCTTATCTAGCATCCGTTAGTCGAAGGTTTGTCTTAGCGTGTATAGTGTATAGCGCATTAAAAACATTAAAGAAGCGCTTCCAGATACACTAAAACGTCTTTAACACGACAGTAGGGTAATAACGTTTTGACGCGTGTCGCACAGTAGCAGCTGTTTCTTATCACGACCTGTCAGCGTGTGCCTGGAGTGTTTAATACGACAGGCTTTACGGGGTGGGTTTCTAACTGCGGGCTGTGCGTGAGTCAGACGTTGGTGACCTGGGGACTGCCTGTACTACATTTAGTGGTGCCTCATGATTTTTTTGCCGTTTTTTTTTTTTTAGACATTTAGGTTGTTTCTAATGTTACAGTAAGCAGTCTGAAACCATTTTCACGCAGATACTCTTTATACTTCATTATTTACTTACAATAAATTCCGTCAATAGGAACTGAGTCAGGAGGTCTAAATGGTTGTTTTTTATAGTTCTTGGTAGATGTTGCTTTTCCCCCGAGAGGCACTCTGAACATTGTGGTTTTCAGGGCTTGACAAGATGATGGTGGATAAGGACGGCGATGTGACGGTGACTAATGACGGGGCCACCATTCTGAGCATGATGGATGTCGATCACCAGATTGCCAAGCTGATGGTGGAACTCTCCAAATCACAGGATGATGAAATTGGGGATGGAACCACAGGAGTGGTTGGTAAGAACAGGCCGAGTCGTCCTTCCTTGTGTAAAACACCGGGCTAACATGGCTGCCAGGAAGGTCGCCCTGAATCCCATCGTGGGTTGACGCTCAGACAAATGCAAACCAAAGACCACGCTAGAAGACAGGTGGGACGGGTGGAGGGCAGCTGGGGAGCTGCTCTGGATTAAAGCAGCTGAGCTAGGGGGTGTTTGCTTGGATGCTGGGTTTTTTTTTTT
>NW_004444008.1:1238044-1239198 GCF_000243295.1 Trichechus manatus latirostris | reverse complement strand
GTTCTTGTTTTACCATAGAAAGTGGAGGATGCCAAGATCGCGATTCTCACCTGTCCGTTTGAGCCACCTAAACCAAAGACGAAGCATAAGCTGGACGTGACCTCCGTGGAAGATTACAAAGCCCTCCAGAAGTATGAGAAGGAGAAGTTTGAAGAGATGATCCAACAAGTAAGTGTTGGTGTAGTTTCCAGTGGCGTTGAACCTAGAGGGTGTGCGTAGCTCGCTGCGGTGATGGGAGAAGGCGTCAGTGGCGCTGGTCTGTGTGGCTGTCTTGATGCTCCCCGTGTGGCTGCGGGTAGTGTGGACAGCACAGGCCGGCTCCTTTCGCTTTGAAACCGTAAGTGTAATAAACCTTAGCGGTGAGAAGACATTAAACGGCACAGGAAGGCGTAAGGGAAGGAAGTCTGACGGCTCAAAATGGTTTGTCCTAAATGCTGACGTGCATTGGTGCCTGCGGGAGGCAGCACAGTTTCCCGGGGCTGGGGCCGTTCCCGCACGGCCCACTACACCAGCTCTGAAAGATCCCCGGGTGGCGCAGACGGCTTGCACTCGGCTGGTAACCGAAAGGTTGGCAGACTGAGCCTTCTGCAGCAGTGCTGTGGAAGAAAAAGGCCTGGCGATCTTCCATAAAGACGGCAGCCAGGGAAAGCCCGTGGAGCAGTTCTGCTGTCCCTGGCATCCTCGTGAGTCCAGTCAGTCACAGCACAAAACAACCAGCAGCCGTAAGTCCAGCTTCCAGCTGAGAGCCATTGAGTGGCTGAGTTAGAGCTGAACTCAGTCTGTCCCCCTTTGACCAGACAGGCCAGAGGGTCAGCTTACCAATACTTAGAAGTGTGATTTTAAAAACGAGGCAGTTCCCGTAAGTAGATGTGCATCATTTAGAATTTGGGGCTGACAGGAAAGCAGACATTTGCTTGTTTTCTTCCTTCTCTTTTCTACGCTTTCGGAGATGTTTTATTTTTAACGGGCCCACTGCACACATCCACCTGTGCATCGTGCCCTTTTTCCAAACGTTGTCACACAATAAAGATGTACTTGTATTGACGTGATCAAGATTTTCCCCAGATCAAAGAAACTGGCGCTAACCTAGCGGTCTGCCAGTGGGGCTTTGACGACGAAGCGAACCACTTACTTCTCCAGAGCAACTTGCCTGC
>NW_004444008.1:1235796-1237014 GCF_000243295.1 Trichechus manatus latirostris | reverse complement strand
GTTTATCTTTTTCTCTGAGAAGGTGATTACGTGTCCTGGGGTTAGAATTACTGCAGAGCCCAAATTGTTGGTTTTACAAGGCACGTTTGTGTCTCCACCGTCCCTGGGGTAGAAACAGAGGACCCGAGTAAATGGTCACTGCTGGTCCCTCGCCCCTGGAGAGTGGGCGTTCTGCGCACCATGGTATGGGGGCCGCGGCACGGTGGTCTCTGTAGGTGTCGCTTTGACTCCTTCCCCGTAGCGTGTCCCACACGAGCCTCTGCCTGCGGGGTGTTTCAGCTACATGATGGGCAGAAAGTGAGACAAGGGCATGAGCTGTCTGCTAACAAAGATGATCAAGGGAGCGTGGCTCGGCCTCCAGTCTGTTTAGACAGGTAGTTCTCTGGAGGCCCGTTAGAGTGGGGCCGGCCGTCATGAGCACTCAGCCTGATGGTGGAGGACCTGGTGTTCAGCCCTGAAGTGACAGGTCACAGTCGCACTGATCGGGGCAAATCTGCTCTCCCCAGATCATCGAGGAGGCCAAGCGATCCCTGCACGACGCCTTGTGTGTCATCCGGAACCTCATTCGTGACAACCGAGTCGTGTATGGAGGAGGAGCTGCGGAGATTTCCTGTGCCCTGGCAGTCAGCCAGGAGGCAGACAAGGTGACTGGGAAGTCTCAGCAGAGCCTGGGGAGTCAGCAGGGACAGACCTTTAGTTGGCGCTGCTTCTCAGATCCAAAACCAAACCCATTGCCATCGAATTGATTCCAACTCACAGCGATCCTACAGGACAGAGTAGAACTGCCCCGTAGGGCTTCCAGGGAGCAGCACGTGAGTTCCAGCTGCTGACCTTTTGCTCCGCAGCCGCTGCACCACCAGGGCCCCAGGTTACCATAAACTGGCGTTTCTTTTTCACCCGTTCCAGCTTCAACAGAAGTAAAGCACCTGTAGTATCTTTTAGCGTTATTTGAAGTGAGGAATAAATGAAGTACTGTAACTAAAAACGAAGCAGTGGGAGGTGCATTGTTCTCAGGCTTCTCTCACACGTATAGCCTCTCCAGTCTGCAGTGACATTTTAACATTCTGATGGGTCAGCGTGTGCCAGCACGCGTGATAAGGTTCCAGTGTGGTGACACTAACGTCCCGGTGGGTTAGAGCTCCCCGTGGGTCAGCGTGTGCCAGCGTGCACAGTTAGGTTCCAGCGTGGTGACGCTAACGGCCCGGTGGGTTAGAGCTC
>NW_004444008.1:1229018-1234759 GCF_000243295.1 Trichechus manatus latirostris | reverse complement strand
GCTCTGGTAACCGGGCTCACTCGGCCGGTGCGGGCAGGAATGGGATTCCGTTCTCCGAACACGTGGCCGACAGCTGGCCTCGCCGCCCCACCCCAGTAAGGGATTCCTGAAGCTCTGGCTGCACACGTCGGCGTGAGTTACCGCTCTTAGGAGTGCACGTGCTGGTTGAGGGTAATCGGTTCGTTTGTGTGTTTTCAGATATGAAGCAGCAGCATGTCATAGAAACCTTGATTGGCAAAAAGCAACAGATATCACTTGCAACACAGATGGTTCGGATGATTCTGAAGATCGATGACATCCGTAAGCCTGGAGAATCCGAAGAGTAAAGACGGCGCGAGCGCGGGTGGAACGAGATCCCTGCTGTGCGTTTAAATAGCCGGCGGCCTGGGATGCGTGTGCAGCTGGTCATCGTTACTTCCTTCGTCAGACACGTAGGTGCTGTAATGGAACAGCTGTCTGGGGACCGTAGTTTCACTTGTTTGAAGACATGTAATTTTAGGGATACTGTTTCCATAATCGTTTGCATTCGTTCCATTAAAGGATCTTTAAACAGCCTTTCTCTTCTGCTTTTCGAGTGTGAGACCCCGTCATTGTAGCGTTGCTCAAACGCTGCCTTAAGTGAAGGAGTCTGAGCGGGCTTCGTTTAAGGGAGCTGCAGAGAGCAATGTTGGGGGCTTTTACCGTGGAGGGTTTCCCAGCGAGTTACTGTAGCATTGAGAGCAGTGTGGGCTCAGTGCTCTGCGGTGTACGTGCCACCCTTGGTTAAACGGGTGGGGCCTTGACTGTAGAGACCCTTCAGAGACAGGTACCGCCACCCCCAAAATTAGGGGATGGGGAAGCGCTAACATCAGGCTGCACCGGTGTAGCCCAGAACGTCACTGCCGTGGGAGCGAGGCCAGTGTCTGGGTCTAATCTTCGTGTTGTCCCGAAGGTTTTACTCGGCCGGGCCCCACCCTGAACACCACCTGCTCGGCTGTGGAGTCGGTGCCCCAACGGGCAGAGCGCCCTGCAGGCCGCAAGCTCAGCAGGTGACTCAGAATGCGGGTGACGGTTTCTCACCAGATGGGCAGCAGCTGCAGAGGTCAGAGCAAATTTGTAGAAAACGAGGGGGAAACTGATCAGATGGAAGATCCCAGGCGGTCGGGCTCCAGGGCTCCCCTCTCCTGCCCTCTACCTTTCTGCAGGTTTGCCCGTGTGGCTCTGACCTTTCTAGCTGAATGATCTGGATGGGAAGGTTCAGTGCGTGCCCCCAGGGGGCGCAGAGCTGCCGACGGGACGGGTGGGCCTCCTGTGTGGCCGCACTGACGTGCCTGGGGACAGGCCACGCTGGGCCGCTGTGGTCTCTGCAGTGCGCTCGCTGCTCTGCTGAACATCCGGCTTGACGGGTGAGTGCCCGGGGCGTTCATCACGATCACAGCGTGTTCACGGAAGACACGGTGGAGTGTCGAAAGCGTGACCCTGCCGAGCACGCACTCGTGTGTATCATCGTAAAGCGACCAGCAGCTCACGCTCTTGTGGTCTGTGCTGCATTCGATGTGCAGCATCAGCGCTTCGACTGTAGATTGTTTAGATTTAGAACCGAGTCAGCGTGAACACCTCAGACACTAGTTTGGACGCGTTCGCTTACAGGGGCTCATTCTAGCCTACAGACAACATACAGCAACTCTCTTTGGACCAGCATCGCAACCAGGGGTCCGTGGTGGTATCAGTAGAACCTGTAGACCAATCCCCACCTTCCACGGGTGAGCACCACAGAAGTTGCTATCTGGTCGCACACAAACCATCTTAAAGCTTTGATTTGATTTCTCTAAAAGCGTCTCTTCAAAGTGACGTGTTCCTTTTTTTCTTCAAGTTCTAAACCACTTGTCAGATTCCATAGCTCTGTACTTTGAGGAGCCCCCTCCTCCCCTCCCCTGTGTGTGGGGCTGACGCTGGGACAGATTCCCAGGCGGGACCCACGTTTCACTTGGGGGATCGCAATTCCTCATTCGCTGTTGTTCACTGCCGTCGAGGCGGCTCAGACCGAGCGCAACCTTACATACAACAGAACGAGACATTGCCTGGTCCTGCGCCATCTTCGTGAGGGCTGCAGAAATTGTTTGGTTTTGTTAAAAAGTCACTCTAAAGTAAAAAAGTACCAAGGCCTCTGGTAGGGCTTTCTGTTAGAGCCCTGTTGTGTCTGTTCCACGGGACTGCGTTTCTTGAATTCTCAAGAGAAGCGAAACCAGTAAAGCGTATAAATACAGAGAGATTTATATCAAGGAAATGGCTCACACGGTTGTAGAGGCTGGAACATCCCAAGTCCATGGGTCAGGATAGAGGCTTCTCCTCAGTCCCATAGCCACAGGGCCTGGCGAACCCCAGATCAGCAGGTCAGAGAGCAGAGCTCTTGCTCACAGGCTGGGAAGACCAACGAATCCCAGCAGGCAAGATGGCAGGTAAGCTGCTAGTTCAAGTTCCAAGAACCAGAGGTCAGATGGACAGGAGCCAGCTGCAGGATCCAGAGTGAGCAAAAGCCCAGGAGCCTTGCCAGAATGTCCACCTACATTAAATGTAGGCCACGCCCAAGGAAACTCCTTTTCAACTGATTGGCTAGTCACAGCAGATCCCATCACGGAGGTGCGTGCATTATATCACATCTCATCACGGAAGTGATCGCGTCATCGTACGACTACCAAACCGCTGAGAACCGTGGCCCAGTCAAGCTGACACACGGCCTTGACCATCACACCTGTGTTCTTCCTCGTCTGACATTGGTGAAACAGCTCCACTGAGGGACTGGGTGTGGGGCTAGGGGCACCGGGTAAACTCTAAACAAAAACCCATTGCCGCCACGTCAGTTCCAACTCAGCAGCCCCATAGAACTGACCCATAGGGTTCACAGTGAGCAGCTGATGGATTCGAACTGCTGACCTTTTGGTTAGCAGCCAAGCTCGTAACCACTCCTTTGTGCGCGTGGAGAGGTGTTTCTCTAATTGGAGGTGCTTCTTGCAGGATGGGGTCCTCAAAAGCACCAGCCAAGGGACTGGAGACAGGCGGCCGCTTAGAACGTGTGGGCCGTCAGTTCTTGGGCCGGAAGAGGAGCAGCGTTTACTGTGTGCTGACGCCGCTGGTTTTGATCTGTGACCAGTGCTTCCCGGGCCGGGTCCTCAAGGCCCTTCAGGGCCCGTGGGTCACGGGTCTTCACTGCGGGAAAAGTCCCGGGTCTGAGCGTGAATCGGGAGCGGCGCTCCTGCTCCCACGTTCTTCACACCCCACTTGGCAATGGAAAAAGCACCACTGTCACACGGCCTTGGAGAGGCAGCAGGGATTAACGCCACCACATCTCCCCGTGCGTGGCGTCCCGTGTGGCAGCAGAGGACAGACACACGGGCACTTAAAAGAACGAGGGGCGAGGGCCGCTGAAACCACACGAGCCCCCCGTCTCTGTGAGCCCGCGTGGCCCCGGCGTGACCGGCAGACAGGCCGGTGACTCAGACGTGGTCACGTGCAGACAGAGCCACCCCTCCCTGTGGAGCAACTGGTGGTGGTGGTTGCCAACAGTAAAATCTGCGTTTTCAACATAGAAGCTGGATTTCTGAAAACTTGCATTCACCACGAGTTTGACAGCTTCCAGAAACTCTGCTGTTGAGATGGGTGGTGCTGTAAATGAACGTGACACCGAACTCTGGAACGTGTCCGCTCTTGGAAGCTGCGCGGCTCAGCAAACCGGCGTTGACCCAATGTCAGTGTGACGTTCCAGCGTCGTGCACGGGCACGAGGTCAACAACGGTCAGTAACAAAGTGTTGACGGGTTTTGGTGTAGTCCCAGAATATCCACAGCTTTGTGGAAAGGCAATTAAAATACTTCTCCCTTTTCCAGCTGCACACCTTCGTGCGGCCGTGTCTGCCCTCATGGGCTCCGGCGCAAACCATCACCGCGACTATGGAAGCGGGAGAGCGGTCTCGTGTGAAGCTGGCCCCCTGACAAGGCCGGCCTTCTCACTGAGGTCTGTTTTCTTTTGTTTTGGAAAACACTGTTTTTCATAAAAATGGTTATTTACATTAACATTTTATGGGTTTCCTATTGTTAAATAAATACATACTAAATTTCTTAGTTTTAATTTCTAATGCATTAAACGTCAGTGGCTATACCTTCCCTGAACAAAAGCTCCTTGGCGGCAGCAATAGTTTTTAAGATGATAAAGGGGTCCTGAGGCCCAAACATCTGAGACCCACCACAGAACACATGCAGTCCTCACAGCCCTGTGAAGTTGGTGGGATTTATTTTGCCAAACTTGCAAATGAAGAAACTTAAAACTCCTTTTCCACGCCCCCCCGCCAGCCCCTAGTTCCCAGGACTGGGACTTGGGGTGCTTGTCGGTTTTCGGGATGAGAAGTCAAACTGGCCACGTAAGCCAGCATTAGCGGTCGTCCCTCATTGCCGTCCGGTTGATTCCGACTCGTTGTGGCCCTGTGTGTTAGAGTAGAACTGCCCCACAGGGTTTTCTAGGCTGTCATCTTTCTGGGGGCAGATGGCCAGGCCTGGGTTCTGGTGGCTCCAAGCCCCGGCCTTTCGGTCAGCAGCCGGCGGGCTGTAAACCATTGCACCGCCCGGGACCTTAGGAGCTACTAAGGTGCGTGACGGGCTTTGTGACCGTCTTCCTGGCTCATCTGCCTCTGGCCCCCTGACGAGAGTGCCAGCCTTTTCACATCCCAGCGCTTCACAGGCCCCCGAGGAGCACCGTCACCTGGGGTGTGCGGGTGGAGCACCGGGTGGTTGCCCGAGCGTCTTTATGCAAACCCGCTTTAGAAACGGAGGCTGTGCTGGTGCCGCCGGGGGTGCTGGCGGGCTCAGGGAAGGGCTGCTCACCAAGTAAGGCAACTCGGACTCGCCTTAAATGGCACATTCCTTCCTTGCCTTTAAAATGAAATGCATCTTAAATGCATTAAAACGTGATAGATGTCCAAGTGACAGTCCTACTATTGTGTGACGTGAAGACCACTTCCTCACTTGCGTTTTTTCTGTTAATACAGAACACGCAGCGCTAACCACCTGTTTCAGTGCGACCCAGTCTTGTCCCTCCCTGGCTGGCCTAGGATGGCCCCTCCCACAACGCCCCTGCCTGCCACCCTCACTTCCCCTGGGCCCTCTCCCCCAGCACCCCAGCCTGCCCTTCCCTGCACCCTCTCCCCTGGCACCCCCTCCTCCAGCACCCCTCCCCACCCACCCCAGCTCTGTGGGCCCTGTTTCTTCTGCCTGCGAGGCCATTCTCTGCTGCCCCAGCGGGTGGTCTCCCCTTCCAGCTCAGCCGCAGGACCCTCCAGGAAGCCTTCCTCCACCTGCAGGGCTGGGTTGAGGCCCTGGGTTGCTTGTTCCCACGGCCTGTGTTCTAATCCTCAGCATGAAGCCCCCTCTGACGCCCCCCTAGCGTCCTCTGCCCGATGTCCTGT
This sequence comes from Trichechus manatus latirostris, assembly GCF_000243295.1. Taxonomy (NCBI): domain Eukaryota; kingdom Metazoa; phylum Chordata; class Mammalia; order Sirenia; family Trichechidae; genus Trichechus; species Trichechus manatus. The sequence continues at coordinate 1,229,326 of NW_004444008.1, read as the reverse complement.
GCACCCTGGAAGGCAGGGTCCAGTTTCCTGCTGAGGCCCACCCAGCACAGGATAAAGGTCTGCTGCTGCGTCATGTAAACCATGAAGTAAAGGGGCAGCGGTCCCTGCTCGCTACGCGACTTAACGCACTTCCCAAGACAAGCGGCTTCCCACTTCACCCAGTGGGTATTTTGAATACAAGCAGTGAGGATCTGCACTTAGCGCGAGACTTCCAGCTTACCAGAGGATCTCGACATCAGCTGGAAAGACATGGGAACCCTCCTGTGACGGCCTCTGTGCTCCACCTACAGACTCAGCAGCAGCATGTC
>NW_004444008.1:1220793-1228775 GCF_000243295.1 Trichechus manatus latirostris | reverse complement strand
GTGGGTCATCCACACATAACCCACAGCCGTTCATCCACTCATAACTAACTCGGGGGTGCCAAGAAAGTGCGGGTCATCCACCCATAACTAACCCATGGCCGTCCATCCACTCATAACTAACCCATGGCCGTCCATCCACTCATAACTAACCCACAGCCATTCATCCACTCATAGCTAACGCAGGGGTGCCATGTAGGTGAGAGTCATCCACTCATAACTAACCCGGAGGTGCCGTGAAGGAGCAAGTCATCACTCATTAACTAACCCGGGATAACTAACCCAGGGGTGCCATGAAGGTGCAGGTCATCTGCCCATAACTAACCCGGGATAACTAACCTGGGGGTGCCATGAAGGTGTGGGTCATCCACACATAACCCACAGCCGTTCATCCACTCATAACTAACTCGGGGGTGCCAAGAAGGTGCGAGTCATCCACCCATAAATAACCCACGGCCGTCCATCCACTCATAACTAACCCACAGCCATTCATCTACTCATAACTAACCTGGGGGTGCCATGAAGGTGCGGGTCATCCACCCATAACTAACCCATGGCCGTCCACCCACTCATAACTAACCCACAGCCGTTCATCCACTCATAGCTAACCCAGGGGTGCCATGTAGGTGAGGGTCATCCACTCATAACTAACCCGGAGGTGCCGTGAAGGAGCAAGTCATCACTCATTAACTAACCTGGGATAACTAACCCAGGGGTGCCATGAAGGTGCAGGTCATCCACTCATAACTAATCCAGGGGTGCTGTGAAAAGACCCGTTGTCAACGCGGGGTGCTGGTCTGTTTGTTGAAGCCACCCCACCTGTGGTACTTGTGTTACAGCAGCACTAGATGACTAGGACAGCCCCCCCAGCGGTCAGCGGGTTTCCTCACAGGGTGTTACTCTGTCATGCAGCTCCTTCAGCTTCTGACTCGTTTCATTCATTTTTATTGTGTGTACGTGTTAAAAGCCAAGTGCAATGATTCCATACATTAACCTAGTGAGTTCAGGTTTCAGATTAAATCATTTTAAGATTTCTTGATACATTTTATGTAAAGGGAAAATGGAAGAATCTGCGTATTTTCCAGCACATTCCTGGGTAAAGCTATCTCGAGAAAGCTGACGCTGTGTCACAGCTACACGTACTTGCTGAGCCACTCCACGAGGTTCCTTCTTGCCTCCTCGATGTAGGGCTTGTCTGCCGGGGTGAAGTCTTCTCGCTTTCGGTGCACGAACCCGTGCGTTTGCCCAGAAAATGTTTTAATTTGGTACTCAACCTTGCAGTGGTCTTTCAACCTCTGGGTCAGCAGAGACACCTGTTGGGACAGAGAGTTCATGCTGATATGAGTTAACCCTTAGTAATATCTTTCCATTCTCCAAATTGTCTATAAATGCTCATAAAAGAGATTTAACGTCGTTTTCACCACAATAAAAAAATTAAAAAGATGCAACATCAATGCTTTATATTATAAACAACTTCCACAGCTACACAGAATTCTTTACTTTGAATTTGATAACTAATACAGTTCTTACATCTGGCAGAGGAGGGCGTTCTTAGCAGTAATGATATAGCCTTCCTTATTTGAAATCATCTGCATTAATGGAGTACAGTATATTCATTATTAGCAACAGCAGTAATTTCTAAATGACAGCTTTTGAAGCACAATGTTCTGCTTTTTCCTTATCAACTTACTAGACTCAATAGGTCTGTTTTCAAGGTCACAACTGACAAAGACCCCACAAGAAAATAAAGCTACAGACAGTTCTCTCTTACAAAGAAGGTCGTGGCCACGAACGCGCCAGGCGGCCAGTGGGGGCTCACTCGGGCGGCCGGGAGCCTGGTTCTGCCCCAGGCCCCAAGCCCGCCGCGGCCCCTGCCTTCGGTGTGAGGTTAGTGTGCGCCACGGCTCTCAGCTGTTTGTGGGTAAGATCCCATTCTAAGTCCCTGATAAAACTTTCGTTTAAAATTCTAATGTTGGAAAATACTTGGAGCAACAAATGCGTGCTTGAGGACTTTTTCCCCAAATGTCACACTGTGTTATAAGTGCATAAATCAGGAGGCTCGAGATGCCAACTTACTTCGTCAAGAGAAATCACCGCATCGTTTTCAGCAAAAATAAACAGCGTCGGGTTCTTCAAATTGTACACGTCCTCGGAGTCCTTAACGATGCCTGGAGAACGAAGACGGGGGAGAGCAGGTGATTTGCACACACGTCACAGAAATGGCACGAATTTGGCTGCATTTTTCAAAGTAAAATGTGTGCTTCTGGTTTTTTGTTTATATTTACTCACTCATTCACTCAACTGTTTATTAGCAATTCTAGAGATGTGACCTTTAGATTCAGTCTAAAAAGGAAACTTGTTTGGTCAGATCATCCCGCTGTATGCTTTATTTACTCGGAATTCAGCTTTCAGTAATGGAGTAGAACTTAGATCGCTTGACTGTAAAGACAGAAGAGCCTGGAAAACGCTCCTTCCGTGATGCGCCTGGAAAAAGGGGTGATAATCTCAAATCAAGGAGCCCGGGTGGCGCAGTGGTTAAGCGCTTGGCTGCTAATGGAAAGACCAGTGGTTTGAACCCACCAGCCGCTCCGAGGGGGAGCAATGTGTCATGCCACCTGCTTCCATAAAGATTACAGCCTAGGAAACCCTACAGGGCAGTTCTACTCTGTCCTGTAGGTACGCTATCAGTCAGAATCGACTCCACGGTAACAGATTTGGTTTATTTATTTTGGTAATCTCAAACCAGAACAGCCTGGCCTCTGCTGTTCTTCTAGAAGTTTCTCACTGTCTGCACACGCCCCACAGGCCCTGACTTACTGGGCTGATGGTTCCGTTTGAAACAAGTTTGTGCTCCCACGAGATCACAGTATGAAACAGCCGGCACAACACCTGGTCCTCCCAGGCCACCCAGGAAAACTAGCGTGCATCCTTCGTCCAGAATTTTAGAGACCATTTAGCCAAATTTTAGCAAAACAAGCTCTGCCTGACCAGACAGCTGGACAGACTTCCAGAGCGCCTGTGTCTGCGGGAAACTGGAGGGTCCTGCAGTGAGCCCGCGGGAAGGGAAAGTCGGGGACAGAGCGCAAGCTGACTGCTTCCCTGCTGCTGGGCACAGGCACACAGCAGCTGGCCCCCCGCACGTCCCCGTCGTCCTCCACTCGGCAAAGTCCCGTCCTGCGCTGCGGCTGGACAGCCGATGTCCCCAGACCCGCTCTGCAGCTGTCCGTGCGCGGAGCGGCCAGGCGGGGGCGCCGGTGAGCCACCACGCAGGGCTGTGCCCGCTGCGAGGGGCTGAGGGGTGACTGCCTGCTGCCCACTGGTTGTCGAGCCGATTTCCTTTTCTTTAGACTTTATTTTTAGAACAGTGTTAGGTTTACAGAAAGGTGTGCAGGAAGCACAGAGCGTTCCCTGTACCTCTTCCCCCTGCACACTTCCGCTATGACTAAGTCTTGCATTAGTGTGACACAGTGTAACTCAAGTTCCCACTGAGGTTCCCACTCTGTGCTGCAGTCCTGCTGGGTTTGACAAATGCATGCCATCCTGTGTCCACGTCCACCATCAGGCAGAACCATCTCACTGCCCTAAAAACGCCCTGCGCTCCACCTGGTCATCCTCCCCTCTGCCCTGGACACCCCTGGCCTTTCCACTGTCTCTGTTTGAACTGGAGCCCTGGTGGCGCAGTGGTTAAGAGCTCGGCTGCTAACCAAAAGGTCGGCAATTTGACTCCACCAGCTGCTCCTTGGGAACCCTACAGGGCAGTTCTACTCTGTCCTACAGGGTCGCTATGAGTCGGAATCGACTCGCTGGTAATGGGTTTTTTTTTCATAGTTTGAGTTTATTTCCGGTTCTGTAAGTAAATCTGTGAGTTTCTGTGTTTTGTAGCAGCAAGTACTTATTATCGTGGTCGAGAGGCTCCTATTTATCTTTCTGCGTTATGCAAATTCAACTGGATTCCTTTTTATCTCCTTTATATACAGATTTTCATTGTAAATATATATAACACATTTGCCAATTCCACATTTTTCAGGTGTGCAGTTCAGTGATATCAGTTACATGAATCATGTTGTACAACCTCCCCCGATAATCCTGCCCGATTTGCCATCACCATAAACACACTGAAGGGCTTTCTTTCTCCTTAACGCGAAAAGTAAGTGAAAATACCCCAGTAAGCAACCATCAAGCCAAGGAAAACCACTGGTACAGCCTTCTGATGTGTGCACAGATGTCCTTGTGTGCCTTTGTTAACATCTCAGGCGGAACGTGGCCATCCATCAGGTACTTGGTACGCAGTTTCCATATAAAAGTACAATGTTCTTACTTCGCTGCTCTGCTCCCTAACACTTTTTGTTTGTTTTGACTGAATTGTGTATGTTGCTGTTTATATTCTGGAGCGGATTTTTCTTTCCCTTCTGTTTTGTGTGTGCGTGCATGTGTGGTTGAGAACAACTCACCTCTTGGAAAAACACGTTCATACATGTTGCTTATAAGGATATTGACTGATATTAATCAGTACAGAACAAAATGCTAGTTAAATCCGTCCCCTTCATCCCAAGAGAAGAAATTGAGACCTCGGGTTTGTGACCCCCCCAGGTCACACTGTTGGACGCCCCAGTCCCCATGCAGCCGGTGGCCTCTGGCAACTGCCCCCCAACCCCTCTGTTCTCACATTTCACAGCACACGTCCTGGCACAGGGTGTCTCTGCACTCCTGGGGCTCTGAGCTCCAGGAAGAGAGGCTGGCAGTCACTGCCACTACATCATTCCGTGTTCTCACCAAGGGGGACTTACCATAGATGGACACCCCAGCCCTGAACTCCGAGCGCGTCGCCATCAAGTGGTGGACGGCCACACCGCCCCAGCAGAACCCCACGATGCCGAACTTCTGGGCGCCACACTGCAGCTTCAGGTACTTGAGGGCTGCATCCACCTCTCTGGGCAAGACAAGAGTCACCGACAAGTCAAGGGTTAGGTTGTGTCCCGGCTACCTAGCGCTGCCTAGCAGAGATGCCACAGTGGGCGGCTTTAAAGGACAGAAACTGACTGTCTCTCAGTTCTGGAGGCTAACAGTCTCGATCAGCACCTCGGCCGAGTGGATTCCTGCCCTGTCGGCAGCCCTGGCGCCCCGTGCTGGTGGATGAGCCTCACGTGACACCGTCTGCCCGTTTGTTCTGCCTCTGTGTCTGATTTTCTCTCTTTATAACTCAGATGTGATGAGGTTTCAGACCCACCTACACTGACCTGACCCTGTTAACGTAACAAAATACCCTATTTCCAAACGGTCACCTCCACAGGGTTAGGATTCCAGCACACACTTAGGGGACACAATTTGATCCCTGACGCGTCGCGAGTGCCCACAGAGAACACCGCAGTCGGGCACCGCGGGGATGAGAGGCCGCACCAGCAAGCGACACCTGGAGTTTTGAGAGACGGTTCTTTTCAGAGCCCTAGCCTCATGACACCCGCCGAGGGACGCGCAGCCCCGCAGGTCTCCCTGCCCCACCAGTCTGTCCTGCAGGGGGTACATCCCAAAACATAAACCGGACCCTCTCACGTCCCAGCCAACAGCTAAGGCCAGCCACAGACTTAGCAGCCCCAAGGGCCGCCCCCGCCCCAGGTGCCCATCTTCCCCACCCCTTCCTCTAACACCCCCAAGCTCTGCATCCCTGGCCCCATGCCCAAGAGCAGAGCTGTACTGGAAGGGCACCGGGGCTATTTAAGCCAAGAGGGGACCAAGAACTGTGGCCTCATCTTGCAAATGGGCAATGGCTCCCCAAGTTCACTTCCTGGTGGGCTGTTGGAACTCCAGCGCACTTTCAGGAAGGAACAGTGGACCAGAGGGCAGCCCAGAAAGCTGTTTGCTCTCGTGGGAAGAAAGGCTGCATGTCCGCGGTTCAAAGGACGAGGAAAGTGGCGTGTGCTGCCACAGTGGCTCCTTGTTCTCTGCTCCTAACAACGCGTATCGGAGCGCGTCTAAACGTGGCTAGCGTGCCTCTCAGCGCAAGAAGAGCTGTCCACAATGCTGGGACAGTAATTAAGTACTTCTGCAAAATAAGATGCAATCAGCATCATTTTTGGTCTTTTAATTTTTCTCAAATGCTTTGATCTTAGGAATAGCTGCCTTAATTGGAGGGGAGAAGGAGGGGAGAGGAAGCAGAAGGCATTTCTGTAAAAATTCTTTAACTGACCTTTGTGAATATTTTGTTTGTTTTGCAGCTCCGAGTCTGTTTCCCACTTTGCTGGGAGCACCAGGACCTGGCTATGGATGGACCCCCACGCTGACCTCCTGTGGGAGGAGGTCCCAGAGAGCTGAGCAGGGCTGTGGGACAGCAGGGCCCAGGGCCCACCAGCCCAGCAGACCCAGGCCGGGGGGTCCCGACAGTGTGGTCTAGGAGAAAGGAGCCGAGGGTCCAGGGCCAAGTGGCCGAGGGATGGCCCGGGCTTGGGTTCAGTGGATCAGACCCGAGGCCGAGGGCCATACGTCCTGGGCTCCTGTGTCCTGGGGAGAGGACCTAGGCAAAGGGGCAGGAAGGCGCCAGGAGGACAAAGGGCTTGGCAAGTGGGGCTGTCTGGGGCCCCCTCCCTTCATGGCACAGGTTTCTGGGGGCCCCCTTCCTTCATGGCTCAGGTTTCTGGGGGTCCCCTTCCTTCATGGCTCTGGTTTCTGGGGGCCCCCTTCCTTCATGGCTCAGGTTTCTGGAGGCCCCCTTCCTCCTGGGCTCAGGTTTCTGGGGGCCCCCTTCCTCCATGGCTCAGGTTTCTGGGGGCCCCCTTCCTCCTGGGCTCAGGTTTCTGGGGGCCCCCTTCCTCCATGGCTCAGGTTTCTGGGGACCCCTTCCTCCTGGGCTCAGGTTTCTGGGGGCCCCCTTCCTCCATGGCTCAGGTTTCTGGGGGCCCCCTTCCTTCATGGCTCAGGTTTCTGGGGGCCCCCTTCCTCCATGGCTCAGGTTTCTGGGGCCCCCTTCATTCATGGCTCAGGTTTCTGGGGACCCCTTCCTCCTGGGCTCAGGTTTCTGGGGGCCCCCTTCCTTCATGGCTCAGGTTTCTGGGAGCCCCCTTCCTCCATGGCTCAGGTTTCTGGGGCCCCCTTCCTCCATGGCTCAGGTTTCTGGGGCCCCCTTCCTCCATGGCTCAGGTTTCTGGGGGCCCCTTCCTTCATGGCTCAGGTTTCTTGTGCAGGAGGAGCTTGACCCGGGAGACCATTCCAGCCTCGTTGCCTCCTCACTCCCTCCTCCAGACAGAAGGAGGGCGTCTCCTTGGCGGCTGACGGCTCACGGCTAATCCAGTCAAAGGCTGGAGCCTGGGGATACCTCCCCTTTTCTCCCAGGGCTCCCCGAACCAGGCAAGACCACAGTCCTTTCTGGGAGGCCTGCTCCAAAGCCCCAGTCTCGGGGGGACGGAGGGGCCAGCCTGGGCTGTGGGCAGCTAAAGCCTCAGCAGCAACCAGCTGAGCAGTCAGAGCTGGGTCTGTTCTCGATCCCTTCTCTGCCCTTCTTCTTAACTGGCTCTGCAGCCAGGAGGGGAAGGAAAGGGGTGTCATGACTGAATTGCGACCCCCTAAAGAGACATGCTGGAGCTCTAACCCCTGTGCCTGTAACGGGGCCGTTTGGAACTAGGCTCTTTCTTTGCAGACGTTCTCAGCTAAGTCAGCTGGAGCAGGCACCCTGTCCTAATCCCTTCGGAGTGGCATCTTAGAACAGGGGGAACAGACATGGAGACCAAGTCACACAGGGACACAGACGCCCTGTGATGGTGCATCTGTAACCCAGGAACGCCGGGCCCTCTCGGGGCTACAGACACTGGAAGAGACAAGGGGCGGGTCTGCCCCTAGAGCCACAGGAGACCACGTCCCCGGACTCGGCCCCAGGCTCCAGACATTGAGAAACCCAATTCCTGCCACCTGGAGGTCATCCTGTCATGGCAGCCCTGCAACCCTGCCAGGTACGGGCCCTACGGGCCCTAAAGCCCATCAAGGCATCAGTGCTGCTG
>NW_004444008.1:1216931-1219341 GCF_000243295.1 Trichechus manatus latirostris | reverse complement strand
GTGACCCCACAGGGCGTCAAGGAATCCGTGCTGCCGTGACCCCACAGGGCATCCAGGCATCAGTGCTGCCGTGACCCCACAGGGCATCAAGGAATCCGTGCTGCTGTGACCCCACAGGGCGTCAAGGAATCCGTGCTGCTGTGACCCCACAGGGCGTCAAGGAATCCGTGCTGCTGTGACCCCACAGGGCGTCAAGACATCAGTGCTGCTGTGACCCCACAGGGCATCAAGACATCAGTGCTGTTGTGACCCCACAGGGCATCGGTGCAGGCCCCTCACAGAGGGCAGGAAGGCGCTTGCTGGGAGCACCCGAGGGCCTGCGGGGTCCAGGCCTGCGTCCATACGCTGAGCCAAGTCAAAATGTCTCTCCTGGGACTTCAAGAGGACCCCACTAGCCACGGCCATCAGAAGTCCTACATTGGGGGGTCTCTGAGTGGGGATGCAGGACCCCCACTCCCCACGTCCGCCGCCCCTGAGCCCAGCCACACCCAGGAGGACTTACCTGTCGACCTTCTGGGCGTTTCTTGTCTTCAGCCACTCTGAGAAGGTGGCCCAGTCACTGGAGGGACACCACGGCTCTCGCCCAACGAAGAAGTCTGGGAGGATGGTGCTGCAAAGCATAGACAAGGACCCCCTCCAGAACGGGCCGAGGACCACAGTGAAACAAGAGGCCCCACCTGCCCCATCGGGCACCTGCAAGGCTCTGTCTGTGCTGGGGTCTCATCTGTGGAGCGGGGACACCTGGGGGCTGTTGGCAGGACCCAGGCATTTACCCGTGGCCCGCTGAGTGTGGTGTGGGCAGAACCATGCAGTCATGGCTCTGTGCCCGCTCCTGGGCTTGCCCCACCTGGGGGAGGAAATCTGGGGGGCTGAACGAGTGGCAAGTTAAGTCACCTTTTCAGTCAAGACTGAGCGTGCATGGAGTGGCAAGGGGGGTGTAACTGGCTTCCATGTAGGAAAGTGAAGCAGATGCGCCTTTTATTTCTAGAGTCGAACATAAAAACCGACTCAGAGACCCAGACCCACCCATGGCCATCGAGTCGATTCCGACTCACAGCGACCCTGTAGGACAGAGCAGAACCGCCCCATACGGTTTGCAAGGAGCGGCTGGTGGATTTGCACCGCCAACCTTTCAATTAGCAGCCGAGCTCTCAAACACTGCGCCGCTGGGGCCCCAGATAGGGAGAGGCTTTATTCGGAAAGAAAGATGACGAGGGAAGGTATCGTAGTAGGGGGAACACTCTGACCGTGAGCTCGGCACGTGTCTGAAGAGTTCAGCAAAATGGGTCTAAAGTAAACACGGCCAAGAAGAACCAGGCGGAGAAGCTTCTCCTCCGAGGGCAGCTGCTCTCCGGGAGGGAGGGGCCCTTCAGAGGGCTGCGTGCTGGCTCAGGTGAGGGGGCCAAGGTTCAGGGACCTGGGGAGGGAAGGAAGCTTGACCCAAGTCTGGGCAACAAGCACTTTGTCCTGAGTGATCACTGGGGACAGGCAGCTCGGTTAATCATTCACGAGGCGCAGAGGAGAACTCAGAGGGTCGGTGTGGCCTTGTCCTAGGTACACGAGGGGCACCGTGAGTCTCCATAAGCCACGGGACAGGGCGCTCTGTTTTCTGGAACCCCAAAACAGGGGAGTTCTGTGACCGTCCCTGTTTTTCTGGGTCACAGAGCTCAGGAAAATCCAGCGCTGTCACCAGCTCCTCTTTTGAAGACAAGGAGAACCACACGTGGCCTTCTGAGCTCCCCGTGGGCTTCTGTCCCCACCAGGGGAACCTGGGATGCACCCAGGCAGGAGCCTCCCCAAGCTGCAGCACACCGGCTGACTGGGCGAGCGCTCTGGGCAGGTCTCACCACGCCAGTGCCGGAGCCCAGTGGAGCTCAGACACCGCTGGATCATGCAGGTCTGCAGCTGGACAGTCCAGGGCCCTGCAGCCCACCGAGGCTGACATCCGACCTGGGGCCAAGGTGCTCCAGGGGCTGTGTCTGGGCCCGTCCAGAGCCCCTGGGCAGCCCAGGAGGAGTGCACCTGGGTCTGGGCCCCTTACTGGGACACAAATCCCCAAATCTACACTGCAGGTCAGGGAGCCCAGGCCACACTGGGAACAGCTCCCAGTAATCCGAATCTACACTGCAGGTCAGGGACCCCAGGGCCATGCTGGGAACAGCTCCCAGTGATCCCTGAGTCTACACTGCAGGCCAGGGACCCCAGGGCCATGCTGGGAACAGCTCCCAGTAATCCCTGAGTCTACACTGCAGGTCAGGGACCGCAGGCCACGCTGGGAACAGCTCCCAGTAATCCCTGAGTCTACACGGCAGGCCAGGGAGCCCAGGGCCATGCTGGGAACAGCTCCCAGTAATCCCTGAGTCTACACTGCAGGTCAGGGACCGCAGGCCACGCTGGGAACAGCTCCCAG
>NW_004444008.1:1211959-1216573 GCF_000243295.1 Trichechus manatus latirostris | reverse complement strand
CTGTCGTACTGTGGGGCTTGTGTGTTGCTGTGATGCAGGAAGCTATGCCGCCAGAATTCAAATACCTTCAGGGTCACTCATGGTGGACAGGTTTCAGCTGAGCTTCTAGACTAAGACCGACTAGGAAGAAGGACCCAGCAGTCTACTTCTGAAAAGAACTAGCCAGTGAAACCCTTACGAATAGCAGTGGAACACTGTCTGATATAGTGCTGGAAGCTGAGGCTTCAGCATAACAATGATTGTGAGGACGGCGCAGGACCAGGCAGTGTTTCGTTCTGTTGTACATAGGGTCGCTGTGAGTGAGAATCGATTCGACAGCACCTAACAACAACGACAGATTGCCGTGAAGAAACTGTTCATAGAATTATGGATATCAAAGACAATTCTGCTAAGGGCTTGGAAGGAAGTGAGGTAAGCTATATAGAAAGTCTCTGTCATCTTAGAGAATACATATGGTGCCAGTAAAAGAATGTTGCTAGAAATGTGGACATTGAATGTGCTTCTGATGAGGCTTTAAAAGGAAATGATGAACATGTGATTGGACCATGGAGGAAGGGTGATCCTTTTTACACAATGGCAAAGAACTTGTCTGAATTATGTTCAAATGTTTGGTGGAAGGTAGAACTTGTAAGTGATGAACCAGGATAGTTAGCTGAGATTTCTAAGCAAAATCTTAAAGGGGCTTTGTGGTTCCTCCTTGCAGCTTATAGTAAAATGCGAGAGAAAAGAGATGGACTTAAAAATGAGCTGTGCAAAATGAAAACAGAACCTAAAGATCTGGAAAATCCTGTTGTACAAAATACGGACACGTGTCCAAGAACATTTACCAAGGATGTGGCTACACAATCTTTTGCTAAAGAAATTAAGCCTCTGACTGATGGATCTAACCACCCACCACGGCAAGCCTATGACTGATGGATCTAACCACCCACCACAGCAGGACATCCGTCGGCTGAGACTGAAGAGCACAGAGAAAGAACAAAAGGCAAGAATGCTGTCTGCCTCCTGGATTCTACAGGCAGGAAACAGGCCAACGGAGCTACACCTGATGTCCTCCGAGAAAAAGAAAGGATCATCCCTGGAGCAGACTAAGATCCGCACAACTGTCAGAAGTAGCATGAGAAGCAGGGCTGCATTGGTTTCCAAGGTTGGACCACGGTCTCCTGGATCTCAAAGGGTGGGGCCGCAGCCTCCTAGGTTCCAAAGAGTCAGAGCTTGGCCAACTCAGTTCCAGAGTGTGGGGCTGCTGTTAAGGTGTGCTGGGGGTTGGGGCCACCGCCCAAAACTGATGGGGTGGGGCTGCCATGCCCAAGTGGCAGAAGAACGGGGCCTGCCAGGGCTGAGGGGGGTGGGGTCACCACTCAGATGGACTAGGAAAATGGGGCCACCCAAAGTAAAGGGAGCAGAGTTGCCATTCGAATGGGCCTGGAAGGTGGAGCTGAAGTCCAGGGCTGAGGGGTCCCCACCCAGAATCCAGAGGGCGTGGCCAACACCCAGAGCATGGAGAGCAGGGCCTTGCCCAGATGGTCTCAGAGAAGAGGAATTTTCAAGCCTTGAGAGCAAATGTCAATTGTAAATTGTTCTGCTGGGTTTTGGACTTGCTTGGTGCCTGTTAGCCCTTCTTTCCCTCCAATTTCTCCCATTTGTGATGGAAATGTCTACCTTGTGCCTGTTCCACCATTGTACTTTGGAAGCAGATGACTTGTACTCTAGGTTTTCACAGGTCACAGATGAAGAGGAATTTTGCCCCAGGATGGAATGTGCCTGAAGTCTCGCCCACATTTGATTCCAATGACTCAGAAGAGGAGATTCTGGACTTGGAGGTGATTTCAGACTTTCGGGACAGTGTGATGGGGGTGAATGTGTTCTATATGTGGCAAGGCCATCAATTTTGGAGGGCCAAAGGGTGGAATGTTATGGATTGAATTGTGTCCTCCCCTAAAAACATGTGTTGGAAGTCATACCCTCTATGCCTGTGGTTATAAACCCATTTGGGAATGAGTTGTCTTTTTATGTTAATGAGGTTGGATTAGTGTAGAGTGTCTCTTGAGTCAATCTCTTTTGAGACGCGAAAGAGATTAAACAAGTGAGCAAAGCTTTGATGGGGGAAGAAAGACGCCAAGACACATGGAGATCGCCAAGGCACCAGGAAATAGAAGCTGAAGAGACAAGGACCTTCCTCCAGAGCCAACAGAGAGAGAAAGCCTGCCCCTAGAGCCGGCACCCTGAATCTGGACTTCTAGCCTCCTGAACTGTGACAAAATAAATTTCTGTTTGTTGAAGCCACTCACTTGTGATATTTCTGTTATAGCAACACTAGATAACTAAGACATTGGGGAAGCAAAATAGACCACAGATGTTTACGTGAACTGAAGCAAAGGGCCAGGATTGATACATACGTGTATCCGTTCGCCGCAATCATGTCAGCCATGTATCTGGTGTTTGGCAGCTGCCAGCCAAATATGTCCTGGATGACAATCACGGCTCTGCCGGTGTTGACGGGAGGCTTGCTGACGTATGCCCTCATGTGCTCGATCTGGACCTCGTGCCCCAGGCCTCCATATTCCATCTTGTGGCCAATATCACATGGGCAGGGGTTGGCTTCATTAGCCATTGCAGGGATCCAAGTCGGGCTGTAGAGAGGACAACACGCGTTACATTTTAAATGGTGCAACCCTCAGGACTGCAAGTGAGCTCAAGTCAGGATTACAGGGGGAAAAATCGCTTTAACTCCACCCGCGGTATTTAACAGGAGTCCCCGGGCCTGCAAACGGTTAACAGACTGGGCTGCTAACTGGAAGGTCGAAGGTTCAAGTCAACCCAGAGGCTCCTCAGGAGAAAGACCTGGCAATCTACTTCCAAAAAACCAGTCACTGAAAACCCTATGGAGCACAGTTCCACTGTGATGCAGACGGGGGTGCCGTGAGCCGGAGTGGCCTGGACAGCAGCTGTTACGTATCTATGATATTTATTATGTAAGGAATCAAGGGTAATGGCAGGTTCTGGCAACACAGCAGATGAACACCGCAAGGATCCATTCCCATTACAAACACCAGGAACGCTAGATGGAATACAGCCAATAACAAAAGTGAGCACGGAGGGTGGGGCTCGAAGGGAAAAAGGACTAACCCAGGAAGCAGGGTTGGAGGGGAGACAGAGTCGAGGACGGAGCCAGGGGGCGCCAGGGCCCTCACACTCGGCTGCTGAGGACTGGGGGTCCCACGCCACCCTGTGTGCATGTGAGGCGGAGATTTGTAGCTGGGGCCACACACCCCCTCCAGCAATGCCAGGGCCCTCAGAGGTCCATACTTAGTGAAATAAATAAATCTAGAGAAACTCCATCCAGGACCAGGAACACGGCAACGGAGCCCATCTCGCTCAAAGCCCTCCCTGGGTTGTTGTCCCTGCACCCAGTCGGCCCCTGACTCATGGTGACCCCATGCACAAGGGAACAAAAAAGGCTGCCCGGTCCTGTGCCATCCCCAGGACCGGTTGCAGATAGGGCCGTTGTGATCCATAGGGTTTTCACGGGCTGATTTTCAGACGTAGATCGCCAGGCCTTTCTTCCTAGTCTGTCTTAGTCTGGAAGCTCCGCTGAAACCTGTGCAGCATCATAGCAACACACAAGCCTTCACTGACAGATGGGTGGTGGCCGCACAGAGGCCCACTGGCTGGGAACTGGCCCCCGTGGAAGGTGAGAATTCTCCCACTGAACCACCACTGCCCCCAAGCTCTGGGTAGAAGACAGAAAAGAAATCAGCCTGCAGTTTACACTATGCTGTGATCCAGGAATACGGAGGCTGCGAACGGACAGAACGGCTCACCCTGGGCCAGCAACACCTGGGCGCACCTGGCAGAGCAGATACAAATCTGCCACAACCCAGGCCAACAGTCCTGCCCCCCACCCCCCAGAAAGAAGCTCGAGGCAGGGAAGGACACACCAGCAAGGGACCCAGCCAGCAATCATCAGACACAACAGGCAAGAGCCTTCCAGGTGAGAGAGACAGGCAGGGCAAGGAGAACCTAAGAAAGAGTCATCCATCAGACAGATTCAGGAAAGAAGAAAACACAACGCATTAAATAACGCGGCTGAAACACACCTAAACAAATGTACACATCGAATCCACTAGGGAGACAGATTCTCAAACTGGATTTTTTTTAGAAGTCAGCGTTCCCTCGGAGAAGAGGAACTGGGGACATGGAACACTGGGATGAAGTCTTGTCACCAGGTGTGAGCAGTTACCCAAATGACCCACATATGAACCCGCTGAGCGAGCTTCCACAGAGATCACGTTATATGACTACAGCGGAGAAATTATCATAAAAAACCGAAAGGTTTAGAATTACAATGAAAACACTACACAGCAGAAGTTTATAAAATACGGTGGTTCCTGGGGGAACTGCTAACCACAGGCTGGAGGTTCAAATCTACCCGGAGGTGCCTTGGAAAAAAGGCCTGGTGATGGATCTACTTCTGAAAAATCAGTCATCAGAAACCCCACGGAGTGCAGTTCTACTCGGACACAGGTGGGGTAGCCCTGAGACGGAGTCCATCTGACAGCGGCTGGCTTAATATCTACAATCACTGATTTTAGGTAAAGCGGATTACCCCCC
>NW_004444008.1:1209568-1211152 GCF_000243295.1 Trichechus manatus latirostris | reverse complement strand
CATGGACTGCCAAAAGAATGAACAAATCTGTCTTGGAAGAAGTACAGCCAGAATGCTCCTTAGAAGCAAGGATGGCGAGATTACATCTCACATACTTTGGACATGTTACCAGGAGGGATCAGTCCCTGGAGAAGGACATCATGCTTGGTAAAGTAGAGGGTCAGCAAAAAACAGGAAGACCCTCAAAGAGAGGGATTGGCACAGTGGCTGCAACCATGGGCTCAAGCATAACTACGATTGTGAGCACGGCGCAGGACCGGGCAGCGTTTTGTTCTGTTGTACATGGGGTCGCTGTGAGTCGGAACCTACTCGCTGGCACCTAACAACAAACGGATGTAGTAAAAGTGTGATACGGGGGAATAAAACACCACCACCAAGACGGTGGTTACAGGACGGGAGGGTGGGGGAAAGGATGGAGCTTCCTGGATATATTTGTTACATTTTATTTCCTTTACATTTTTTATTTGAAATACATAAGACAAAACGTTAACCTCTTTTAAATCCAGGTGATGCGAATATGGGTAGCTGTCATATTATTTCCTGTACTTTCCTCAACATTCTAAATATTCTATAATTAGAGTTAAAATAATTAAATTTTAAGGTGAGACAAATTAATAGCTAGTTACTTGATGGGAGATAATTTTAGTGTTTTTCAAGGCTTTTCATATACCACGTTTTAAAAAGCCAGTTGCTGTCGCGTGGAGTATGGCGACCCCGTGTGTGTCAGAATACAGCTGCACTCCATAGGGTTGGCAATGGCTGATTTTTCGGAAGCAGACTGCCAGGCCTTTCTTCTGAGGCACCTCTGGGTGGACTCGAGCCTCCACCCTTCGGGTGAGCAGCCCAGCGCGTTCACCCTTTGCACCGCCGGGGACTCCTCTAAGCGCCATTAGGTCACTATGGAGAGACACACAGCAACCCAGGACCAGCAGCAGGGAATTGATGCCCGCTGCACCACCCACTGAGAACCAGCGCTGGGCGGATGTCTCACCTGGCTGGCCCACGAGGACCTGGGGCCACAGGAAGCCCCGGCCATTGCGGGGCGGCCACTCTCCAAAAGGCATGTTTACAGGGGGAGGGTCACAGAGGCGCCCTACAAGGTCATCCACCTGCCGGAAGGGGTGTGGCCAGGAGAGTCGGGTGAGTGTGCCCAGACCCTTACGTGGGCAGAACGGCTGCTGGGCCAAGTCCACTGCGTGTGGGCGGGACAGCACCTCTTCCGACCACCCCGTGCGGCCCTGCAGAGCGCCCTCTGCTGGCAACAGTGAGTACATTTTCTGCCCATACCCTTCAGGACTTTGGGAGTTGTTTTATCAAAATGACACATTTGTTCAATGGCAATTTTTTACAAAAGAGAAAACCCATGAATCTCATGCAGACAGGAAAATGAACATGTGGTAAGGATTTTGTTTTTCTCACACAACAGATGGGAACCAGACAGATGTTATCACTGGTTCGATGGAAAAGTCCGAGCACACGTTTCTATGGAGTAAAGGGCCAACAAGCAACATCGTGATAAACAGAGAAAAGACTGAGGTTGTAAAGGATTTCATTTTACTTGGATCCATAATCAACACCCATGGA
>NW_004444008.1:1206615-1208056 GCF_000243295.1 Trichechus manatus latirostris | reverse complement strand
TGTTGCCCAAACTTGGGTCAAGCTTCCCTCCCTCCCCAGGTCCCTGAACCTTGGCCCCCTCACCTGAGCCAGCACGCAGCCCTCTGAAGGGCCCCTCCCTCATGAAGAACAGCTTGGCCTTAGGGTAGAACATTTACCAGTTCTATCCCTGTTCCTGGTGGCTCAGTGGTTAAGAGCTCAGCTGCTAACCAAAAGGTTAGCAGTTCGAATCCATCAGCCACTCCCTGGAAACTCTGGGGGGCAGTTCTCCTCTGTCCGATAAGGTTGCTGTGAGTCAGAATCGACTCGATGGCGATGGTTGGGTTGGGCTGGTTTCTCCTTGTTCTAACCACTGGCTGCTGTCCAGTCAACTCTGACGCACGTCATCCCCATGTGTGCAGAGATCTGGACTCCACAGGGTTCTCAATGGCTGGTTTTTCAGATGGAGATCACCAGGCCTTTCTTCTGAGGTGCCTCTGGATGGACTCGAACCTCCAACCTTTCAGTTAGCAGCCGAGCATGTTAACCATTTGCACTCCTCTAAAAGGAGCCCTGGTGGCGCAGTGGTTAAGAGCTCAGGCTGTTAACCAAAAGGTTGGCAGTTCAAATCCACCAGCCGCCCCTTGGAAACCCTATAGGGCAATTCTGCTCTGTCACATAGGGTTGCTATGGGTGGGAATTGACTCAACAGCAACAGGGTTTGTTTGGTTTTTTCTATATAAGGAGCCCTGGTGGCATAATGGTTAAAGCACTTGGCTGCTAACCTAAAGGTTGGTGGTTCGAACCCACCAGTGTTTCCGCGGGAGGAAGATGTGGCAGTCTTGCTTCCGTAAAGATTACAGCCTAGGAAACCCTAGGAGGCAGTTTCCCTCTGTCCTACAGGGTCACTGTGGAGCCCTGGTGGCGCAGTGGTTAAAAGTGCTCGGCTGCTAACGGAAAGGTCAGCAGTTCAAACTCACCAGCAGCTCTGCGGGAGAAAGATGTGGCAGTCTGCTTCCGTAAAGATTTACAGCCTTGGAAACCCTCTGGGGCAGTCCTACCCCGTCCTATGTGGTGGCTATGGGTCAGAATCGTCTCGATGGCAGTGGGTTTGGTTTGGTGGGTTTCACTAAGCCGGGATCGACAGGACACACCCTGCAGAGGACGGGGGGCTGGCCCAATCCTGGGCACTGCCCATCGCACAGACGTCAGCTACTCGTGACCCCCACGTGCGGGCACAGTGCCACCTCTGCCCTGCGCATGTTCACCAGCCCACCCCCAGGGGACTGTCATTGCCCAGTGCAGCCTGTACGGAACAGCATAGGGGGCTCAGCAAGAGTACAAGCCAAGATCCCTGGGGACCCCTGGGGGTGTGGGGGGCCCTGATCTGCAGGTTCCGGGCCTCCGGCTCCTCCTCTTGTCAGGCGGGCCTTCCTGGAGGTTCTCTCTTTTCCCTACAAACTCTTGCTTCTTGACTTCCTTT
>NW_004444008.1:1204520-1205546 GCF_000243295.1 Trichechus manatus latirostris | reverse complement strand
CACCCACAGACTGGGGTGCAGGGTCGACAGCATGACTTAAAAAGCTAGATGTGGGGCGCATACCCGGCCCCCAGCAGCTCCTTAAACATGCCAGCCATACACCCCTTTGGCCTTTGCTCTGGCTGGTTCCTGGGTCAGGACACCCCTTCCCATACCCCAGCGCTCCTTCCTGAATATACAAGGTAAACAACAAGATGGCACTTTCTTTTTTCTTTTGCTTTTTAAGATGGCATTTTCCATCTCAAGTAAACCTACACTGCGGTCGCCAACGCAAGCCAGCCGTGGGGGAGGCTGACCCCTTTCTCCCTCACTGCACACAGCCAGGGCTCAGCAACGCGCGGAGAGCCTAACTGCAGACGTCACCCTCCTGACCCTGCACCTTCTCTTCCTGACCCACCACAGGAAACGTTCCCAAACTACACACCGACGATGATCTTGATGCAAATAAGCCCGTCTGTCTAGTTTTATCTCAGTCAAAACGACGCAATCAGAATGTCTAGCTTTGGAAAAACGTATTCAATGGCATGGAGGAAAGACAGTGTTAAAACGAATCCCTGAATCCTTGTTTATACACACTACGATTCCAACTGCGTATGGCTGGACACCAACAGAAGGCACACTTAGGGCGCCTGGCTCCGACGGACTCGCCGTGCGCTTCTGCAGGGACCAGGCAGGACTTCTGGAACAGGGGGGAGGAGACGCTTTGCAAGCCGGGCGCCTGGAGGTTACTCACCTTGCACGTGGCAGAGACCGTATTTGCTCTGATAAAAACGCACGGGCACTGCAGCCCCGCAGAGCCACCCGCGCCCCTGTGCCCCTTGGCGCGCCCCTACTTTCTCCTAAAACCTGCTTTCCCCCCGCGTGGGGGCGACAGCCAGCGTGGGCGAGGCCCAGGGCACCGCCACGGGCGAACCGAGTGGGAGGCGCCTCTTCTTGGACGGGAAGTGGACGCGTTGACCCAGAAGGCGGGGTCTGCGGCGGGGCCAGTCCGCCTCCCGGGAATGCTGGAGGGGGGGGCTCTGGAGG
>NW_004444008.1:1194488-1195832 GCF_000243295.1 Trichechus manatus latirostris | reverse complement strand
GTGAATTTGAGTTCTGCTTCACACCTTTCTCCTGCTCCATTAGGGACTCTCTGTTGTGTTCCCCGTCAGGGCGGTCATTGGTGGTAGTCGGGCACCATCTAGTTCTTCTGGTCTCAGGCTGGTGGAGTCTCTAGTTCATGTGGTCCTTTAGTCTCCTGGGCTAATATTTTCCTTGTGTCTTTAGTTTTCTTCATTCTCCTTTGCTCCAAGTGGGATGGGACCAGTTGATGCGTCTTAGATGGCCACTCGCTAGCTTTTAAGACCCCAGACATCAGGCATTTACTTTTAACTGGAGATCTTGGTGGGAAGGCTTGATCACGGCGCAAACTTGGCAGAGGCCTCTAATAGATAGGGTCTGAGGTCAGCAGTGGCAGTGGATAGAATCTCAGTTCCATCTCTGCCTTGTCTTAGTGAGTGAGCAGAAATTCAGGGTTTATATGTGAATTTGTCATCTTGGCTCCACAGGACAAGGGCCAGAGTGATGTCAAAGAGTAGTATGTTATGTCTCTTCTCCAGGGTTGGAGAGTAGCCGAGTGATGCATCTTCTCGTCAAGGTTAGAGATTAGGGAGGTTGTTTAGATTTGTGTTGTTTTCTTGTGTCACAGCCTGCCGGGTCCAAGGGAACTTAAAGGTTGTTTGTGTCCCTTACATACTTCACGTGCTTCTGTGTTTCTAGGTCTAAGTTCAGGAATTTCCTAAATAACTTTCTTCTGACTTACAGGCTTCTAATGACTTGCAGTTACTGTTAGAGAGTCTCACAGAGGTCAAGGTTCATATTATGAGTACTTAGACATGTGTGTTTTGAAAGCATAATAGTAGCTTATGCCCTGTGGGATTTGAGATCATTACATAGACACATTGCACAGCCAGGAGAAGAGCGTCAGGACCTGCTCCTCTGAGGGAACCTTGGCACAAGATGGGACGGAGCACTGGAGTGTTCCGCAGGTCTCAGAACCACACCTGACAGGTGCACATTCCAGCCCTCTGCACCGAGCATGGAGGGTGCCGACTCAGTAGCTGGGAAAAACCAGGTCTTGTGTGCAGGGCAGGCACTGCTGGCAGGAGGTCAGAAGACTGGGGAGACAAGAAAGAAGCTGGCTTCTAGAAAATTCTTGGGCCACTTTGTCATCCCACACAGGAAACCTACCAGCTTATTTTTTCTCTCTTTATTATCAAAATTGGCAAATGCATAGAAATGTGGGAAAGGAGCATAACAGTCCCCCAGGCGCCCGGGACCTACATGTGATCACGGTGCTATTTTCCCAAATTTGCTTTGTCGTTTTTTTTTTTTGTGGAAGTGTGTGGAGTACATTACAGACATCATGGCGATTCACCCCTAAATAA
>NW_004444008.1:1182243-1193968 GCF_000243295.1 Trichechus manatus latirostris | reverse complement strand
TGTCTCTCTCTGTGTCTCTGTCTCTCTTGCTCTCTGTGTCTGTCTCTGTCTCCATCTCTCTGTCTGTCTCTCACTCTCTGTCTCTCTCTGTGTCTGTCTCTTGCTCTCTGTCTCTCTCTGTGTCTGTATTTCTCTGTCTCTGTGTCTCTGTCTCTCTTGCTCTCTGTGTCTCTGTCTCTCTGTCTCTCTCTTAGTCTCTGTCTCTGTGTGTCTTTGTCTCTATGTGTCACTCTCTTTCTGTGTCTCTGTCTCTCTGTCTCTGTCTCTCTCTGTGTGTCTGTCTCTCTCTCTGTGTCTGTGTCTCTCTGTGTCTGTGTGTGTGTTTCTCTCTGTCTCTGGCTCTGTCTCTCTCCGTGTCTCTGTCTCTCTCTCTCTCTGTGTCTGTGTGTCTCTCTTTCTATGTCTGTGTGTCTCTCTGTGTCTGTGTCTCTCGCTCTATGTCTCTCTCTGTGTTTCTGTCTCTCTCTCCCTCTGAGATCACTCGCTCTGGGGAAAGCTGACTGTCATGTCCTGAGCAGTCCTATGGAGAGGCCCAGGCAGCCCCTGACCTACAACACTTGTGAGCTGAGGCTCTCTCCTGCAGCCATGCGCCTGGCCATCTGGGCTGCGAAGCCTCCACTCCAGGCAAGATTCAGTGACACAGTCCCAGCCAACATGCTGCTGTGACCTCCTGAGAGACCCCCCCACCAGAACCACCAGCTAACCCACCCCAGACACCTGACTCTCAGACACCGTGTGAAACCCTAAAGGTTGTATTTTGGGTCAGAAGCTCACATTCACGCCAGCTTTTGTGTAGTTTATCCTTTAAAGTGATGAAAAGCAAAGATGTCGCTTTGAAGACTAAGATGCGTCTGACCCAAGCCATGGTGTTTTCAATTGCCTCATATGCATGTGAAAGCTGGACAATGAATGAGGAAGACAGAAGAAGAATCGATGCCTTTGAATTGTGGTGTTGGTGAGGAATATTGACCACACCATGGACTGCCAGAAGAACGAACACGTCTGTCTTGGAAGAAGTACAGCCAGAGGGCTCCTGAGAAGCAAGAATGGCGAGACTTCGTCTCACATGCTTTGGACATGTTGTTAGGCGGGACCAGTCCCTGGAGAAGGACATCAAGGTTGGGAAAGCGGTGGTGGTGGTTGTTAGGTGCCGTCGAGTCGTTTCTGACTCTCAGCGACCCCATGTACAACAGAACAGAAGACCGCCCGGTCCTGCACCATCCTCACAATTGCTGCTGTTTGAGCCCGTTGTTGCGGCCACTGCGTCAGTCTATCTCGTTGAGGGTCTTCCTCTTTTTCACTGACCCTCTACCTTGCCAAACATGCATGGAGATTTTAAATATCCCTGTCACCACCACGAGTCTGTCGGTTTGTAGTACTGCGGGGGCTTGCATGTTGCTGTGATGCTGGAAGCTATGTCACTGGTATTTCAAATACCAGCCAGGTCACCCATGGTGACAGGTTTCAGTGGAACTTCCAGACTGAGACAGACTAGGAAGAAGGACCTGGCGATCTACTTCTGAAAAAATTAGCCAGTGAAAACCTTATGAATAGCAGCAGAACATTTTCTGATACAGTGCCGGAAGATGAGCCCCCTCAGGTTGGAAGGCACTCAAAATACAACAGGTGAAGAGCTGCCTCCTCGAAGTAGAGTCGACCTTAATGATGTGGATGGTAAAGCAGAAGGTCAGTGAAAAAGAGGAAGACCCTCAACGAGATGGATTGACGCAGTGGCTGCAAGAATGGGCCCAAGCATAGCAAGGATTGTGAGGATGGCGCAGGACTGGGTAGTGTTTTGCTCTGTTGTACACGGAGTTGATATGAATTGGAACCAACTCGACGGCACCTAGCAACAACATCCTTACTTTAACGCCATCAGCAATCACCCACAAATGAGTCAGAGAACCCTGGCCCCCTGATTTGCGTGGAGATTTTAAACATCCTGTGACAAGAGAAGAATAAGATGGAACCCACTAGCCACCGTGAAACGCCCACTGTTCTCTGATGGGACCTCAGCTCCCCTGGGCTTGCTGTGGCCTAAGCATCTCACGATGCTGAAGAATGGGGACAGAATCCAGTTCCTGAGGACGTGAGCCAACGTGGACATGAATGGGAGCCCCAACTGGGGCGTCGTTGGGTCCCGGAGTGAAGGGAGAGGCCAAGGCCATCCGGGGCACCCGCCCACGCTCCGCAGTCAGGACCGGCGGAGGCCGCGCACCGGGGTCGCACCCCCTCTCCAACCCGCTCCGCAGTCCCGGGTAGTTACTGCGATGGCCCACACCTGCCCCAGTTTTTTCCCTCTCGCGAGTTCCTCCTGCTTTTCCTGGTCGAAGCCTTGGCACCCACCGTCCGCCCTGAGCGTGGACCTGGCTTGACAGCACGTTTGGGTGGGTCATGAAGCTTTTATCGTCATTGTTGTTGGTTTCCATCGAGTCGGCTCTGACGCATGGTGACCCCACGGGTGGCAGAGTAGAGCTGCACTCCATCGGGTTTTTAATGTCCGGTATTTCAGAAATAGATTGCCAGGCCTTTCTTCTGAGGTGCCTCTGGGTGGACTCAAACCTCCAACCTAACTGTCTGCACCACTCAGGGACCCCTCCTTCTACAGAGTCCTGGGTGTGTTCCCCATCTGCCCGCCTCACTCCCAGACCCTCCTTGTCTCTCTCCTCCCAGCAGCCTCCCTCCCCCTCGCACCCACCTCCTTTCCCTCCCGGCCTCTAGGACACAAGCTGACCTCCCTGCCTAGCCCCAAGGCCTCGGACGGCCCCTAGGGCTCTAGAGTCAAGTCCAAACCCCCGGCGTGGCAGCGAAGTCGCCCCTCCATTTACTCTTCCGGGGTGTCCCCCACCACTCCTATCCCCCTCCCTTCCCCACGGCCAAACACAACAAGCCTCGCACTGCCGGGGGCTTGAACCCTTGCTGTCTCCTCCTTCCGCAGTCTTGCCTCGCAGCGGTCAAGGCAAATATTATTTCAGCTGGGAAGCTGGGTCATCCAGTCCCCAGCAGAGCCCCTCCCACCAGCCCCTTGGGGTTCCTGTGGCAGTTCTACAGTCCATGTACAGCATCTGCAGCCAGCTGTGGCCGGAGGGGCAGTCTGTCCTCTTCTCCAGGAACGAGGAAGCCTCCCCCGCCCACACTCGCCTGGGCTTGTTCCTCTCTGTGGAGTGAGCTTGCCTCCCCTAGGCCCTCGCGGCAGTTCGCGGTATATAAACCAAAACGCCAAATCAGTTGCCTTCGAGTCAATTCTGACTCATAGTAACCCTATAAGACAGAGTAGAACTGCCTCATAGGGTTTCCCAGGCTGCAGTTTTTACCAGCGGAGCCCTGGTGGCCCCGTGGCTTACAGCCTGGCTGTTAACAAGAAGACCCACTGTTCGAATCCACCAGCGGCTCCTTGGAAACCCTACGAGGCAGTTCTACCCTGCCCTGTAGGGTCACTGTGAGCTGGTACTTGGCAGGAATGGGTTTGGTTTAATCTTTACAGAAGCAGACTGCCACATCTTTCTCGCGGAACAGCTGGTGGGGTAGCTGACCTTTCGGTTAAGAGAGGAACACTTAACTGCACCACCAGGGCTCCTTAACATACGTGTTTTCGAAATTAAAACATATATTTTAGGGGGACACAATTCAATCTATAACACCCATCCAGCCACTCTTTAGGAGAAAGACCTGGCAATCTGCTTCCGTAAAGATTAGTTAAGAAAACCCTGTGGAGCAGTTCTACTCTGCATGAGGTCACTATGAGTCGGAACGGAGTCCATGGCACCCACCACCACCACCAAACAGAAACTCAGTACCCCTTAAGCAATAACTCTGCATCCCCTCCCCCCAACCCCTGCTAGCCCCAGGTAACCACAAATACATTTTGGTCTGTATGCGTTTGCCTCTTCTGGATATTTCACACAAGTTGTTGTTGTTATTAGGTGCCTTCTACTCGGATCCGACTCACGTACAGCAGACCAAACGCTGCCCGGCCCTGCGCCGTCCTCACAATCACTGCTATCTTTGAGTCCATTGTGGCTGCCACTGTGTCCATCCATCTGGTTGAGGGTCTTCCTCTTTTTTGCTGACACTCTACCAAGCATCATGTTCTTCTCCAGGAACTGGTTCTTCCTGATAACATGTCCAAAGCATGTGAGAGCAAGTCTCACCGTCCTCACTTCTAAGGAACGTTCTGGCTGTACTTCTTCCAGGACAAATTTGTTCATTTTTCATATGTTGTCATTAAGTGCCATCAAGTCGATTCCGACTCACAGCGACCCTATAGGACAGAGTAGAACTGCCCCATAGGGTTTCCAAGGAGCAGCTGGTGGATTTGAACTGCCGTCCTTTTGGTTAGCTGCTGAGCTCTTACCCCCTGTGCCACCAGGGCTCCGTTTTTCGTATAAGTAACATCATATAATCTTTGTCCTTTTGAGTCTGACTTACTTCACTCAGCATAATGCTTTCCGGATTCTTCCATGTTGTAGCATGCATCCGAACGTCACTTCTCTTTATGGCTGAATAATTTCCCCTGCACCTCAGTGAGAGAAAGATGTGGTGTTCTGTGTCCACAGAGATTTACAGCCTTGGAAACCTCATAGGGTCTGTGAGTCAGAACCCACTTTCTTTTACACAGGTGTGACACACTGTGTTTATCCCCTGTTCATGGACACTTGGGTTGTTTCCACGTTTTGGCTCGTGCGAATAATGCTGCAGCAAACAGTGGTATACAAGTTTCTGTGTGGACCTATGTCTTCAGTTCTGTTGGGTACATATTTAGGAGAGGAATTGCTGGGTCATGTGGTTCTACTCTGTCCTGCAGGGTCGCTACGAGTCTGAAATTGAAATGACTCCATGGCAACGAGTTTGGGTTGGGTGGTAACTCTGGATTTAACATTTTGAGGAACTGTCAAAGGCAGTGTACATATTTTGGGAAGAGGGAAGTGGGGCCGGTTCAAAAGACGATTGATACCCAAAGTCATCTGTAGCTTCATGCATTTTCCATCAAAATTCCCCCCTGCCCTGCCCGGTGGCTCTGTTCTGCCTCCTCCAAGCTCTGCCGCCGGGCGCATCCGCAGCTGCCCGGGGAAGCTCCGAAATCCACAAACGGCCCCCAGCCCAGCCAGGGCGGCACCTGGGTCTGTCTCCCCGGGGTCGCCGCGGACCTCGGGCTGCGGGAGCAAGGAGAGCCGCGGGTACGGCTGCGGCTGAGGGGCGTCAGGGACCCGCACTTGGGCGGCGGACTAAGCCGGGCCGAGGCCGCGGGGTCTGCGCTGACTCCTGCGACTAGGACGCACCTCGGAACCCACGGGGCACCCGGGCAGGAGATGTGAAAATGGAGAGGTTGCGCCAGCGAGAAAACGACCCAGGAAGGTTAGAGAATTAGGGAGAGGAGAGGGGAGGCGGGCCTGTGCAGCGGCGGGATCCGGGGACCCCGGCCCCGGTGCCGGGCATCAGCACGCCGGCGGGGTGGACGCGGTGGTCACAGACAAGTTGCCCCCATGGGCTAGCAGCAACCATCACCCCACCATGGAAATGGCGCCCCAAGGTGCCCACGGGTCCTGGGTTTGGAGCCCCCCGGAGAAGCCAGCGAAGGAGGACCAGAGGGAGGGAAACTGGGGCGTCCTCCCTGGGAGCTGGAGGTGGAGGCACAGCCCTGCCCAGTCTGCAGGTGACTCTGGGTGGCCCCTGTCACAGGCCGCCCCTCTGCTCCCTGCCCCTAGAGGGCCAGTGCTGAGGGAAGGGGTGAGCCCTGGGAGAGCGCCTATTACCGTTTGGTTCTAATTGCCAAGATACGCGCTTACTCCCCATACACACAGATACATATGGACAGAAAGAGATCAACCCTGGGTGATGCAGGTAAGTACCTGGTCACTAACAGAAAGAGTGTCAGTTTGAGTCCACCCCATGCGCCAGGAAAGAAAGGCCTGGTGATTGATGGTCTACTTCCCAAAAATCAGCCATTGAAAACTGTATGGAGAGCAGTTCTACTCTGACACACACGGGGGTGCCGTGCCTGGGAAACTGGTTTCTACATATACACCGTGGCTGACATACTACTGGCCTTCCAAAGATGCCCCCTCCTAACCCCAGAGCCTGTGAATAATGTTACCTTACATGGCAAAGGGGACTTCTGAAGTGATTAAATAGAAGATCTTGAGCTGGGACAGGGAGCTTATCATGGATGACCCTGGATTATACAGGTGGGCCCAGTGTAATCACAAGCGTCCTACGAAGGACAGAGGAGACTGGGGGATTGTGAGAGGCGACGTGAGGACAGAAGCCGAGGTGGAGAGATGTGCCTGCTAGTCTGAAGACGGAGGAAGGGAGCCATGGGCCAAGGAACACGGCTGCCTCTGGAAGCCGGAACAGGCCAGGTTCTCCCCTGGAGCCTCCAGAAGGAACACAGCCCTGCGGATCCTTGATTTTAGCCCGCGCGGCCTGTGGCGGGCTCCTGACCTCCAGAACTGTAAGACAGTAAACACATGCGCCGTTTGAAGCCACTGAATCTGTGGCAGTCTCTTGTAGCAGCAAGAGGAAACTCATATACACATAAAAAATAAAAACATAAAGAGATTAAGTCACCTGTAATCCACCTCCCAGAATGAACTCGGTTTTTTTTTTTAATTGTACTTTGGATGAAGGTTTACAGAATAGTTTCTCATTAAACAGTTAGTACACATATTGTTTTATGACATTGGTTAACAACCTGAACTCCGGATTTTTAATAGATGTAACCTGGCGGTTGGCTAATAACTGGAACTTGTGAAGGGTGAGATGCTGTGTAGCTAGTGCTGGGGTGTTCAGATGAAGACATGCTGGTGGTTCTACTGGTTCACCTAGCACCCAGATCTGGGCTTCTGAATACTATTCTCCACTGCAAGGAACCAGGGCCCTGGGGAGAAATGGCTAATTCCTGGGCAGGGCAGGAACAGGAGGAGCCTGAACATGCGCCCCTGCCAGACGGCAAGGCAGGGCTTGAGGAAGGAGGCCTCGTGTCAAAGGGACAAGCAAGCAGGTCTGAGGGGCTCCCGTTGGCCAAGTCGGGGATAATTTGAGCAACAAGACAAATAATGGTAGTATTGAATGACAGCTGTGCCTACTTTATTCTACTGTAATCATAGACTGAAGTGAGAATCCATGTGTGCATCCTGATATAATCATATAAAGGGGAGAAGGGAAAGCCCCTCCTTACGGCAGGAGAGCAAGTAATACACTGAGGAGGAAAAACGGAATTATGATCACCATTCAGAGCCACGCCAGCGATCCCGTGCCGGGGAGAATCATCAACGGTGGCTACACTGGTGGGTGAGAGTTTGATGAGAAGCCGGCTTTTTAGGCGGTGGCGAACTGTCTCTCCACAGGATACTCACCAACTACCAAGGGTTGCCGTTTTACGTCAGAGAACCGCAATCAGTGATGAGCATTGGCATCACCAGGAATGGGACAACGCGACAAAGCACGCAGCGCAGAAGAGGTGGCGCGGCAGGGACCCACGCCTCGGCGGGGACCCACACCTCGGCGGGGACCCACACCTCGGCGGGGACCCACACCTCGGCGGGGACCCACACCTCGGGGGTGACGCGGAGGAGGCACAGCTTCCCCTCAGTGCTGTTCTTGCCAAAACGCATAGCCTGCACTTCATGTGAGAAAATACCAAACAAATCCAAACCGAGGGATTTTACAAAATTACCCGCCTGTACCCTACAAGCTGTACCCGAAGGAGCCCTGGCGCACAGTGATTAAGTGCTTGGCTGCTAACTGAAAGGTCAGTGGTTTGAACCTGCCCAGTTGCTCCACAGAAGAGGACCTGTTGATCTGCTCCCATAAAGATTACAGCCTAGGAAACCCTATGGGGCAGTTGTACTCTGTCCTATAGGGTCGCCATGAGGCTGAATCGACTCACAACACACAACAACAAAGAGACCTGACAACTAAATGCAATACAGTGACAATGTTGGATTTTACCTGAGCCCCTGTGCTTCTGGAGAACAGAGGTTAAGAACTCCCCCACCCTCTGTGTTCCAGAAAACAGCCTCCTGCACATAAGCCCCCTTCCTGTATGACCCAACGGGACTCACGGTGCCCCTCGTGTACCTAGGACAAGGCCACACCGACCCTCTGAGTTCTCCTCTGCGCCTCGTGAATGATTAACTGAGCTGCCTGTCCCCACTGATCACTCAGGACAAAGTGCTTGTTGCCCAAACTTGGGTCAAGCTTCCCTCCCTCCCCAGGTCCCTGAACCTTGGCCCCCTCACCTGAGCCAGCACGCAGCCCTCTGAAGGGCCCCTCCCTCCCGGAGAGCAGGCCTCGTGTAAAACCTTCTCTGATCTTCTATCCAATCACAGCACCTCTCAGCCCACTCCCCACACCTGGTTCTTTCTAGCGGTGTTTATGTTTAGACCCTTTTTGCCTACTTCTTGAGAGGCTTGCAGAGCTCATGGGGAGGTTCTTCCTATTTCAGACCCCTCCGCTTACGGCAATAGCCCCTTCCCCCTGAAAGTCCTCTCTCTTCTGAATAAAGCCTCTCCAGTTCAGGCTGCTAATCAAAAGGTTGGCAGTTGGAATCCACCAGCCCCTCCTTAGAAACCCTATGGGGCAGTTCTACTCTGTCCTACAGGGTCACTATGAGTCAGAATCAACTCGACTGCAACGGTTTCTGTTTAACAGGGTCAGCCTAAGCCCAGACCTGGTTATCTGACTCTGGACCAGGATGTTTGTCATGAAGGACATTAGTGCACAGCAGGCAGTGTCCATACCGTCCGCAGATGAGACAGCAGTGTGTGCTGATGGGAATTTCCTGGCCTGGGTAAATGGTCTGTGCTTGAGAAGAGAATGTCCTTGGTTTGCGGGGAACATACACTGAAGTGTTTCCGGAAAAGGGGGCATCTTTTAGGCCACTAGTCTCAAACGGTTTGGAAAAATGCATGTATGCAAATGATGCATGCACGGGTAGAGAAAAAGACAATGACAAAGCAAATTCGGTAAAATATTAACATTTGGGGAATCTGGGAATTTGTACTATTTTTGCAACTTTTCTGTAAGTCTGGAATTATGTTAAAATAAACATTGTAAAAGAAATGGAAGGGAAGAAGACCTCTGGAGGAAAGGCACTTCTTATGAGCCACCAGGGCGCGTCCTAACTCAGGCAGGCTCCGAACGAGGGGTGGGGGAAGGGGTGCTACACTGCAGGTGGCAGAGGAGAAGGCTGGGGGCGGGGAAGGAAGCTAGGGCTTGCGGAGGTGGGCCGGTACCGACCGGCACAGAGAGTGGGTTCGGTTCAGTGCACCAGAATCCAAGGGGTTCGATGGGAGGGGAGGCGGAGGAAACGGGGCTCAGACTCGCCGCTGGGCCGTCTGGCTGCCTGGTCGCAGCCGGTGGCAGTGGGCTCAGAGAACCGTGCCCAGCGACAACCCCTTCTTCCTGTTACACACGGGAATGATGGGGACACGCGTCCGTGGCAGAATCTCTGGGGCGCAGTGAGGAGTGGAAAGGCCCAGGTCGTCTGAGCCCAGTCACGTGGAGCTCAAAGGCAGCGGAGGACTGGACCGAGATGGAGCGAGTCCTGGCTGGGAAGGCAGGAGGGAACTCCCAGGGGTCCTGAAAACGTGCCATATCCCCGTCTCAGTGTTGGGTACGATTTATCCAGATGTGCACTGAAGCTCTGCCCACGCTTTACTGTAAGCGTTAATCCTCGCTTTAAAAAGGTTGGATGGCCCCACCCCTCCCTGGGCCCTGCGCACGGAGATCGGGTCCTCCTGAACTAGGCATTCACACAGATTCAATGGCGAGGTGATTTACATTGTTGTTTCGTTGCTAAGCAGCACAGTCCGAGCCGCGCACCTTGGCAACGCTGGCCAGCGTGGGGGATGGTCGGAGGGGTCGATAGGAACACCTCCTCCCCAGCCCCCTTCGGCTCTCTGGCTCTTAGCGGCTCAGACAGCGCGGGAGGCCGGGCCCCTTCCTGCCGGGGGCTGGCTGCGGTCCTGCCTGCTGCCGCGGTTGTCATGGCAACTGCCTCCGCAGTCCCAGCGGCGAGCGAGCGGCAGTGCGGGTGTCCGCGACGATTGGCGGGCTGGCCTGCCATGGAGTGATGTGGCCTGATGAGAAGCTGACGAGTCGCCGCAGGATGCTCGATGGGCAAGCGCCTGCGTGCAGACGGGCTGGGGGTGGGCGACTGGAGGCCGGGGACCGCCTCGGAGAATGGCGGCGGCTCTCAGGGGCCGGTGGGCAGGGCAGCTGCTCAAAGACCTAAGGACCAGTTAAAACGAAAACGCACACCCAGAGGTCAGACAGGTCAAGAGAGCCGTCACCACGATCTTATTAACAAGGAAGGGGGCTTTGACCGTGGGGTGACAAAGTTAATTTCACCGAGCCCCAGGAGGCTTACAGAAACCTCCCCACCCTTTTGTTCCTGGGAGCAGCTTACTGCAAACACTGCCCAAGATGGACTTAATGTTCTCCTTTGTTTAATTCACTTTAGAATTAGATTAATTAATTCACTTTAGAATGGGCTTTTCATTTCTTATTCCCTAACTTCCTCTCTCACTCAGCCTAACCCTTCTCTGGAGCCTGGTGGCCCAGTGGTTAAGCATTCGGCTGCTATCCAAAAGAGGCAATTCGAATCCACCAGCCACTCCTTGGAAACCCTGTGGGGGAGTTCTACTCTCTCCCTTCCCCAGGGAAAAGAAAACATTCCAAACTAAATGGCCCTAAGTGCACCCTTAGTAAATCACTCACCCTACCTAGTGATCGGCTCCCATAACTTTCTTTTAAAAACCTCACAGTCCCCTGTCCCAGGCGAGCAGGAAGTGGTCGCTCCCTGCCCATACTGATGCTCCTTCTCTCCCTTCCTTCAGCCCTCTCCCCTCCCCTACAATAAACCTTTCCAATGAAGTCATCCTTGCTTCTTTTAACATTGTCTGGGGCATTTTTTCTTTGACAGGGGACAAAGGTTTGAGGGCCTCCCCAGGAGACGTGGGCCACCCCAGGAGACGTGGGCCACAGAGCCAGAAGGAAGAGAGTAATGAGACAGCTCCCCTGGGCTCAGGCTCTCAGGGAGGGAAGCAAGGGCCGCTGGCTAGGGGCAGGAGGTGGGCACTTCTGGGGCAGACATGCAGAGCTTCCGGGGGCCCAGAATGGGTCCTAGCACAGGCCCCAGAGCTACACACCGTGTGGGCCACTTAGGAAGTGGAAGTGTGGGGTGGTGGTGACCCACTTAACCAGAGCTTTCTCCTCTGTAGAGCCCCCTCATGGGAGCATGAGAGCAGAATGAGCTGATATGCACAGAGTCATTGGACAGTGCCTTGAACTCAGCAAATGCCAGACATTAGTATTTCAAATATTCTGCATAACTGTTCAAAGAGTTAAATGAAAAATATTGTTAGGATCACTGTCAAACTGAAAGGTTGGAGGTTCGAGCCCACCCAGGGGTGCCTCGGAAGAAAGGCTTGGTGATCAGTGATCCACTACTGAAAAATTAGCCCTTGAAAACCCTATGGACTATGAAAAATTATACTCCAACAGATTTGAAAACCTAGAGAAAATGAACACACTTCTAGAAACAGACTACCTACCTAAACTAACACCAGCTGAGGCAGAAAATCTGAACAGATCCATACTACAAACTGAGGCAGAAAATCTGAACAGATCCATACTACAAACTGAGGCAGGAAATCTGAACAGATCCATACTACAAACTGAGGCAGGAAATCTGAACAGATCCATACTACAAACTGAGGCA
>NW_004444008.1:1172126-1181672 GCF_000243295.1 Trichechus manatus latirostris | reverse complement strand
AAAAAAAAATCATGACCAAGTGGGATTCATAGCAGATATGCAAGGATGGCTCAACATCAGAAAATCAATCAATATAATCCACCACATAAATAAAACAAAGCAAAAGAATCACATGATCATCAACAATCGATGCAGAAAAGGCATTTGATAAAGTCCGACACCAATCAGTCCATTCCTGATTTAAAAAACTGTCACCAAAATAGGGATAGAAGGGAAATTCCTCAATATAATAAACAGCATATACACAAAATCAACATCCAACATTATACTCAGTGGAGAGAGACTGAAAGCATTCCCTCTGAGAATGGGAACCAGACAAGGATACAATTTTTTTTGTACTTGTAAAAATTGTTTTTTTTTAAATTTTTTCCCATTCCAAAATTTATACATACATTGTCATGTGACTGTAATTGCTCTCCCAATACTGTGACAGCACACTCCTCCTTTCCACCCGATTCCCCATGTCCATTCAACCAGCTCCTAACCCTCTCTGCCTTCCCACCTCACCTCCGGACAGAAGCTGCCTGTTTAGTCTCTTGTATCTACTTGAGCTAAGAGGCACACTCCTCACAAGTATCACTTTATGTCCCACAGTCCAGTCCAATCCCTGTCTGAAGAGTTGGCCTTAGAAACTGTTTTAGTTCTGGGCCAGGGGCCATGCTTTCCAGGGTCAGACAAGGATACCCTTTATCATCACTCTTATTCAACAATGTACTGGAAGTCCTAACCAGAGCAATAAGACAAGAAAGGGAAATAAAGGGCATCCAAATTGGTAAGGAAGAAGTAAAACCATCCCTATTCACAGAATATATGATCCTATATATATAAAACGCCAGAGAATCCACAAGAAAGCTACTGGAACTAACAGCACCCAGCAAAGTGGCAGGGTACAAGATCAACATACAAAAGCTAGTTGGATCCGTCTACATTAACAAAGAGAACTCTGAACAGGAAATAAGGAAAACAATACCATTTATAATAGCTCCCCCCAAAATAAAATACTTAGGAATAAACCTAATTTGGGACATAAAACACTTATACAAAGAAAACTACAAAACATTACTGCAAGAAACCGAAAGAGACCTTCATAAATGGAAAAACATACCATGCTCATGGATAGGAAGACTTAACATTATGAAAAGGTCAATACTACTCAAAGCATTCTATAGATACAATGCAATCCCGATCCAAATTCCAACAACATTTTTTAACTAGATGGAAAAACTAATCACTAACTTTATATGGAAAAGAAAGAGCCCCCCAGGAAAGTAAAACATTACTGAAAGAGAACAAAGTAGGAGTCCTCACATTACCCAATCTCAGAACCTACTGTACAGCTACGTTAGTCAAAACGGCCTGGTACTGGTACAGTGACAGACACATAGACCAATGGAATAGAATTGAGGACTCAGAAATAAATCCATCCCCATATGGACACCTGATCTTTGACAAAGGGTCGAGTCCATTAGACGGAGAAGAGATAGTCTCTTCAACAAATGGTGCTGGCAAAACTGGATATCTGTCTGCAGAAAAATGAAACACGATCCACATCTCACCCCATACACAAAACCTAACTCAAAATGGATCAAAGACCAAAATGTAAGACCTAAAACTATAAAGTTCATGAAAGAAAACATAGGGACAATGCTAGGGGTCATAATTAATGGCATAAATAGAATACCAAGGATAATTGAAAATGCACAAACTCCAGAAGATAAACCAGATAACTGGGGCCTCCTAAAAGTTAAATACTTATGCTCATCAAAAGACTTTTCCAAGAGAGTAAAAAGAGAACTTATACACTGGGGAAAAAATCTGTGGTAATGACATACATGATTAAGGTTTAATCTCTAAAATACACAGAGAATTTCAACAACTCAACAATAAGAAGACAAGCAACCCAATCATAAAATGGGCAAAGGACATGAACAGACGCTTCATGAAAGAAGACATCAGGCAGCCAACAAATAAATGAAAAAATGCTCATGATCATTAGTCATGTTGTTAGGTGCTGTCAAGTCCGTTCCAACTCAGTGACCCTATGTACAACAGAACGAAACACTGCCTAGTACTGTGCCATCCTCACAATCGTTGTCATGCTTGAGCCCATTGTTGCAGCCACTGTGTCCATCCGTCTCATTGAGGGTCTTCTTCTTTTTTTGCTGACCCTCTACTCTACCAAGCATGATATCCTTCTCCAGGCACTGATCCCTCCTGGTAACATGTCCAAATTTTGTGAGATGTAATCTCGCCATCCTTGCTCCTAAGAAGCATTCTGGCTGTACTTCTTCCAAGACAGATTTGTTCATTCTTTTGGCAGTCCATGGTATATTCAACGTTCTTTGCCAACACCACAGTTCAAAGGCTTCAATTCTTCTTCCATCTTCCTTATTCTTTGTCCAGCTTTTGCATGCATATAAGGCGATTGAAAACATCATGGCTTCGGTCAGGTGCACCTTAGTCTTCAATGTGACACCTTTACTTTTCAATACTTTAAAGAGGTCTTTTGCAGCAGATTTGCCCAATGCAATGTGTCTTTGATTTCTTGACTGCTGCTTCCATAAGTGTTGACTGTGGATCCAAGTAAGGTGAAATCCTTGACAACTTCAGTCTTTTCTCTGTTTATCATGATGTTGCTTATTGGTCCAGTTTTGAGGATTTTTGTTTTCTTTATGTTGAGGTATAATCCATACTGAAGGCTGTGATCTTTGATCTTTACCAGTAAGTGCTTCAAGTCCTCATCACTTTCAGCACTCAAGGTTGTGTCATTGCCTAATGCAGGTTGTTAATGAGTCTTCCTCCAATCCTGATGCCCTGTTCTACATGGAGTCTGCTTCTCCAATCATTTGCTCAGCATACAGACTGAATAAGTATGGTGAAAGGATCCAACCCTGATGCACACCTTTCCTGACTTTAAACCACGCAGTATCCCTTGTTCTGTTCAAACAACTGCCTCTTGATCTATGTACAGGTTCCTCATGAGCACAATTAGTGTTCTGGGTTTCCCATTCTTTGAAATGTTACCCATGATTTGTTATGATCCACACAGTCGAATGCCTTTGCATAATCAATAAAACACAGGTAAACATCTTTCTGGTATTCTCTGCTTTCAACCACGATTCATTTGACATCAGCAATGATATCCCTGGTTCCATGTCCTCTTCTGAATTTGCTTGAATTTCTGGCAGTTCTCTGAAGGTGCTTTTGAATGATCTTCAGCAAAATTTTACTTGTGTGTGATATTAATGATATTGTTTGATAATTTCCACATTCAGTTAGTTCACCTTTCTATGGATGTCTTCCAGTCATTTGACCAGATAGCTGTTTTCCAAAGTTCTTGGCATAGACAAGTGAGCACTTCCGGCACTGCATCTGTTTGTTAAAACATCTCGATTGGTATTCTGTCAATTCCCGGAGCCTTGTTTTTCACCAATGCCTTCAGCGCAGCTTGGACCTCTTCCTTCAGTACCATCAGTTCCTGATCATATGGTACCTCCTGTAATGGTCAAATGTTGACCAATTCTTTTTGGTATAGTGACTCTGTGTATTCCTTCCATCTTCTTTTCATGCTTCGCGCACCGTTTAATATTTTCCCCATAGAATCCTTCAATATCGCAACTCGAGGCTTGAATTTTTTCTTCAGTTCTTTCAGCTTGACAAATGCCGAGCATGTTCTTCCCTTTTGGTTTTCTATCTCCAGGTGCTCTGCACATGTCACTATAATAGTTTACTTCGTCTTCTGGAGCCACCCTTTGAAATCTTCTATTCAGCTCTTTTATTTAATCATTTCTTCCTTTCACTTTAGCTATATACATAATATATAATACATAATAGAACACAAAGGAAGCACAGTCATAGAAGCTTCCTAGACACATCTAAACACTTTAAGGGACTGAGTTACTAGGGTTGAGGGCTGAGGACCATGGTCTCAGGGGACATCTAAGTCAACTGGCATAACATAGTTCATAAAGAAAATGAACTATTCCAGGAATGACAAATTGAAGAGGAATTGCATCGAGTTCATTGTCAAAAAGAACATTTCAAGATCTATCCCAAAGTACACTGTCAGTGATAGGATAATATCCATATGCCTAGAAGGAAGACCAGTTAATAAGACTATTATTCAAATTTATCCACCAACCACTAAGGCCAAAGGTAGAGAAATCGAAGATTTTTACCAAATTCTGCAGTCTGAAATTGATCAAACATGCAATCAAGATGCCTTGATAATTACTGGCAATTGGAATGCAAAAGTCAGAAACAAAGGAAAAGGATTGGTGGTTAGAAAATATGACCCTGGTGATGGAAACAGTGTCAGAGATCGCATGATAGACTTTTGCAAGACCAACGACTTCTTCATTGCAAATACGTTTTTTCAACAATATAAACAGCGACTGTACATGAGAACCTCTCCAGATGGAATACATAGTAATCAAGTTGACTACATCTATGGAAGGAGACAATGGAAAAGCTCAACATCATCTGTCAGAACAAGGCCAGGGGCCGAATGTGGAACAGACGATCAATTGCTCATAAGCAAGCTGAAGTTGAAGAAAATTAGAACAAGCCCATGAGAGCCAAAGTACTACCTAGAGTATATCCCACTTGAATTTAGAGACCATCTCAAGAATAGATTTGATGCACTGAACTCTAATTACCGAAGGCCAGATGAGTTGTGGGAAGACATCAAGGACATGATACATGAAGAAAGCAAGAGGTCACCAAAAAGACAAGAAAGAAAGAAAAGACCAAAATGGATGTCAGAAGAACTCTGAAACTTGCTCTTGAACGTAGCATAGCTAAAGGAAATGGAAGAAATAAAGACGTAAAAGAGCTGAACAGAAGATCTCAAAGGGTGGCTCCAGAAGACAAAGTGAAGTATTATAATGACATGTGCAAAGCACCTGGAGATAGAAACCAAAGGGAAAGAACACACTCAGCATTTCTCAAGCTGAAAGAACGGAAGAAAAAATTCAAGCCTTGAGTTTCAATACCGACAGATTCTGTGGGGAAAATATTAAATGACACGGGAAGCATGAAAAGATGATGGAAGGAATACACAGAGTCACTTTACCAAAAATAACTGGCTGATGTTCAACCATTTCAGGAGATAGTATATGATCAAGAACCGATGGTACTGAAGGAAGAAGTCCAAGTTGCAGTGAAGGCATTGGTGAAAAAGAAGGCTCCAGGAATTGACGAAATACCAATTGAGATGTTTCAACAAATGGATGCAGTGCTGGAAGTGCTCACTTGTCTATGCCAAGGACTTTGGAAGACAGCTACCTGGCCAACTGACTGGAAGTGTTCCATGTTTGTAACTGTTCCAGAGAAAGGTGAACTAACTGAATGTGGACATTATCAAACAATATCATTAATAATATACACAAGTAAAATTTTACTGAAGAGCATTCAAAAGCAGTTACAACAGTACATCGACAGGGAACTGCTAGAAATCCAAGCTGGATTCAGAAGAGGATGTGGAACCAGGGATATCACTGCCAATGTCAGATGGATCCTGGCTGAAAGCAGAGAATACCAGAAAGATGTTTACCTGTTTTTTATTGACTATGCAAAGGCATTCAACTGTGTGGATCATAACAAATTATGGGTAACATTGGGAAGAATGGGAATTCCAGAACACTTCATTATGGACCAATAAGCAACATCATGACAAATGGAGAAAAGATTGAAGTTGTCAAGGATTTCATTTTACTTGGATCCACAATCAACACCCATGGAAGCAGCAGACAAGAAATCAAAAGATGCATTGCACTGGGCAAATCTGCTGCAAAAAGACCTCTTTAAAGTGTTGAAAAGCAACGATGTCACCTTGAAGACTAAGGTGCACCTGACCCAAGCCATGGTGTTTTCAATCGCCTCACATGCATGCGAAAGTTGGATGATGAATAAAGAAGATGGAAGAAGAATTGAAGCCTTTGAATTGTGGTGTTGGCAGAGAACTTTGAATATACCACGGACTGTCAAAAGAATGAACAAATCTGTCTTGGAAGAAGTACAACGAGAATGCTCCTTAGAAGCAAGGATGGCTAGACTATGTCTCACATACTTTGGACATGTTATCTGCAGGGATCAGTCCCTGGAGAAGGATATCATGCTTGGTAAAGCAGCAGGTCAGCAAAAAAGAGGAAGACCCTCAACGAGATGGATTGACAGAGCGGTTGCAACAATGGGCTCAAGCATAATGATTCTAAGGATGGCACAGTACTGGGCAGTGTTTTGTTCTGCTGCACGTAGGGTCACTATGTGTCAGAACCAACAAGATGGCACCTAACAACAACAACAAAAAAATAGGTATAGTATTTACTTCCCAGAATTGTTGCTGATGTTCATTGGGCATAAGAGGGAGTTTGATTTATTGTTAGTTTATTATATTTATAGTCAGTGCTAAAAAAATTATTGTCCTACACTTCCTCTCTTGCTTATTCTATTGCTACATGGAAGAGCAGCATTACTATAGTATCCTCATGCCAGAGTTAACACACGCAAGCACAGATGAGGCGGGAACCATGTGCATGCTGCATCTTTAAGAAAATGTCTCTCATAACCAGAGTAACATTTTTTTACAGATTGCAGTCCTGTACCAATTCTAACACTCATTTCCTTGGACAAAAGCATGGCAAATAAAAATGTTTCTATATAATCTTGGAGCCCTGGTGGCACAGTGGTAAAGAGCTTAGCTGCTAACCAAAAGGTTGGCAGCTCGAATCTTAGCGTCCTCCCTTAAAAAAGAAAAAAAGAGAATTCTGATCATAGTGGACATACATTGCTTTGTCTTCTCCCTTTGTGGGAAACGTTCTTCCCCACTTCAGCATAGTTCACGACGGGTGGGGCCCATCTTCTTATGGTCCTAGCTCTTGGGCACAATCACTTGGTTCAGATATGGGCACCCAGCCAGACTAATTAACTACCCTTCCTTGGGAATTTTTAACTTGGACCAGAGATCATCACCCTCAGGCTCTCTTGGGTAAAGCTGAAGATGTGAAGTTGAGAGCTGCCGGTGGTGTTGTCTCTGCCATGTGGAGGAAGCTGGTCTGACAGCATGAAGCCAACGCTCAGATAAGCAGAGAAGGGATGGAAGGAGAGGGGCTCTGGCTGTAGGAGTCCCTGAGGCCCAGCTGACCCCAGCCCTTTCCACAGTGTGCTCATAACAATCGTACATTCCCCCTTTTGCACCCCCAGTTTAGCTGGGTTTCTGTCAGTGGCAACTAAGAGAGGCCTGACTTCGTTACCTATCTCAGAGGGTGGTTGTGAGGACCAGTGCCTGGCATGCAGTGGAACTCAACAAATGTTGGTTTATTACTCTGATATTTAACCCTCAAAGGCTGAAATGAAAAAAGATAGAGGCAACTTCAGAATGGAATGTCGAAAATCAAACTGGTTAACCAAGGTTACGTTTCCTTTAAGCATCACAAGGGAAGGTACCTAAAGACAAAAGGTAGGAGCCCTCCACAGTCCCCTCCCCAACATCATATACACACATCCCTCCAATCCTAACCTGGTTCTGCTGCTCCAAAGTTCATATACCTGCCCTTAAGTGCTACTGGTAATTCCTTTCGCAAATCTCAAAGTCTCTCTCAGAATTTTTCCTCCTTATGCTATACAACATCCAAGACTGGGTCTGGTGGTCTGGAACCCGCCTGGGCTGAGAAGTGCTCTGCCACAGCCCTGACAGGTAGTGTGAGCACTTGCTGGGATTGGGTGGGGCAGGGAATGACCTCCCTCAAATCCAGTATCTTGGGAGACAGTATTGTCTAGACATATTCATCTGCTCAATTCTCAAGGTGCCTCATCAGCCCTTGAAATCAGGGGGCTTCCATTATTGTGTCAAAGACAGTTTGAATTCTTTCCTGCTTAAGTCACATGAGTAACATTAGTCTTCAACGGCTGCTCTCTTTTTTAAGGACTCCACTATTTTTATTCTAAGCTCTGACTGATGAGGACTGAAGGAGAGGGTCTCACACAGATGGGAAAGATTGCTAGCATCCTTGAATCGATTCCTGCTAACTCATCTGCATATTGTTTAAAATTTTTTCATTGACGTTGGAGAGACTTCTTTGTCTCCACTCAGGCAATCCTAATTTGATGGTCCTCCTAATTTGCATTCTCTAAAACTTTCAACATCCATTAAGAGAAAAAGCCAAGGACTGTGATGAGGAAGGGTGGAGGAGTTTCAGGGCTCAGCCTTCCTTCACCAGAAGCAATGTAGCTCTGGCCAGACAAGCTTCCTTAACTCAGTAAATCCAGTCTTGTCCCCCTATTAACCCATTTCCCTAAGAGTTGGGGTGTGCGTCTCCATCTTCGGTCTCAGAGGTTTATCGAAGCAGTCCTTCCAACCCGATGAAATCTCCCTCCGAATGTTGGTGAAGTTAGCGTTCACCTTCCTATACTTCAGTGATGTTTAAGTGCTTCCTCGAAACGTGCATCAGAGCCGACCTGCGTGATAAGATAAAAATGCACATTTCTGGACCCACTCCAGTTGTGTGGCACCGGAACCTTCGGGAAAGTGGGAGCACGGACACAGGATGTCCATTTTTACCTGGGCGTCTAACCGGTTCTTCCCGTTTGAAGCCCCGCTGAGAATTTGCTTTTCCACCCCAGATATACTGAATTAGAACCTGAAGTTTAACAAGATCCCCAGGTGATTCTTATGCATCACAATTTCTGAGAACCACTGGGCCCCTAACCAGCAGCATTAGCATCACCTGAAAACTAGTTAGAAATATAAATTCTCAGCCGGGGCTCCAAACCAAGGCCTGTTTTTACAAAAGCCTCGGGTCATTCTTAAGTCTCTGAAGGATGGGACTTGTCCTGCCATGGCCGAGCGGTTCTCTGCCCGCGGCCTTCGTCGCCACCTCCAGACTGGGCGCTCAAAGCTCAACTCCTGCTTAGGTTTCCGCCCGCTCTGCCGCGCAGACTTCGGAAAAAGCCGAGGCGGCCACGCCCCCGCCGGGGTTCACTGTCCCCGCCTCTGGTCCTCGACGCTTCTTGTCGCCCCCCGTGGCCCAGTGACGTTTCTTGTCGCCCCACGACTTTTTTGTCGGCCTTCGTTGCTCCTCGACGTTTCTTGCCACCCCACGATGTTTCCTGTAGCTCCCGTCGCCGACGACGTTCCTGGTCGCCCCGCGTCGCTCCCCGTCACCCCAAGACGCCCCACAGTTTTCGCCAACACGGCATTGCGTGCCGCGGCCGGAAGTGACGGCAAGCGTTGGCGGCGCCCCGCCCCGCCCCTTCCGGCCGGCGGCGCCCCGCCCCGCGGCCGCCCCTCCCCCTTGTCGCTGGCTCTGTCAGCCTCTCCCTCTCCGCTCCTTCCTCTTCCTCCCGCTGCTCTCGCACCTGAGCGCACGCACCTGCCAGCCCGGCGTCCTCGCCTCTCCGTGTCCCGCCTCCCTTTCCTCCCCGCCGCCGGAAGGCCCCTGCCGGCCGCGGAGCCTCGCGGCTGCGTCACCGCCGCCCCGACAAGATGGACACCTCAGAGGAAGGTAGGTCGGCGCCGGCCCGCGCCCTCCGCGGCGCTCGAGGCGG
>NW_004444008.1:1156361-1172026 GCF_000243295.1 Trichechus manatus latirostris | reverse complement strand
CCGCGAGGCCGTCCGGCCGTCCGGGGGGCGCAAGGTGTCCCCCGACCCCCGCCTTACCGCCGCGGCTGAGGGGCCCCGGCGGCGTCGGGCCCGGTGACCCCAGCCCCGTCCTCGGTCCCCGGAGATCCGGCCCTTCTGGGGAAGGGAGCCCTGTTCTCGAACGGGGCGCTGCTCGGGAGGAGGGACCGTGCTTGGGAAGGGGGGTCCTGCTTGGGTAGGGGGTCCTGCCCGGGGAGGGGGATCCTGCACCGCCCACTATTCTTGTCCATCTGGATGTCGCCTTGCCCGTCGCTGTCCAGGCCGGACCCGGCTCTGCGAAACTTCTTTGTTGACTTTGAAACTTGGCGAAAAATACCGCCAGGTGACGGCCCAGCGGAGGAGCTGGCCCCTCTTTGAAAGCCTTGCCCTCCGCTTGCCTCCCCCCAAGAACGTGTTTGCTGAACGGGGAGGACGAGGCCCGAAGAGATGGTTCGAAGGCGGCTCTCCAAATTTCTTTTGTTTTGGTTTTAATCCATGCCATAAATAGGCTGGGGTTTGCTGGCTCCCTGTTTTGTGAGTGCGTATTTTCAGATATAATTGTTTTGGGACGAGCTGACCCTTGGTAACCTGAATACGTAAGACAGAAGCACCAACATCTGAGAGTACTGAAATGTATTTGCTTAGCCACTGTAGGTTACTTTTAAGCAGTTTTCTCTGTTGAGCCTTATCAAATGAGTGAATTGACAGAGGAAATTGCTGAATTATCCTACTTGATGTTATGGTTATCAGTGCAGATACATTTCTAAGTGCTGTGGCAATGTTTCTGTGGGGATTTGATGAGTATGTCTTAACCTTGTTGTTCTTGGGTTCCATCAAGTTGATTCTGATTCATTGCGGACCCCATGTAGTGCAGCTTTGGAGATTTTAAATAAAATCAAATCATTGAGCACCGTAACGACTGCAGTAATGAGTGATAAGAATTTTGATGTTATCTGTATATGTAATGATTTGAAGAAACTTGATGTATCATTTTTTTAAAGAAGCCTTCCCTTAGGAAATCAGTAAGAACCTTAACTGTAATAATATTTGCATTTGGCATTTGACAGTTTACAAGGCATACTCACATGCATTCACATTTGGCTTTCTTCATGTCAGCCCTGTGGAGTAGGTAGGTATTATTCTCCTACAGATGTGGAAATTTAGGCTTAGGCTATTTTAATAGCTTGTCCAAGGCTTACAAAACTATTAAACAGATTTGAACCTAGGTATTCTGGCTCTAGGTAAGAGCTACCTGCTAAACAAAAGGTTGTCAGTTCGAATCCACCAGGCGCTCCTTGGAAACTCTATGGGGCAGTTCTCCTCTGTCCTGTAGGGTTGCTATGAGTCAGAATCGACTCAAAGGCAACGGGTTAGGTTTGCTTTTGGTATTCTGGCTCCAAATTGAGTTCTCCTTGCATTTTGCCACAGTTGTGTTTATTATATACAGTGGAGCCAATCATCACAGTTGTGTTTATTATATACAGTGGAGCCAATCACCATAGCAGATTCCTTTGGGAAAATAGGGCCATGAAACTGCAGAATGTTAGCAGTTACATTCTTTTCTGACAGTTACATAGGTGTCACATCTTTTTGGATTCAAGTTTTGATGAATAAATCTAGTAAGGCATATATGTATACATAGATATGTGTATCACTTTATATGCACTGCCCCACTGTAGTAAAATCCCATTCTTTTAGTACTTGCAAACATTTATGGTGCAGCAATAGTGATAATTCAAGAATTGCAGAATCTTGAAGTGTATACTGGATCATGAACGGAATATTTTCATTGTGCTTCTAGTCCTTAAACATATTTTTTCCCTTGTAAAATTATAATCAGGGCATGCTATAAATGATAATGTATTTTACTAACATGAACACTGATCCCTACTAACATTTACTGAGGGCTTAATATGTGCTAAACACACATACCTCATTTAATTTCCTCAGCATTTTTAGCTAGGCAGTATCCCCATTTTACAGATGAGGAAACAGGTTAGTATGGTTAAGTAACTTGTCTAAGGTCACATAGGTAGTGAATGGCAGAGGCAATATTCAGACTCAGGTTTGTCTGACTCCATATTTAAGTTAGATATAATTGTATACAGAGTGTCTAATGTTGAAATAACTAATTCTTGGCATTTGCTTTATAAGATGAATCATTGATATAATTTGATGGGCCTTTATTTTGCATTTTTTAAATGAAACTATTAGTTGTGAAATGAAAATCCATTGTAATATTTTTCATGCCTACTTTTGTGTATCCCAAATTGAAAGTCTTCTGAAATTTCCAAAATTAATTTAAATTTAAATTGAAAAAACACTGGAAGAAGAGGGAGGTTACAGAGGATGTGACAATAAAAATGATAAAATGAAGGTGCCAAAACTGGGAAACAGCTGTTTTATTTGTTAAATCAAGGATCACAGATTATTTCTCAAATTAAAAAAAACAGAATTTGAGTTTTATCTGATAACAGAATAAACAGTTTTATGTAGGAGATTTGGAGAAACTGTGGAATATAAAGAATATTGCCATTGCTGTCAAGTTGATTCTGACTTATAGCAACCCTAAAGAATATTAAATCTTTTTAAAACCTTGTAATCTATCACCCAATGTTAAAAACACTGATAATATTTTGGTTTACTTTTCTGTTCTTTTACATATGTTAATACTGTGAGCAAAGGTATTAAGAATGTTACTAAAACACAAACCTCGCAAATAGAATATAACTCTTCCCTCCCTTTAAAAAGCAGCATGTTACTTCCCTCTGATGATACCATGTATGATGTTGTAATGCTGAGAATGTTTTGTATTTGTAGTAAAGAAGACTGATTTCTATTAGAGAATTGTTTATTTGCCAGATGG
Organism: Trichechus manatus latirostris; assembly: GCF_000243295.1. Taxonomy (NCBI): domain Eukaryota; kingdom Metazoa; phylum Chordata; class Mammalia; order Sirenia; family Trichechidae; genus Trichechus; species Trichechus manatus. The sequence continues at coordinate 1,169,142 of NW_004444008.1, read as the reverse complement.
ATTTTGGCTTTTCATATGAAATATCTGCTAGATTTTAAAGACCTTCAAAGTGTTCGGGGTATTAAATTTTGTTTTTATCAAATAAAATGCTTACAATCCATTCCAGAACACAGGGGATGAGTCTTTTTATTGTTTGAATGTTGTTTGTATGCGTGCAGACGTGCTTTGTAAACTGCTGTCAGTCATCAGATATTTAAACTTCAGTTTGGTGGAGACTTTAGATGTGTGGCCTCCTCATTTTACGGATTAGGAGTCAGACCCTGAAATGCACCGAGATTTTTCAGGTTCAGAAAAAAATCTGTCCTTTGCTCAAGGATATACAGTATTTTAAGGAAAAGCCTAGCAACACTGGAACAGATGTTGCGAGCAAGTATTGATGTGTGAAGCTCTTTTTAAGATGATTTTAAACATTTTGCCATAGTAGAAGGTTTTCATTTCAGCCCAATGATGCATAAGGCAGATTTTTCTGTTTTCATTCTTCTAAATTACTGCTTATATTAGCAGACTTAATACACAATCTTACCAGTCTTTGTATGTGATGCCAAAGCAATGGTTATTGATTATTAAACATATTGTGTTGTATAGTCACTGTGTTGAGACTCCAGGTCTCTTAGATTTGGAAGAAATAAGTTAAAAGGATGGAAAGTTGTTAGGAAGCAGACAGCTAGTTACCCTCTTTCTAGAACCACATGGTCTTTCATCTCTGCTTCCAGACATGCCTGCTTCATTCTTTTGCTTCCACGGATCAGCTTTCACAGCTTTGGCATGCTGTGCCCAAGTATACATGAGCTTATTTGACACATGTTTGGGGGGCACCTGTTACATGCCAGGTACTATTTTATGCACTTGGGCTAGGCAGGGAACAAGACAGACAAAGTTCCTTCTTTCATAGAGCTTACACTCTAGTTATTAGCTAGTATGAGAGGAAGAAAAGACAGAAAATAAACGCATAATAAATTATATGACATATCTACAAGGTTATAAGTGCTACCAAAAAAAAAAAAAAAACCAAAAACCAAACCCGTTGCCATCAAGTCAATTTCGAATCATAGTGACCCTATAGGACTGAGTAGAACTACCCCATGGCGTTCCCAAGGAGCAGCTGGTGGATTCGAACTGCTGACCTTTTGATTAGCAGCCGTAGCTCTTAACCACTATGCCATCAGGGCTCCATAAGAGCTATAACCAAAGCAAACGAACAAAAAACACCCAAATCCATTGCTGCCAAGTGGATTGATTCATAGTGACCCTATAGGACAGAGTAGAACTGCCCCATAGGGTTTCCAAGGAGCAGCTGGTGGATTCGAACTGCTCACCTTTTGGTTAGCAGCCAAATGCTAAACCACTGTGCCACCAGGGCCCCATAAGTGCTACAGAGAACAGTAAATCGGGGGGAAATAAGGAGTGCCAGATGTCAGGGCAGGGACTACAGTTTTATATGGCAGTGAAGGAAGGCTTTTCTGAGGAGAAAGGAGGAGAGGGAGTTCACCTTGTAATTGCCTTTGGAGAGAGCAGTGCAGGCTGAGGGAATAGCCACTGTGAAGCCTGGTGGCTGCTGTGGAGTGCGTGAGCTGGGGAAGAGAGGTTGTGAGAGGTCATGGGGCCAGGGAGAAGTGTAGAGTGGAACTGAGCAAGTAGGATTTACGTTGATTTTTACTTAGTGTATGAGCACTGTGGCGCAGTGGTTAAGGGCTTGGCTGCTAACTGGAAAGTTGGTGATTCAAACCCACTAGCCACTTTATGGAGAAAGATGTGGCAGTTTGCTTCCGTCAAGATTTAAAGCCTTGGAAACCCTAGTCTGTCCTGTAGGGTCACTGCGAGTTGGCATCGACTTGACCACAATGGTTTTTTGGGTTTTACGTAGTGAGACAGGGAGCTGTGGGACGGCTTTGAACTGAGAGGAGGCAAATTGTCTTGCCACTCTGTCCCTGGCAACTTCTCTAAAAATACTTTTTTCCTGATCAAATGCTAAACCCAAATTTTTGTGAGCTAGAATCTGATTGACCTATCTTAGGTCGGGCTTACCCTTGACCTAGGAGCTGAGTGGTAGTGAGGTGGGGAAGGTAACATCAGAATAAAAATCATGGCTGATGGTGCCCTTTCTTGAGCTGAGCAGACCTTCCAAAAGGTGTTTGCTACATTGTTGAGCTAGAATACTTCTTAGGCTGAGATACTGTTGAGCAGATAATGCTGGACTACCTGGTTATCCTCTTCCAGATACCTACTTCCAGACTAGGCTTCTTTTAGGGAGTTTTACTTCTCTCCTGTGAGGACATGAAGATCAGTTATTAATTTTTTTATATGCACAGCTCGTTGACAATGGTTACATATTAATTTTTTTATATGCACAGCTCGTTGACAATGGTTACAGACTTGACATTGTATCACCAATCTCACTTGTCTCTGCCTGTATGGTTTCATCACCTTTTAACTTATACTCTGCCCCTTACAGTTCTCATTGGTGCTTTAGAGTTACTGTTGTCGGTTTGATCTCATATAGATGATTCTTTAAACGGCCACAATGCTGAAGGCAAACATTCTTTATCAATTGAACTAAACTGTTGTTTTATTTAAAGATGACTTCATTGGATAGTTTTGGTTCACAGTTTAAAAGTTTTTTCCAGGCAATAGATTTGGGGTGCCTCCAGTCTCAGTGTATCCAATAAGTCTGGTTTCCAATAATAATTTGAAGTTCTGGTCCACAATTTTTCTCCTTTTGATCAGGATCCATCTATTGGATTCCTGATCAAAACATTCAGAAATGGTAGCCAGGCACCATCCTTTTCTTCTGGTCTCATGGCAACAGAGATGGTAGTTCATGGAGGCAGTTACACCTGCAGACCATTTCCTTCTTGGATTCTTGGGCTTCCTTCTTCCTCTGTTTCTCCATCTAAATAGAAACTACTCGTATCTTGGATGGCCTGACTACAAGCTTTGTGTGTGTGTGTGTGTGTGTGTGTGTGTGTGTGTGTTATTGTTGAGAATATACACAGCAAAACATATACCACTCCAACCATTTTTACATGTATAATTCAGTGACATTGATTACGGTCACGTTGTGCCACCATTCTCACTCTCCTTTTCCCAGTTGTTCCTCCACCATTAACGTAAACTCACTGCCTCTAAGGTTCCTACCTAATCTTTCGAGTTGCTGTTGTCACTTTCATCTCCTATAGATAGTTCTTAAAAGAGCAGAATGCTCAAGGCAGACATTTTTTACTAGTTAAGTTAAACTGTTGTTTGGTTTTAAGAAGGCTTCAGGGGATATTTTTGGTTTAAGGTTTAAAGATTACCTTAGGGCAATAGTTTCAGGGGTTCATTCAGCCTCATGGCTCTAGAAAGTATGGAGTTCATGAGAATTTGAAATTCTGTTCTGCATTTTTCCCATTTGATCAGGATTCTTCTATGGAGTCTTTGGTCAAAATATTCAGTAGTGGTAGCTGGGCACCATCCAGTTCTGGTCTCATGGCAAAGGAGGCAGTTGTTCATGGAGACAGCCACACAGTCCATATTCTCTTCCTGTTTCTGACTCCCCTTCTTCCTCTGTTGCTTCAGATGAATAGAGACTCGTTGTTGTGCCTTGGATGGCCACTTGGAAGCTTTTAAGACCCTAGGCACTATATAACGACCTGAGGTAGAACAGAAGCACTGAAAATCTTATTAGGCCAGTTAGCTGGGATGTCCCATGAAACCATGGCCCTAAATCTCCAAACCAAGGAACCAAATCCCATGAAGTTTCTGGTTGTACATAAGCAGCCTTAGCCTGCTTGCAAGCTTTTAAGACCCCAGGCACTAAACTGAACCAGGAGAGCAGAAACCCTTAAGACAATATTAGGACAGTGGACAGGCCCACAAAACCATAACCCTAAACTTTTGAACCAAGAAAACTAATCCCATGTGGTATTTATTTATATACCTAAGTAGTATCAACAACTGCAGTCCTTTTTTTGCTGCTGTTTTTGATGTAAAACTATATATACCATTCTATTTGTCACTCCCCTCTCCTCCTTTCTGGAGTACAGCTTAGTGATACCAGTTACAGTAGTCCTGATACATGCTACAATATGGATGAACCTCGAAGACGTTATGCTGAGTGAAATAAGTCAATCGGAAAAGGACAGATATTGTATGGGCTCACTTATGTGAAATGACAAGAATAGGTAAATATATAAAAACCAGTGGTTACTAGTGGTTACCAGGGGCAGGAGGATGAGGGTGAGGGGAATCATTCTTTGGGAAGTACTGAATGTTTATCTATGGTGATGGGAACAGTGGCATCACCTGAGGGTAGTGGTATACAACTTGACTTGCAAGTGAAGAGCAGTTATTTTTAACACAGTGTAGGACAGATGGAAAGAGTTCTTAAAAGGGAAGAAGGGGTAAGGCCCCAGGGAAACAAACTATTATTATGACCAGATATTAGAATGCTTAAAAAGCAAACGTGTCACCTTGATGACTAAGGTGTGCCTGGCCCGTCATGGTATTTTCAGTTGCTTCATATGCATGCAAAAGCTGGACAATGAATAAAGAAGATCCCTTTGAATTATGGTGTTGGTGAAGAATATTGACTATACCATGGACTGCCAGAAGAACGAACAAGTCTGTCTCGGAAGAAGTAGAGCCAGAATGCTCCTTGGAAGCAGGGATGGCGACGCTTCATCTTGCATACTTTGTACATGTTATCAGGAGGGGCCAGTCCCTGGAGAAGGACATTACGCTTGGTAAAGTAGAGGGTCAGTGAAAAAGAGGAAGACCCTCAATGAGATGGATCGATACAGTGGCTGCAACAATGGTCCGAAACATAGCGACGACAGTGAGCGTGATGTAGGACCAGGCAGTGTTTCGTTCTGTTGTACCTGAGGTCTCTCGGAGTTGGAACCGACTCAGTGGCACCTAACAACAACGACATTAGTATGCTATTGCAATAAGCAGGCAAGATATTATAGGAGTTTAAGGTAGTGGGACTGGAAAGAACGGAAAAGGAGAAACAGATCGGGGTAGAATTAATAGAACAATGACTGATGTGGTAATGTAGAGAGAAGGAGGAGTTAAAAATGATGCCTCGTGTAGTTTCATCAACTGTGAAATGGCATAGATAAGTTCAGTTTTGGACATGATGAATTCTTAAAGGCTTGGAAACACTGAAGCATTCTCCATTTCTTTCTTAGAAATTAACTTTAGTATAATATCCACTGTACTTTTCTGTCTCTCTCTACCACTCCCAATTGACTGTATTCCTTAAAGACAGCATTAGCTTAATAAGGTATACTTTACACACAGTAAAATTTACATTTTTTAAGTGTGCAGTTGTATTATAGCACTTTTGAGATACAGCAAAAATTTGGAGAGTCCTTGTCTTTTTTTGCTTGCTTCTCCATTCAACAAATATTAAATACCTACTGTGTACCTAGGAACTATGCCAAAAACATTTCCTGCATAACTTGTTTCCCCATACTTAGATTTTGTGTGGCATCTAGAGATACTGCCACTGAATGGAACAGTTTGAAGACCATCGGTGTAGAACAGTGGCACTCAAATTTTGGTCTCAGGACCGTCCCACTCCGTTTTGTTCCCCAATTACCACTGAGTCAATTCTGATTCATGGTGATCCCATGTGAGTCAGGGTAGAACTGTGCTCCATAAGGTTTTTAGTGTTTTTCTGGAAGTAAATGATTGCCAGGTCTTTCTTCCAAGGCACCTCTTGAACCACCAACCTTTCAGTCAGTTGTTGTTAGGTGCCATTGAGTCAGTTCCAACTCATAGTGACCCTACATACAACAGAATGAAACGCTGCCCGGTCCTGCACCATCCTCACAACCATTGTTATGCTTGAGCCCATTGTTGTAGCCACTGTGTCAGTCCATCTCGTAGAGGGTCTTCCTCTTTTTTGCTGACCCTCTACTTTACCGAGCATGATGTCCTTCTCCAGGGACTGATCCCTCCTGATTACATGTCCAGAGTATGTGAGATGGAGTCTTACCATCTTTGCTTCTAAGGAGCATTCTGGTTGCACTTCTTCCAAGACAGATTTGTTCGTTCTTTTGGCAGTCCATGGTGTATTCAGTATTCTTCACCAACACCACAATTCAAAGGCTTCCATTCTTCTTCCGTCTTCCTTATTCATTGTCCAGCTTTTGCACGCATATGAGGCGACTGAAAACACTGTGGCTTGAGTCAGGCACAGCTTAGTCTTCAAGGTGATATCTTTGCTTTTCCACACTTTAAAGAGGTCTTTTTGCAGCAGATTTGCACAGTGCAGTGCATCTTTTGATTTCTTGACTGCTGCTCCATGGGTGTTGACTGTGGATCTGAGTAAAATGAAATCCTTGACCACTTCAGTCTTTTCTCCGTTTATCATGATGTTGCTTATTGGTCCAGTTGTGAGGATTTTTGTTTTCTTGTATGTTGAGGTGTAATCCATACTGAAGGCGGTGGTCTTTTCAGTTAGTAGAGTGCGTTAACTGTTCGAACCACTCAGGGACTCCACAGGACCTCTTTGCTCTTAAAAATTGAGAATCCAAAGAGTTTTTATTTATGTGGGATATATACAACTACACTTACCATATTAGAAATGAAAACTATTTTAAAAAGTATTGAAAACATTTTAAAATAACAAAAATGTGTTAACAAAAATAACTTTATGAAAAATAACTTAAAAAAACTTCAGTGAGAAGAGTATGTTTTAAATTCTTGCAAATCTCTTTAATTTCTGGATTATTAGAAAACAATTGCATTCTTATTGCTGCCTCTGCAATCAGTATGTTGCCACGCGTACAATACGTTGCCTATGTACAGGTTCTGCGTGAGCACAATTAAATGTTCTGGAATTCCCATTCTTGCAGTGTTATCCATAATTTATTATAATCCACACAGTCGAATGCCTTTGCATAGTCAGTGAAACACAGGTAAACATCTTTCTGGTATTCTCTGTTTTCAGCCAAGATCCATCTGACATCAGCAATGATATCCCTCGTTCCACGTCCTGTTCTGAATCTAGCTTGAATCTGGCAGTTCTCAGTTGATTTACTGCTGCAACTGCTTTTGAAAGATCATCAGCAAAATTTTACTCGTGTGTGATATTAATGATATTGTTTGATAATTTCCACATTCTGTTGGATCACCTTTCTTTGGAATGTACACAAATATGGATCTCTTCCACTTGGCTGGCCAGCTAGCTAACTGTCTTCCAAATTTCTCGGCATAGACAAGTGAGCATCTCCAGTGCAGCATCCATTTTTTGAAACATCTCAACTGGTATTCTGTGAATTCCTGGAGCCTTGTTTCTCGCCAGCGCCTTCAGTGCAGCCTTGGACTTCTTTCTTTGGTACCGTCGGTTCTTGATCATATGCTACCTCCTGAAATGGTAGAATGTTGACCAATTCTTTTTGGTACAGTGACTTTCTATATTCCTTCCATTTGCTTTTGATGCTTCCTGCGTTATTCAGTATTTTGCCCATAGAATCCTTCAGAATTGTAACTTGAGGCTTGAATTTTCTCTTCAGTTCTTCAGCTTGAGAAATGCCAAGCGTGTTCTTCCCTTTTGGGTTTCTAGCTCCAGGTCTTTGCACAATTCATTATAATAGTTTACTTTGTCTTCTTGAGCTGCCCTTTGAAATCTTCTGTTCAGCTCTTTTACTTCCGTATTGCTTCCATCCACTGTAGCTACTTTACGTTCAAGAGCAGGTTTCAGAGTCTCCTCTGACTTCCATTTTGGTCTTTTCTTTTTTTCATGTCATTTTAATGACCTTTTGCTTTCTTCATGTATGATGTCCTTGATGTCTTCCCATAGCTCATCTGGTCTTCGGTCATTAGCGTTCAATGTGTTAAGTCTGTTCTTGAGATGGTCTCTGTCACGTATTGAATTGTATCCCCCAACAAAGTGTGTGTTAATTTGGCTGTGCCATGATTCCCAGTATTGTGTGATTGTCCACCATTTTGTCATCTGATGTGATTTTCCGATGTGTTGTAAATCCTGCCTCTATGATGTTAATGAGGGGGGAAGGGCGGCAGTTGTGTTGTTGAGGCAGGACTCAATCTATGGGCTCGGATTGTGTCTTGAGCTGATTTCTTTTGGGATATAAAAGAAGCGAGCAGAGAGGCAGGGGGACCTCATACCACCAAGAAAACAGTGCTGGCACCAGAGCGCATCCTTGGGACCCAGGGTTCCTGCAGAAAAGCTGCTAGTCCAGGGGAAGATAAATGAGAAGAACAGTCTTCCAGAACCAACAGAGAGAGAAAGCCTTCCCCTGGAGCTGACGCAAGCCTTCCCCTGGAGCTGACGCCCTGAATTTGGACTTTTGGCCTACTTTACTGTGAGAAAATAAATTTCTCTTTGTTAAAGCCATTCACTTGTGGTATTTCTGTTATAGCAGCACTAGATACTAGATAACTAAGACAGTCTGTAAATTCAGGTGGGATATAGTCAAGGTTGTATATTGGGTCATGGACTTGTTTTAATTTTCTTCAGCTTCAACTTGAACTTGCGTATGAACGATTTGACGGTCTATTCCACATTCAGCCCCAGGCCTTGTTCTGACAGATGATATTGAGCTTTTCTGTCGTTTCCAGAAATAGACCCATACATATATGGACAGCTGGTTTTTCACAGAGGTACAAAAGCAATTCAGTGGAGAAAGTACAGTCGTCTTTTCAACAAATGGCACTGGAATAATTAGTTATCCAAAGAGGGTGGGAGGGGAAAAACCTTGAGCCATATCTCACACCGTATATCAAAATTAATTCAACAGGGATTCTAATACTATGAAACGTTTGAAGAAAATGCAGGAGAAAATCTTTGTGATCTTGGGTTAGGCCAAGATTTCTTAGGCATGACACCAAAAACGTGACCCATAAAAGAAAAAAACTGATATGTTGTATGGCATCAAAACTGAGAACTTCTGCTCCTCAGAAGACACTGTTAACAGAATGCAAAGAGCCTGGGAGAAAATATTTGCAAAATACAAATCTGATAAAGGATTGTATTTAGAGTATATTAAAAAATTTTCAAAACTCAATAACAAAAATATAAATAATCCAATTAAAAAAAATGGGCAAAAGATTTGAACACACACCTCACCAAAGAATATATGCACATAGCTAACAAGCAAAAGAAAAGATGCTCCGCATCAGTGTTAGTAGGTAAGTGCAAATCAACACCACATGAGATACCACTTCATATTCACGAGGATGGCTGTAATCAAAAAAACAGATAATAGGCGTTGGAGGATGTGGAGAAATTGGAACCCTCACGCATTTCTGGTGGGAATGTAAAATGATGTAGTTGATTTTGGAAGTTGCTCAAAAATTTAAACATAGAGTTACCAATATGACTCAGCAATTCCACTCCTAGGTATATACCCAAGAAAATGGAAAATGTATTTTTACAAAAAAACCTGTTCATAGCAGCATTATTTGTAATGGCCAAATAGTAGAAATAACCCAAATGTCTATCACTTGATGAATGGATAAACAAAATGTGGTATGTATGTACAATGGAATATTGTTCGGTAATGAAAAGGAATGAAGTACTGATATATGTTACAACATGGATGAATGTTAAACACATTATGCTAAGTGAAACAAGCTATGGAAGATAGTATATTTATGATCCCATTTAGACAAAATGTCCAGAACAGGCAAATCTAGATCAAGAAAGAGTAAATTAGTGGTTGCCTGGGGCTGGGGAGAGAGAAGGAAATGGGGAGTGACTGCTGATGGGTACAGAGTTTGTTTCGGGGTTGATGAAGACAAAACAGGATGGGTGAATCTCAAAATAATTATGCTGAGTGAAAATGCTACCCGCTCATGTGCATTGATGTCTTTTACTAACCATGAAGTCCATGGAGATTTAGTGTCCAGAGCTTTTATTGGGAGTCTCATTATGTAATGCTGACTCTATCCCCTCTCTCCTCTGAGGCTGCTCTATATCACGAGGTATTACATGGTGGATCTTTCTGTCCTGGCCACCTCTCAGCCCACAGTAACCTCTTCACCTCACCTAACCTGTTAGTTAGGTGTGGTCTGATGTCCTTATCGAAGATACGTAAATTCCAAGGTTTATTTTAGAGATTCTCTCTCAGGAATCAAGGACAAAGACCAAACTCTTTGGGTAAAATTAATGTAAACCCTACACTGTTTGGAAATAGTGATGTATTAGAATTCCCTGTAGGATAGTTCTCCCCAGTTGAGACCTGTTCTTGTCACTGTTTTCATATAAACAAGACTACTTAAACTAACAAATAGATTAATGCATCTATACCTGTTGGTATTAACTCCAGCTAAAATGGCCACACAATTAATATATCACATTTATATAATTTCTATTTTAGTTTTAAGGGCCTCTCTCATAAAATGAACACATCTAGATAGTCAACACCTAGATTAAAAAACAAAGAGATTACGAGCATCTGACAAGCCCCACTCAGCCCCCATAGTCTTTTTCTTTAGTTTTCAGAACTTTAATTATAACATGGCTTGGTATGGGTTCTTGTTTTTTTCCTGCTTGGGGTTTGCTCCTCTCCTTGAATTTGTAGGTTTATATCTTTTGCCAGTTGGTAAAATATTAGTCATTATTTCTTTGAATGTTTTTTTCAGCCCTACCTTCTTTCTCCCCCTCATTTGGCACTCTGATGATATGAATGTTAGATCTTTTGTTATCATCACACAGATCCCTGAGGTTTTTGTTTTTGTTGTTTCTTCTTTCTGCTTTTTCTCTGTTGTTTAGATTGGGTAGTTTCTGTTGTTCTGTCTTCACATTCACCAATTCTTTCCTCTGCTCTCTCTATTCTGCTGTTGAGCCCATCTTTTGAGGTTTTTATTTTCCTTATTGTGTTTTTCAGTTTTAAAATTTTCAGTTGGTTCCTCTTTATATCTTCTGTTTCTTTGCGGAGACTTTCTTTTATTTCCTTTCTTCTAAGTGAGTTTGTAATTGCTTGTTGAAACACTTTTATGATGGCTGCTTTAAAATCCTTGTCAGATAAGTCACAAAAGGATGAATATTGTATGAAATTTATATGAAATATCTAGAATAGGCAAGTGTATAGAGATCAGAGTTTATCAGTGGTTTCCAGGGACTGCAGGAGGAAGGGAGGGAGAAAGGAAGATACAATGGTTAGGGGACACTGAGCTTTGTTAAGAGTGGTGGAAAAATTCAGGCACAATTAATGGTGATGATTCAAAAACATGATGAACATATTTAATGTTGCTAAAATGTATATGTGAAGATTGTTGAAATGTCAAATGTTTTGTCACGGATACATTTACCACAAATAAAAAAATTAAGATTTGTGTCATCTCGGGGTTGGTGTCCGTTGACTGTCTTTTCTCTTTCAGGTTGAGATTTTCCTGGTTCTGGGTGTGATGAGTGATTTACTATTTTGTCATAGGCATTTTGGGTGTTACGTTATGAAGCTCTGGATTTTATTTAAATCTTTTGCCACAGCAGGTCTCCTTTGACACTGAGGAGGTGGGAGGAGGGGATGCTGTCACCAGGTGAGGGTGAAAGCCCAGTTCTCCACTCAGCATCCCACAATACCTAGTAGGGAGGGGTGCTTTGTTACAGCTCGGTGGATTTCAGGGTCCCCACAGGCCTCCACTGGCACCACCCTGGTTGGGAGGAGGAAGGGTGCCTCATTACCCCTGGTTGGGCCTGAAAGTCTCGGGTCTTCTGGTTCCACCCCTACGGGGCTCGGGGGGACTCATTACAGCCCCGGGATAATTGCCACTGAGGCTCCCCACTGAGCCTTTACGGACAGAGATGGCGTTGGTACTGTAATTTTTTTCCCCTTGTGGCATCTGGGTGGGGTACAGCAGCAGTCGTTGTTTAGAATTTTTCTACCTTGCTTGGTTGTCCCTTTCCTAGACCTTTGGCTAGGGAGAGCAGGCTGTTCTGGGGAACCTTCCTGCCTGGTCTCATCAGTGATTCCAGGTAGCCTGCTTCTCTGGCATCCCATGCAGGATCTATGAAGCAAAAAGAAAACCAGAGAACTCATCTCCATGTCGTTCCTTGGATCTTGAGCTCCCCAGCTGTTCTGCCTTTTTCTCTTCACTGTTGAGTTTTCTTATGCTTGCTTTATCTGTAATGTCCAGGGTTTCTAGCTGTGCTCAGCAGGAGGAATAGGGAGAACCACATCTAATCCACCTTGGTCCAGAGCTTCCTTCTCCCAGAAGGAACCATTATCCTTACTTCTGATGATATATGTACACATGGACTTGTACAGTAGGTACTTTTGTTTCTGGCTTCTTTTACTCAGCATCACCTGGGTGAGATTCATCCACCTTGTAGTTTGTGATTTTAGTTGGTTTATTCTTGTTGCCCTTTAGTATTCCATTGTGTGAATATCCCAAAATTTGATTATCCATTCTACTGTTGATAGGCATTTCAGTATTTCCAATTTGCAGGTATTAAGAATAGTGCTTCCATGAACATTCTGGTACACGTCTTTGAACATAAGTTTATAGGAAAGCTATTCATTTAAAGAGGAGCCCTGATGGCACAGTGGTTAAGCACTTGGCTGCCAACCAGAAGTTCAGTGGTTTGAACCCACCAGCCGCTCTGAGGGAGGAAGATGTGGCAGATTGCTTCCGTAAAGAATTTCAGCCTTGGAAACCCTGAGGCAGTTCTCCTCTGTCCTGTAGGGTCTCTATGAGTTGAAATTGACTCAGTGACTGTGGGTTTGGTTTTTTGGATTAATTTAAACAATAAGATACTGGCAAAACAGTACAATATAGATTACACGCATCTAAAATAGAAGGAAAGGACTTCTTTACCCTAAACCTCATC